>NC_133542.1:38815134-39119856 GCF_048773025.1 Camelus bactrianus | reverse complement strand
AATAATTGCTTTTTATCACTTGCTTAGTTTTCTATGTATTTACTAGTATTTTTAAACCAACCTCTCCTCACATCTGTAAATTGTTTTCAGTATGTTCTAGGAATTTTATTATTTACAATTTATTGAGGAAATTTTCTCCACGTTCTTCAGGCCTGTTCAGTTCTGTATGGTTACTCTTGGGCCTGCTGTACTGCTGTCATCTTGGGCTTTCCTTTCTCTTTATCCTGTGGATTCTCTTCACTTTTCCTTGTATTGGAGTCTTTGTTTCCTGAACACTAAACTCTCCTAGTCTTGATTTATTCCTTTGTTTTCAGGGAGCGAATCCTCCAGTAAATTCTTAAGAAGGGGAACATGGGAAAAATTTTGGAGGTATCTTTAACACCTGAAAATATCATATTTTAACCCTACGTTTTGTAGTCTAACTGGATTTACTATTCTAGGTTGGAAATAATCTTTCCTCAAAAATTTGAAGCAATTGGGCCATTGTTTTTTAGCTTCTGATGTTGCTGTTGAGATGTCCAATGCTCTTCTGATTCTTCAGTTTTTGAACATTTTTCTATTGAAAGCTTGTAGTAGCTTTTATTTGTTGCCACTATTATAAAATTTCACAACAGTTTGACTCTTTTCATTCTTTGTGTTGGGTGCTCAATAAACTCATTTAATCTGGAAATTTAGGTTCTCGTATTCTAGGTAATTTTAAAAACCTATTCTTTAGCAATATCCATCTCTGGTTTTTCTCTTCTATTCTGGACTTCTTGGGCCAGTGTATTAATTTTCTTAGCTTTTCCATCATATTTTTTTACATCATTGTCTCTTTGTCCTACTTTCTGGAATTTTTTTTTCAATGTTACCGTTCAACCATCCTGTAGACCTTTTTCATTTCTGCTCCCACACTTTTAATTTTTTATAGCTTTTGTTTGTTCTCAGAATATTCCCTTTAAAATAACAATCGTCTCATGGATGCAATACGTTCCTAACTGTGTAAGTATACAAATGATTTCTTTTTCTCCTTTTCCTTTTTTTTTTTTAACTTTCTATTGAGTTATAGTTATTTTACAACGTTGTGTCAAATTCCAGTGTAGAGCACAATTTTTCAGTTATACGTGAACATACATATATTTGTTGTCACTTTTTTTTTTTTTGCTGTGAGCTACCATCCTTTTACTTCTATTAAATGTTTTTAAAAATATCCAGTAGCCTTTGGCTATTTGTTCATATTTAAGATTACGAAAAGCTTGTTAAGGTCTGTCAACTAGGGCCTTAATTATAGACTGGTCTTGCTAGTAGGCCTTTTTTGGGGGAACTTCTAATATTAATCTTTTTAGGTATATTCTTCCTGTTAGTCAGAGTTTCCAGAGAAGAATCTTCAACTTCCTGTCTGGAGGGGAACTGCTGATTTGGTGTGCTCTGATTGTCAAGTAAAGAGAAGACCAGTGCTCTACTCATTTATTACATGCAATTTTGATTAATTTCTCTACCTCAATTTTCCTTAGTGTTTCCTAGTCTAAAGACTATTTTCTCTTTTCCTAAGGAAACATCTTTTATTGAAATATAACATACTAAGAGAAAGTACACCCATAAATGTAGAATTCATTGAATTCTTACACAGTAAACATACCTGTGTAAGCAACTCTCAGATAGAGATACAAAACGTAATCAGCATCTCAGATGATTACTTTGTGCATCTTTCCACTCATTCTTCTATCATCAAAAGTAACTAGTATTATGAGTTTTATCACTCCAGATTAGTTTTTGCCTGTTGTTAAACAAACACACACGTTAAACAAACACGCACACAAATATATGTAATTTCCCTTTTTGTTGGCTTCTTTTACTTAACGTTATGTTATCTAGATTTACCCATGTTATAACGCATAGCTGTTTATTTTCATGGCTTCGTAGAATTTCACTGTATGAATTTACCATAATTTATTTTTCCACTTTACTACTGATGGACAGTTGAGTTAGAAACAAAGAGTTATGGTTCTATATTTCAAGCACTGTGTTTTTTAAACTTTATTAAAGAATAATTGAGAAGTATAATTGTATATATTTAAAGTATGTAACATGATTTGTTATACATATATAGTAGAATAATTACCAAGATCAAAGTAATTAACATATCCATCACCTGACATAGTTAATATAGGTAAATCTTTTTTGTGTGTGTGGTAATGGTAAGAATAATTAAGATCTACATCAGCAACTTTTAAGTGTATAGTATATTAATAACTATGATCACCATGCTGTACATTAGGACCTTGTACTTATTCTTCTTAGAACTGAAAATGTGTGCCCTTTGACCTACATTGCCACATTTTTATCTCCCCTGAGTCCGGGGCAACCATTCTATTCTCTGTTCCTATGAATTGGTCAAGCACTGTATTAAACACTTTACATGTCCTATCCTCATAATAATCCTGGGTATGGACTATCATTCATTCATTTAACAAATATTTATTTATATACCTATTATGTTCCAGGCAGTTTTCTAAGTGTTGTGGAATCAACTGAAAGAAACAGACAGAAATCTATGAATAGTTAAATGAAGCAGATAAGAATCTATGCCTTTCTAAAGCTTACATCCTACAAGCAAAACATTTAGTATATTAGATATGGACAAATGTTACTGAAAAAAAAATAGAGCAAGGAAGGGGATGTAAGGAGCTGGTGATGAAAGAGGAATGTTCTCAATTTTAGATAGTGGGCTAAGGAAGATATTACTGAAAGAATGACCTTTGAGTTCAAGCTTGAAGGAAGCAATGGAGTAAGATGTGCAACAATCCGGAGGAAGAGCAATCTAAGCAGAAGAAAAGGCAAGAGCAAAAGCCTAGATGAAGGGGCTTCTTGCTGTTCTAAAAACAAGGGAAGCAGAATGGTTAGAGTGGAGTGAGCAAGAAGGAGACAGCAGGGAAATGCAGTCAGGGAGGCAAAAGGTGGGTCAGAGCATGTGGTTTTGTAGGCCATTGTAAGGATTTTCTTTTTGCCTGAGTGAAAGGAAAGGTGTCGAAGTCTTTCATCAGAGGAGGGACACAATTGAGGGACATGAAATTGTTCTGTCTGCTTTACTGAAAATAGACTGAATGGGGCAAGGGTAAGGGCAGGGTGGCCTGTTATTAGCTATTAATCTCCCTATTTGATAAATGAGGAGAATGTGACTTAGACATGACCAAGGTCATAAACCCTCAACACGTGGCCCATGGACCAGCAACGTCAACATCATCTGGTACCAAGAAATGCAGATTCTCAGGCCTCATTCCAGACCTAGAGTGGAAGAGCCCCGGGTGATTCATGTTCACATTAAAGTTTGAGAAACTCTCATCTAAACTATGAAATACTTGAAGCTTATTGATCACAGGAGGATATTATTGAAGTGATGCTCTGAGGAAATTTTATTTGGTAGTAAATATATGGAGAAGAAAGAAGGCTACCAACTAGCAGGAAATTACAATAACCCAGACGTTTTGCACTGAATGGCTGAAGTAGGATGATGACAGTAGGAATGAGAAACAAGTTTTAAAAGGAAGGAATGGAGGCAAGAGTTTTTTTAATGATGGAAAGAAAACCGTAAAACTTAGGCAATGATTATACACTAGTGAGTGGGAAGGGACTCTAAGACAGGAAGAGAGTTAGATAAAGCATGACATTAAAGTTTCAGACCTTGGTAAAAGAGACAATAATTGGACCATTGCTAGAAGTAGAGAAGTGAAAATGGGAATTGTGAGAATGAGGGAAAGGCTAGTACAGAATTGTTAAACTGAACTTGGTGGTGGCTGCCAGTGTTCATCATGTAGTCAGGAATCTCAGGCTGGAGAAAACTTGGGGCTGATTTTAGAGTTATTTGCCTGCAGGTGCCCTTTGAAGCAACAGGAGTAATTGAGATACTGAGGGAAAAGGCAGAAAGCAGACTACGGCTACATACCTAAGACCACTGCCTCATTAAAGCTATAGAAATGGTACGTGGAAGAAGAAGGGCAGTCAGAGATGTGGGGAAGAGTGTGGCATCTCTAAAACCAAGGATGGGGAGGGAGTTTGTAGTTGGCCACATGTCTTGGTGGTTAGGAGAGATCAAGGAAGATGAATCTTAGCAAAAGTCAAATCAAACTATTGAGAGATATATATATATATCTCTCTCTATATATATCTTTTATATATATATATATATATATATATATATATATATATATATATATATATATATATATATAAAAGAATTATTTTTCAGGAATGAAAGCCAGAAGCTTGTAGAGAGTAGGTGGTCAGGAAACATGATTCTTATCCTTACAGATTTCCCAACCACTAGAAAGGTAGACAAGATAACGCCATTAAGTAATTATCTGAGAGCATACACTTGACAGCCGCACAGTTATGATTCATATTAGTTTTTTCAGGGGGTAAATCATCAACATATTATACAGATGTATGCAGGGTTCTAATGTTTGCAAAGCTCTAAGTGAAAGCCAAATTTGAGACAAGATGTATTCCTATTTGGTCTTTTTGCAAAGCCTTATTAGAATTTTCTTTGTCACATTTTTTCTGACCTGTCACAATTTTGCAATAGATCTTATTTTTTTAATTGCTGGCCACTTAGTGTAAGAGACTTTTTTTTTCTTAGCTTGTCTTTGCTGCTTATCAAGTGTTACTCCCCCTGTTACTCCATTGTTACAGAGTACTAATGGTTCTATGAAACAGTTCTCCTTGTGCAAATGACCATGAAGTGACCAAGAATTATGGCCTCATTTGGCCAAGTGTCACTCAGTGATGCCAAGTCAAAAGAATGCTTTGAGCTGCCTGTGCCTTTGTAAATGTCACTCATGTGTTAACATTCTATCAGAATCACAGTCAGTAGATTTTACTTACTCTAAGTAAATGTTTGACAGTGTTTCAGTCAGTGTCTTCTAAAGATTAAATATACCAAAATACATCTTCCTTTTATAAAAGAAACCCTGAAAATGTCATTGAAAATATGAAACAAGCATGAATATTAAAGTGTTTACAATTGCACCTTTTTCTGTGAAGCCAAAAAGATGTTTATTATTGTCTACTCCATCCCCTTGCAGTGATGAAGACTGTAGATTGGTGTCTGTTTCTGTGCCATACCATACTGTTTTGATTACTGTAGCTTCATAGTATATCCTAAAGTCTGGGTGCATGAGACCTCCAGCTTCATTCTTTTTTTCTCAAGATTGCTTAGATAACTTGGGATCTTTTGTCATTCCATCTGAATTTTAGGATTGTTTGTTCTAGTTCTGTGAAAAATGTCCTGGGTAATTTGAAAGGGATTGCATTAAATCTGTAGATTGCTTTGTGTAGTATGGGTATTTTAACAATATTAATTTTTCCAGTCCATGAACATGGCATATCTTTCCATTTCTTTGTATCATTTTCGGTTTCCTCCATCAATGTCTTACTGTTTTCAGAGTATAGGTCTTTCATGTCCTTGATTAAGTTTATTCCTTAGTCCTTGCCTGTAATAACAGTCTTACTTCTTCTCTTGCAATTTGGATGCTTTTATTTCTTCTTCTTATCTGATTATTGTAGTTAGGACTTCCAATATTATGTTAAGTACAAGTGGCAAGAGTGGGCATCCTTATCTTTTTCTTGATTTTAGGGGAAAAGCTTTCAGCATTTTACTATTGACTATGATGTTAGCTGTGGGTTTTCATAAATGGCTTTTATTAGGTTGAGATGCGTTCCCTCTATACCTACTTTCATGAGAGTTTAAATCACGAATGGATGTTGAATTTTGTCAAGTGCTTTTTTGTGTGTCTATTGAAATGATCATGTGATTTTTATCCTTCCTTTTGTTACTGTGGTGTATCACATTGATTGACTTGTAGATATTAAATCATCCTTACATTCCTGGAATAAATTTCACTTTAACATGGTATATGATCCTTTTTATATATGGTTGAATTTGGTTTGCTAATATTTTGTTAAGGATTTTTGCATCTATATTCATCAGAGATGTTAACCGATAGTATTTGTTTCTTGTAGTCTCTTTGTCTGGTTTTCATATCAGGGTGATGGTGGCCTCATTGAATGAATTTGGGCGTATTTCCTCCTCTTCAATTTTTTGGTATAGTTTGAGAAGAATAGGTAATAGCTCTTCTTTATATGCTTGGTAGAATTCCCCTGTGAACTCATCTGGTCCTGGAGTTTTGCTTGCTGGGAGGTTTTTTTTTTCTTTCTTTTTTTTTTTTTTTTTTTTCATTACAAATTCAGTTTTACTAGTAGTGATCAGTCTGTTCAGATGGTCTGTTTCTTCCTGATTCAGTCCTGGAAGATTATATGTTTCTAGAAATTTACCCATTTCTTCTAGGTGGTTTAATTTGTTGGTATGTAACTTATAGTAGTATTCTTATAATTTTTTAATCTCGGTGATATTGGTTGATTTCTCCTCTTTCATTTCTTATTTTGTTTATTTTGGTCCTCTCTCTTTTGAGACTACATAGTTTTAATACTTCTCTGGGGTGGTGGTTCTTGTTCTTTTCTGTGTGTGTTGTTGACTCATTCAGTTAAGGATCTGATGAACCCTAACAGTGTTTTTCCTAGAAGAATGCACACAATCATAAATTTTACATACAAGCTAAGGTGTTCACAGAACCCCTGGTTCCCTTAAAATCTATGTTAAGAACTTCAGTTCTGGAATATTTAGAGTTTTGTTTGTTTGTTTGCTTTTTTTTAATATGTGTGTGAACATCATCCTTTTGAACAACTGAATAATAATGACAAATGATTATTCAGTGCCTTCTATGATCCAGGCAATGTTAAAATTATAAACAGTGAAGATGTCTTAAGACTTGTATGTGAGGTGCCGGGGGAGGGGAAATTTTTCTCCAACTTCCTAATTGTTTCTTGTAGACAAACAAAATGAAGTGAGGGTGTGGTAGTTAGGACTGGAAAGTGCTCAGCATTTTAGGCATGCAAAGAATATTTGAAACTCACTCAGCATGTGTTAAATTACAGAGGCAAAAGCAACATAAAGGTTCAAAGAGAAAAACTAGTTGAATTTATTTGGAATCGTTTTACAGCATTGAAACAGTTCAGATGTGCCTTCTTTGGTGGTGGTGGTGCAGTTGAGTTCCTAAAAGAAACTTGGCAATTCATGGAAAATCCCCCAGGAAGGGTTATATGAACTCTGAGTCATCAATTTACATCTAAATCAGCAATCTAAGGCTATGAAGAAAATGAAGTTTATAGCCTAATAAACACAGCAGACAACTAGCTCTTGAGCTCTATTCAGGACTATATTTTAGACCCGGTTTGACTTTCCTAGGCCATTTGACAGGAAATGCACCATCTACTTTGCCCTGTTGGTGGAGTGAAATTCCACATAAGAGCAGCCATGTGTTTGCAGTATCATCTCAGGCTCCTGTTCACAAAATACTGCACAGAAGTTTATCTAAATAAATCTCTGCCATTTCTTTCTCATATCTGGGTGAGATTATATTTTCTTCTACAAGTATTTATGATCAGGTAGTAGTTGCTATTCATAACAATCATTTTAAAGGAAAAAAAAATCCTTTGATGGCTGCCTAATGCCTCTAAATTATGTATACCAATTAATTAGTTCTCCCCCACTTTTCCATATCTCTGGTTTCCAGGAGAGTTGAGAGCTGGCAGTTCAAAAGGACACTGAAGCTTTAGACACAAGCATGGTTGGGAAGAAAAACAAGGCTGAGAGAACACAGAGGTATTGCTAATGTTACTTATAAAACTTTGGAAATTTAAGGATCTAAGTGATGATCTTTCCTTTAAGGGGGAAGGGGACAGTGAAGAAATGAAAAGTAAAAGTAAAACCTTTTATAACAAGAGTTCAATCAAAATAACTACTAACCAAATTGGCAGAGGTTCTAAATACATTTTTATTTAAAATACCTAACACTGAAGTTGGATCCAGCACACCAAGTGCCAGCTCAGGAGGACAGTGTATTCACAGCACACATGTCCTGGATTGATGAAGTTCCCACTGCCGACTTCCAGCAGCTGGAGAGCTCAAGCAGATGACGACAACAGGAGTGTTAATCATTTCCCAACCAGGCAGTCTTAGTCACAAGTTCCTGCTAAAAGTGAAATCACCCCCACTAGTTTAAAAAGAGCTAAAAACTTTTTACTCCATTTACATTGCAGTTTCTCCCTTTTAGGTTAAGCACATGGAAATTTGTTTGGCAGTTCTTTTTACATCACTATTTCCATTAGTTGCTCCCACAAGCTGGGGTTTATCTGATTGTGAGGTAGATGGAAACCTCAGGATAAAAATCAGTGGCTGAAGGCTGAGTGAAGTTCACCCTGCCTCTGTTATGAAGAGGGTAAGTGACTGAACCTCTTTGTTGCCATTGTGCTTATTTTTTCTTATACTCGATTTTATACATCATAAAATGCAGATGGTATAATCTTGCATTTATAGTTAACCATTTAAGTTTATTTGGTGATTGTTTTTAAGTGATCACAGGCCAAAGCCAAGAATTTAAATCACACGATTAAACATGCATGCCAAACAGAATTGTTTCACTTTCCTCATATAAAAAAAATCATTTCTATTAATTTCACAGCTTGTTTACTTAACTGAACTGTTACTCAAATGTCTTTCTTTGTTGATGGAATGTAAGACTATTCAGTAAATAGACTGGAGACAAGTTTATCTGAATGAAAAGACAAATAATTTTGATTATTGGAAATAGCCAAGATGGGAACTTGATGGAACATCTGGAGGTAGACTAAAAATGTCAAATAATTCTAATAGAAATATATTTCATGGCTGTGTGGTTTTATTCAGCAAGGTGATTTTTTCCTTGATTCTTGAAATCTATTTGAAGTAGTTGTAATAGTCTTATAAATGAAACCTATATCGATATTTCAATTTTTGTCTTTCCAGAAAAGGAAAGTGATATTTGGGTACAATAGAAGTATTTTCATTGGAAGAGTACTGACTCTTTTCTTGCCCATTTCAACTGTGGGTACCTTTTATTTCAAGAAGAATACAGAATTTCTCTTCTCATCCTCAGGAATCCATGCATCTAACATCCCAGTTGCTGTGTATCTTTTTATGTGCATAAGACCCTCAAGATCCTTTCTGTCCTCGATAGCTAGCACAGGGCCTTACACACAGTAGGATGGTTTTGTTGCTGGGTATTCCTTCTGCAAACTTTTGTGCAGTTCTTATCGACGGCCTTACTGTAATCCCTCCTCCTAGGCTACGTGTAGTATACAGTAGGCACTTAGTACGTGTTTGTTGAATGAATGACTGGAGCATGACTCTGACATGTAACCTCTGTATACATGAGTGATAAATTCAGTTCTGAGGGAGATAAGGGAAGGCTGCCTCAGTTCGGAATTCTTCCGGTTGACAGAACACCTGACTAAAATTAGCAGAAGCAGAAGCAAAAGCAAAAGGGAATATATTGGCTCACATGGCAATTTAATGGTGCACATGGCTTGAGAAGTAGCTAGACACTGTGGCTCATGATCTCTCTCTGTCTCTCTTTGTCTTGTTTCTCTTTCTCTTATTCTGTCCTCAGACAGGCTTTCTCTTTGAGGCTACAAAATAGCTGCCAGAATCTCCAGAAGCCATATTCTTTCAGATTCCAATCCAGCAGAAAAAAGTGAGAATCTTCCAGAAATCCTAGAAAACTAAAACATGGCACTTGCTCGTAGTGGACCAACAGTAAATGTAACCAGAAGAGTTAGTGTACTGGTTTCATAAACTTCTAGGGCCAAGGGTAAATCTTCAAGCAGGCCAGCTGGACTGGGATGGGGTGAGGAGGATCCCCAAATGAAAATCAAGGTTGTTGCCACAGAAAGGGGAATTGATGCCTAATAGTTAAACAAGTGTCAAATGCAAAGTAAGATGATCATTTCATTCTCCTATTTCCACTATCCTTAACATAAATAATCCAAACATGAGTAAATGTCAGATGCAAGAGCTCAGTCAACTCTAGCTCTATAACAATGTGCATATTGGTACTGACTGTTAAAGAGAAGGCAGTTGGAAAAATGGAAGATTGGGGCTTCTGAATTGATTGAATGCAGAGTTTTATTTAGAGCAATGACTCTCAAATTTGCTCTATACTGAAATTACCTGGGGATAATTCTGATGCCCAAGCCATTCTTTCTAATACTTATCCTCAGAATATCAAGTGTTGGAATCAGTACTTCAAGGCTCTCAGGTATATTGTGTTTTATGCAGGTTTGAGACCCAGTGGTCAAGAAAGATATCAGGGAGGATTTAGAAGAGTTGTAAAGGTATCTGAAACTATGCCTTGGATATAGTAGAACCTCAATAAATACTGATGATTTAATTGAAAGGGGGAAAGGAATATGACTGGGGAACAGTGTGGGAGAGGATTCTGGAGGACTGTCTACTGTGTGTAGGTTTCATGCTCAGTTCTCAATATACATTTCTCATTTGATCTTTATTGTCAGGATTTTTTTTAAAAAAAAAACCAAATTCCATTTACAGTGAAGTACTAAAGATTCAAAAAAGCCTAAGTAATCTGGCAAAAGGTCAACCAATAAGTAAAACAGGTCTGTTGGGCACCAACTTATATACTCTTTCACAATATCACAATTGCAGATGTCAGACATGAATTTAAAGGTAAACTCAGCTGTTGGGTGTAGCAACTAGATTTACCTGACTAAATAGAGTGTGGACCAGGCATGAAGGCGGTTCTGAAAGGTTGACAGAAGTAGCATCATCTATAGCACAGGTTGGCAAACCAGGGCCTGTGGGCCAAATCCTGCCCACTGCCTGTTTTTATAAATAATATTTTATTGGAACACAGCCACACTCAGTTGTTTACATATTGTCTATGGCTGCTTTTGTACTATGATAGCAGAGCTGAGTAGTTGTGACAAGCCACTTATATGGCTTATAAGGCCTAAAATATTTACTAGCTAGCACTTTACAGAAAAATTTGACCTAGAGTTCACGTTTTTACGGGATGAGCAGTTCTGAGAAGGAATGAGATTAGCATTATCAGTCCAGGAGTGATGATAATTCTTGTAGCTGTATGAGTATATTTCTCCAAGCATCTAGGCATTCATTCAATCAGTAAACATTTATTGAGTATCTACAAAGTGCTAGACACTATGAGCTCAGCTGAAATACAGTGCAATAAATTCTACAGTGAAAAGTAGGATATGATAGCTTCTCTCTCTGCTTCTAGGCTACATGAGGGCAGAGTCCGGTTCTGTTTTTGCTCATCATTGTGGGCTCAGCCCAGTAGGCAGTAGGGGATCACTAAACATTTGATGAATACACTCATGATCAATTAATGTGGTAGAGGTAAGCATGGGTTGCCAGGGGAACACACCTAACTAAACCAGACTCTGGTGGGATGTCAAGTTACGAAGTTTAAGAAGTGGGAGAAGTGAAAGTAGAAAAAGCTGTAAGTTTTGGGAGGGGGGCAGCAAAGAGAGACAGGGTGTAGAAGGAGTTCACTGGGCCCACCTTGGACACCTGTAGGACTAGACAAAAAAAAAGAACGGCGATTCTGAGCAGTATTTGGTGAAAGTTTGATGTGATAATATAACAGAAAAATCTATTCAGTTCGCAACTCAAAAACCTCCAGAAGTTTCCTGCTGCCCACAGGATAAAATCAAGATTACTCGGTGAGAACTTCAAGTCGCCCATAATTTGTTCTCTGCTACTTTAATCTTTCTGCCCTTAATTCCTTACCTCAGTTCCCACCATCTTGTTTTATGCTTTCTGACTGTGCTTTATTCAATCTTAACTTTGTTCCTTATAAGAAGACATGTCCTCCCCCTTACGGTGTCCTTTCCTTTCTCTCCCTCTCCCTCTCTCTCCCTACTCATTATATAAGATCCAGCATACCTGGGCTCTTCTGGAAGTTTTTCCCACCCACCCCAATTCTCACTGATGTCTCTTCTCTGGATTCTATCACACATTAATATCCACTGCTTACTTTTAAATACTAAATCAGTACTGCATTGAGCCGTTTTGAGCCGTTTCATGGGTTAATGCTTCACATCCACCACTGGAATGAAGGTTTCCAGAAAAAGGGATCATAAGACATTTCTAGTATATCCTCTTAGCACTCAGAACAATACTTCAGGTACACTTAATATTTGAGTAGACACTCCAATACTTACTGAATAAATAAATGAATGAGTCAGATGAATAAAAAGTTATGAGGTTGAAAATACTGCTAAGAAAGGAAGCCAAAGAATGGAAAATAATTAGAGAAGATGTTAATAGGACAAGGAAAATAGAAATTTGTGGTTAGAGGTATTCTCAAAAAATACAGGTTTTGAGGGAAAATATTTAAATTATTTTTTAAAATCTTAGTAGAAATTCAGATGTGGAGAAATGAGTTGATCTACTTCTCAGTTTAGGGCACATTATCACCATTGACCTGTGTGAGACCCTGCTCTTGTTGTTTTGTACCTGTTTATTTGTTTATTTATTTACCTTTTCCTCTTGTCTCCATTCCCATTGTCACTCCCCTTCACTCCAACAGCCATTCTTTTGCGGTTAATCTGTATCCTCTTTTCGTATCTGTTTTTTGTAAAATGTGTATTTTTGTTTTGTTTTGTTTTTTAACATGTCTTTAAAACATTTATATATGCTATAATATGTTATGGATCTCAATTTTTTTCACTTTCTTCACTAAGCATTAAGGTTTTAAAGATCTGTACATATTGCTATGGCATAAATCTGTTTTTTCTAATTGCTACATAACACTCCATGATATAAATTCACCACATTTCATCTATTTACACTGCTAGTGATGGAAACTGGTATCACAATCTCATATTGTGCCTTCATACACCTAATATGATAATTTTTTTGGAATATATCTCCAGGAATGGCATTGCTATATCACAGGATATACATCCATTTAATTTGGCTAAAAAGTGCCAGATTTCACTGCAGAATGGTGACATTTGTTTTTACAAACATTCCCTCCTCTCCCCCTCCACTAATAGAGTTTCTTTCACTTAAAAAGAAAAAAAAGTCTGCTTGTAAGAACCATTCCAGGCTCTGCGTCAGAGTTTCTATAAACTACAACCTTATCAATTCTTAGTTTACCCAGTTTTCTAATTTTTGCTAGACTAACAGTTAAAATTGATATTTCATTGTTTTCTTAACTGGTATTCGTTTACTAGTAAGTTTCAAAATCTTTTATGTTTCTTTCAGTTTCTTCTGTAAATTGCCTGATTATAAATATTTGTCTATTTTTCCCTAAGGTAATTCTTGTCTTTTTCTTGTTAATTTATAATTAAATCCTTATTAAATCACTTTAAAAGCAAGAAAATTAACTCAAGTTGTAACATTGAATTACTTTGTACTTGTTCTCCTTACTTTATTATTATAAAATATTATTGGTGATTTTGAGAAGATAGCAGTGGCTGTATAGGTTTTTGATCCTCCACAATCCCCACTTATAAAATATATGGCAAAACCAATAAACAAAATTTACAACAGAACGAAATAAACTTCAGTTTCTAGTCTGGCACGTAAGGAGATTAGAAGTTGTCATTCCTAACCCTGCAACAAGAAAAAAACTGAACAAACTGAAAGTCAACAACTGTTCTTTGAAGAAAGGTCAGTAGAAACTTCTAAAACTCAAATGCAAAAAGAAAAAGAGAATGAAAAAGACAGAACAGATATTCAATTCTGTGGGATTAGAAAATGTATAATATGCATGCAATGGGAATACCAGAAGAAAAAGAAAGACAGAGAGAAATACAGAAATATTTGAAGCAATAATGACTGGGAATTTCCCAAAATTAATGATAAATACCAAATCACATGTTCAGAAGCTCAGAGAACACAAAGCAGAATAAATACCAAACTAAGTGATGAGGTAATTATAGGAAACCCCATGTACAACCAGGTAGAGAGAAATCACCAACAAGCAGACTGCATGTATTATATCATCTTTGTGGGAGACAGCAGAGGGGAGCGGTGGGGTGGCATATGGACTGAAGACAAGAGAAAAAAATAGAAAAAGGAGAAGAAAAGGGGGGGGGGAGTGGGAAAAAATCCTAAGTATTGAAAAGGCAAAAATGATTCAACATATGGGTTATGGGAGTCCCAGAAGAAGAAAACCCAAGAAAGAGAACAGAGCAAATAGTAAAAGGTATCATTTTAAAAAGATTTCCTGAAATAAAAAGATTTGAAATAAATATTGAAAAAGCACAATGAATAGCTAAGAACACTGACTTTGAATAACTACAGCCAAGACATATTCTGATAAAACTGCTGAAATTTAAAGAAAAAGTTTGGTCATCTAGGAAGAAAAATAGCATGTGATATACAAGAAAAAGAAAATCATATTATCATCAGACATTTTGACAGCAATAATCTATGCCAGAAGAAAATGAAGATATTCAATGAAAGAAAATGTGAGCTGAGACTTATATCCAGCAGAACTGACCTTCAAGTATGAAAGAGATAAACTTAGCAACATGCAAGGACTCAGAATATTGTTTCCATGAGCTTTCCCTGAGTAATCTACTAAAGAACAACTTACCAACCATAATGATATGAGAGACATCATTATACCTTTGTATTGGTGGGAGGCATTAAATATACTGTATGGTTACTCGTAGAACTAACATCACATGACTTAAATAGGGAAAGTGTATAGTATATAATGACTATGTGATCAGAGGATGTAGACACGGCACAACTATTAAAAATGGGAGAATTGTGTTAGGATAAGCCAAAGTTTTTCAAACGTTTTTAAAAATCATGATTGGTGGTAGTATTGGAATTATTTTCTGAGACTATTGTTTATGTGGATTAAAGCAAATGACTAATTAATGGATATATAATTTTGTTGCCTCTGTCCTTGAGAATTAGGATTCTCCATGTAGTTGAAAAGAATCAGGTTTACTATAAAAGAAGTTAAATAAAAATCTTTAATCCTGAATTTGAATTGGAAATTTTAGTATGAACTCACAAGATATTTTCTCTCCTTACTGAAAAGTTCTAGAAATAACAACCAACCAAGCACCCATGGCACCCAGACTGTGGTCATTCTTAAGACCATCCCCGATAAAATAAACCAGGACTTCTTGGAGAAAAAGCTAATCCTAGTTTTTGAGCAGTCAATGTATAAGAAAACCCTGGGTTATCTTCACAGATTAGATAGCAAAAGAGCTATTATAAAGACTACTAGGATTATCTCAAAAAACTCAGGAGACAATTTCAAGAGGCCCCCACTGACCAAAGATGGGACAAATTGAGATTCAATAACAATAAGAATTGCAATGGATTAGCTATGTATTGCTGTAACAATATTTGCCTCAAACCTTTGCTGAAAGCCAGGTACATTTATTAGATCACACAGTTTCAGAGAGTCAGGAATCCAAGATCAGCTTAACTGGTGAGTCTGTCTCAGGGTCCTTAAAGAGATTGCAGTCAGGCTGTTCACTGGGAATATGTTCATTTGAATCTGGGTATGGAAGATCCAATTTGAAACTCATTCACAGGGCTCTTGACAGGAGGCTTATAGAGCTGCTTACAACATGGCTTCCCCCAGAGTGAGTGCAGAGAGTCAGTAAGAGCAGTCCAGTGAGTGATCACCAAAGGTAAACGCTACAGACTTTTATAACCCAATCTCAAAAGTGACACACCATCCCTCTGCTGTACTGACGTACCTCGGTTTATTGTGTTTTGCTTTATTGTACTTCACAGATAATTTTTTTTTCTTTACAAATTGAAGGTTTGTGACAACCCTTCATTGAGCAAGTCTATCAGTGCCATTTTTCCAGCAGCATTTGCTCACTATGTGTCTCTGTCACGTTTTTGTATTTCTTGCAATATTTCAAATTTCTTCATTATCATTATATTTGTTATGGTGATCTATGATTGGTAATCTATGATCAGTGATCTTTGATGTTACTATTATAATTGCTTTGGGGTGCCATGAACCACACCCACATAAGACTGCACTGAGTGTTCTGACTCTTCCACCGACTGGCCATTCCCCCTTCTCTCTCACTCTTCTTGGGCCTTCCTATTCCCTGAGACACAACGATATTGAAATTAAGCCAATTAATAATGCTACAATGGCCTTTAAATGTTCAGGGGAAAGAGTCACACATCTCTCACTTTAAATCAAAAGCTAGACATGATTAAACTTAGTGAAGAAGGCATGCCAGAATACAACATAGGCAGACGCTTAGGCATCTTGCGCCAAACAGCCAAGTTGTGAATGCAAAGGAAATGTTCTTGAAGGAAATTTAAAGTGCTACTCCAGTGACCACACAAATGACAAGAAAGTGAAATAGTCTTATTGCTGATATGGGGAAAGTCTGAGTGGTCTGAAGAGAAGAGGAAACTAGCCACAACATTCCCTTAAACCAAAGCCTAATCAGACCAAGGCCCTACCTAGCTCTTTTCAATTCTGTGAAGGTTGAGAGAGTCAAGGAAGCTGCAGAAGAAAAGTTTGAAGCTAGCAGAGGTTGGTTCATGAGATTAAGGAAAGAAGCAGTTTGCCTAACATAAAAGTGCAAGGTGCTGCAGCAAGTTATCCAGAAGATCTACAGTAATTGACAGTGGCTATGCAAAACAACAGATTTTCAATGTAGGCAAAATAGCCTTATATTGGAAGAAGATGCCATGTAGGACTTTTATAGCTAGAAATCAATGCCTGACTTCAAAGCTTTGAAGGACAGGCTGACTCTCTTGTTAAGAGTTTATGTAACTGGTGACTTTAAATATTTTAAGCCCACTGTGGAGACCTACTGCTCAGGAAAAAAAAAAAAGATTTCTTTCAAAATATTACTGCTTATTGACAATGTACCTGGTCACCCAAGAGCTCTGATGGAGATGTACTATGAGATTAACATTATTTTCATGCCTGCTAACACAACATCAAGGAGTCCTTTTGACTTTCAAGTCTTAGCGTTGAACAAATATACTTCATGAAGCTATAGTTGCCATGGACCTGGGCAAAATAAATTGAAAACCTTCTGGAAAGGACTCACTATTCTAAATGCGATTAAGAGCATATATGATTCATCGGAAGAGGTTAAAATATCAAAATTAACAGGAGTTTGGAAGAAGTTGATTCCAATCCTCATGGGTGATTTTGAGGGTTTCAGGACTTCAGTGGAGGAAGTAACTGCAGATGTGGTGGAAACAGCAAGAGAACTTGAATCAGAAGTGGAGCCTGAAGATGGGACTGAATTGCTGCAACCTCGTGATAAAACTTCAAAGGATGAGGAGTTGCATCTTATGGATGAGCAAAGAAATTTTGGTTTCTTGAGATGGAATCTACTCCTGGTGAAGATACTGTAGACTGCTGAAATGATGACAAAGGAGTTAGAATAGTACACAGATTTAGTTGATAAAGTAGCAGCAAGTTTTGAGAGGACTGACTTCAATTTTGAAAGAAGTTCTATTGTGGTAAAATGCTATCAGAGAGCACTGCATGCTGCAGAGAAATCGTTCATGAAAGGAAGAGTCAATCACTGCAGCAAACTTCATTGTTTTCTTATTTTAAGAAACTGCCCCAACCACCCCAATCTTCAGCAAACACCACCCTGATTAGTCAGCAGCCATCAACTTTGAAGCAAGACCCTCCATCAGCAAAAGATTAGGACTTGTTAAAGGCTCCAATAATGGTTAGCAATTTTTAGCAATGAAGTATTTTTAAATTAAGATATGTATATTGTTTTTAAGACAATGCTACTGCACACTTAATAGACTGCAGTATAGTGTAAATATAACTTTTATATGCACTAAGAAATCAAAAAACTCACGTGACTAGCTTTATTGCAATATTCTTTTTATTGTGGTGGTCTGGAACCTAACCTGCAATATCTCTGAGGTATGCCTGTAATTCATTGCTTACACAGACCAACCCTTGTACCGTGTGGGAGGGGACTATATAAAGCTGTGAATACTAGAAGACGGGGATCATTAGGGGCCATCTTGGACTTTGGCCCACACAATCTGAAAGCTATTAGATGTGCTTAAATCCATGAGTTCACAGTAAAAATAATTTTAAAAATCAACAAACTGGTCTTCTTTTGCGGATGATAGAGACCATACAATATCTTGAAAACTTGGGAAATGAAAGGAAAGAATCAAGCTTTTCCTATATCAGGTGTAGCATTGAGTAACCAAAGAATAGATGAATGGAAGATTCTTCTTATAAAATTATTTCAGCTAATGCAAATGAAATGACAAATTGGAATACTACCATATTGCAGCCTCCAATAAGTTAATGAACATAGGCATTGAACAAGAAATACTGCTAACAATGAAGAACAAAAATCAGACATTATGTCTCATCTGATGAAAGAACATACCACCACCTAGATCTTGCTGAAGGTTCAGTCAAACTTAAATCTGGATTCAGCTATCAATTTTCAGGAGACGAGAACATGTTGAACTATATACTGTGAGTGTGCAATCACCAAAATCCAGACTGGGAATAATCTCTGTTGGCCAAATAGCCTGAGTTATTCAATAGAAAAAGTGTAAGGAAAAAAAAGAATGGAGGGGGAGCCTGTACCTTACGAGAGACACAGAAGACCAACTTTTAAAATAAATGGTCAAGACTAACTGTAGCAGCTAGGGATGCATACTTGATTGATAAAATTATAAAGAAATGCAAGAGAGTTATCAAAACCAGGATAGTGGAAGTAAATGGTTACTCTAAAAGCCAAGGTAGTGGATACTTTTGGAAGGAATGGGGGCAGTCTATGATTGAGATGGGGCACATTGAGAGTCTACTGGGTGGCTGTCAAATTTTATTTCTTCTTTTTTTAAGTTTTATTTTTTGACCTGGTATCAAAGTAAACAAAAGTGTTTACTTTTTAATAATTTACTGAGACATTAATTTGTTTTATGTTTTTTGTCTGTGTTTTATTGTACAATAAATAAGATAAAAACAACATCTCTGAAGATAATACATCCATGTGGTAAAATATTCAAACAGTGGAAAATTTATGCAGTGGAAAGTCAATCTGCTCAACTCAAAATTGGTCCTTGAATTTTCTTCTCTGGAGGTAGCTGTTTTCACCTGCTTCTTGTGTGTCTATCCAGAGAGCTTTCATGCATATAAAGTCACACATGTATGTGTACGTATATATATTAATGTAAATATGTATAAAATGTCCTCTCATTTTAAAAGCATAAATGGTAGAATTAGAATGCCATGCACATATTCAGGTCTTTGTTTATGTCACTAATTATTTTATTTTGTAGATAAAGTATCTATCACATAGTTCCAAATTGGGTATAAGTTACAGTTGACCCTTGAACAACATGGGAGTTAGGGGTGCTGATCCCTCTGCAGTCAAAAATCACATTTAACTTTTGACTCCCCAAAAACTTAAGTGGAAGCCTTATCAATACCATTAACAGTTGATTGACATATTTTGTATGTTATAAGTATTATATACTGCTTCCTTAAAATAAAGTAAGATAAGAGAAAATTATTAAGAAAATCATAAGGAAGAGAAGTTACATTTACAGCACTGTACTTATCAATACCGTAAGTTTACATCATCTATTTACAAGATGAATTGTATGTCAGTACCTACATCATTACTATTTTATATGATACAAGACACTAGACATAAAAAATGAAAAGATAACGTGAAAAAGAAATTCATATTTATTTACAAGTAAAACGATTCATGCACTGATAACAAAGAAGCAGCAATGTGATTGCTTCATGGTACAATAGCCTATACACTAATGAATAAATCACTATAAAAAATTTTGTGGCATTCAGTATTAGTCATACTCATAATACAGTATTAGAAACATGTTACATTTCTATAAAAAAAAAAAAACAAAAAACACTTACCTGTGACAATAGGCTGAGATGCAGTTTCTCTAGTTACAAGAGAGAGAAGCATACTGTATAGTAATGTCCTTCTTTGAAAGCAACATTATAAAACAGTAAGAAAACTAACACATTCTAGACTACAACCAATATATTTCAGCCTATAAATAGTTTAAATCAGACGGTAACTCTTCTAAAAATATATTCTATTAAGTCAGTAGATTTGTTTCTACTTTCTCAATGTGGAGATACCGGTCATATCGCTTTTGAAGTTACACATTTTTAAATAAAATTTAAAATATACCTGTCTTTTCTCCACTCAAGTTTTCATCTTCAACAAACCTGTTCACCTTTTGATTGAGACAAGATTGCTGGGGGGAAGGGTGGATTCTGGAGTCAGCAAAGTGCTTCTTTAGCATTTCCCTCAATGAAGTCAGAGAAATTTTATGGCAAGTGTTAAAACAACACACCTGTGACTAACCTTTGTGCTTCTCAGCTGAAAACTACCTGTTCATGGTGATAAACAAGAGTAAAGGAGACAGATGTACATGCTTCTACAGCCTTTAAACTCTAATCTTGGGCCAATAAATGTTTCCTGGGCACCAAATTATATTGTTAAAAACAAACAAACAAACAAAAAAAACCACTCAGTCAAATGTTTTCACTATTTTTTCTTAGTATTTCTTGCTTTTTCAATCACTTTAGTATTTATTGATTACCTAGCATGCAGTTAGCAAGGTGCCATGGGGGTACCAATGAAGGCGGTACAAACACAGAGCTTACAGTCTTGAAGGGACTCACAATATATATATATATATATGAACCAGCTAGTGAACAAGATGTATTATATACATCCGTGTGTTTGTCTCAATGTATGTAAACATATACAAATATATGCAGTACAAAAATACCTGCGTGCTAAGTGGTGTGGTGCAGATAATTAGAATGTAGGCAAGATGCGGTTTGGAAAGCTGAGTTTTTCTTTTTCTTTTGAAATAATTACAGACTCACAGGAAGTAGCAAAAATAGTACAAAGAGGTCCTACGTACAATTCCCCTGGCTTCCCCTAATGGTAACACTTGAGTATGATACCTGAATTGGCATACTGACATTGGGACAACCTACAGCCCTTTTCCAGATTTCACCAGTTTTACCTGCACACACCTCTGTGAAGCTGAGTTTTAATGAGTTCAACAGAGAAACAGGGATGAGAAAAAACTAGAGATAAACACTTTGAGGGCAGTTACTTTGAAGAACCGTCCTCTTTCCTTGTTCTTCCAACTCTTACTAGACATCCCACATAATCCTTTGTAAATTACACACACAGCTTTCCTCACCAGGGGCCAGCTTCTTATCTCCTCTCCACAGGTGTTACCCAACCACTTACTCCAGTTCTCTTATTCCAGTCATCCAAACACAGGCATCTCCCTATAAGAAATCCTTTGTTTTCCGTAAGCTAGTTTGTAAATAAGTACTTTGGAACCCAGAACAGATTTTCTCATGGAAATAGATTATGGGTTCCCTGGCCTATGTCTGGCCTGTGTAACTCAAAATGTAACAACTAATCTCTATACAGAGCAGTACTGATCATTGCTGTACATGGTGGTAGTGGTGATGTTCTGGGAGTTAGGGAGGATTCTCTGCTGTCAGGTGAACTCCTATCTTAATAGGAGTTCTATTGCTACAAACTGCCACTGCATACAATTGGTAATATTAAAGAAAAAGCCTCTTTTTGATACTTTAGTTACACAAAGTAAAATCTTTCCTAATTCAAGTATTCACCTACTTAACCATCAGTTCTAGAAGAGATGACATAGGAAATATAAGACAGGGAGCTGTTGAGAACTCAGTGGAGAAACACTGCAAAGAGAGCTTCTTGAAGGAAATGCACCAGAATAATACAGTGTTTCTCTCTGAGAGGTGACCAGTGAGTCATTCTTCATATTCTGTTTCTCTTTCTTGCTCTCCCCCTCCCCACCCCACGACCTTTCTGAATACTCCAAATTCTCTGCAAGTCAATGATGAGTTGCATTATTTGCAATAATCATCTGCTTTTGTGGTTTTTGATTTTCATTATGCTATTACAACTTTGTAGAATATTTTCTGGAAATAGGATACTAATATCTGTGCAACATGTCTGGTTTTTCCCTATAGATAAGGTCATGCTGCCTTAAGCATACTAATGCCATAAAAAGCTAAAACACTTCAACTTGCTTATTCTTCATTCTTCTTAAAAAATGGGAATGCCTGAGTCCCATAAAATAGAGATACTTAGCAATTTGCATCTATTTCTTCATAACTTTAAGAGAGGATAATTTGGAGCCAAGATGATACTTTACTAAATAGGAAAGATAATAAAGTTCCTACTTCTGTTTAATTGGATTGTGTAAACATCTCTTGCATGCAGGACCATGTAAATGCTAGTTGATACAAAAATGAGAAAGAAGCAGTTCCAACCTTTACAGGGGATACAGTTTAGTCAAAACAAAACAAAAATTGATGAAAGTTTTTTTTTGTTTGTTTTGTTTTGTTGTCATTGCACCAGAGGAGGTCTTTAAAAATCAGAAATACTAAGGTGATTGTGAAGAGCCTCCTGGCTGAATGGAAGTGGAGTGTAGCGAGTATTGTGGGTGGCGTGAGAGGTAGGATGGACACTATATATAAACATGGACACTTCTGAGAATAAAAGAGGGTGTTACTAATATTTATGTTTGTGCGAGAGGCATAATCTTAGTCTATTTTAGCCCATCAGGGAATCATGATGCCCCTTGTTAAAAGACGGGATTTATAAGAATTTCTATGACTCTAGAGAGTACAGAAGTGTACTAGTTTTCCAGGGCTGCCACACATGGATGGCTTAAACAATGGAAATTTTATTGTCTTGCAGTTCTGGAAGTTAGAAGTCCAAAATCAAGGTGTCTTCAGGGTTGCTTCCTTCTGAACGCTATAAGGGAAAGATCTGTTTCAGGCTTCTCTTCTTGGCTTGTAGAAGATTGTCTTTTTCTTGTATCTTCACACCATCTCCCCTCTATACATGTCTGTGTCCAAATATCCCCTTTTTGTAAGGACACCGATCATACTGTATTAGAATTCATCCTAATGATCTCATTTACCTTGATGACCTCTGTAAAGACCCTATCTCCAGATAAGGCCACCTTCTAAAGTACTGAGGATTTGTACACCAATGTATCTTTGGGGCAGAGGGGACACAATTCAACTAATAATGGGAAGGATGGTAGAAACTTGACAAGAGCACCACACTAGAAGAGATGCTACATCTGGATAGTTAGTGGGCACTGTCTTCCTAGTATACATCATGATTAGGAGACAATCCTATTATAGGCTTTAATAAGTTAAGATGGGTGGGGGAGAATAAACAGAATGGAGGATCAGGAGAGAAATAGAGCCTTTTAGTTTGGGGAATTATTAGTGTTCCATGATTCCTCTTCCCAGGTGGGCAATAAAGACTGGACACTGGTGCCAGCTGACTAGAGCATGTGTAACTGTGGGATGCCACGTCTGGGAGGCGCCACAAATAGACTGCTCAATTTTTATCACATTGATTGATAATTCTCTGCTGTGAGACTTGACCTTCTTAACTTACGAAATTAAAGCTATTTTTCCCTTTTCCCATTCCCCCAGGGGTCTTATGATTCATAGAATAATAAATAGGATGAATTCTGAACTCTGTGGTGGAAGGGTCTTGAGTCGTTTCAAAGTGTTTATAGTGACAGTAGTTTTTGGTCATGTTCGTGAAACTGCATATAAAACTGATCACTTATACTTTCAAAATAGCATGCAGGCGAAAAGTTAGGAGAGGAAAATATATTTTGTTTGGCTTACATATTAGTGGCTTATAGGACTGTTAGACCTTTACCTGCCTATAAGGTGCAATCTGTGCCTTTGTGTCATTACTGTGAAAGAGCAATAGGAAACTTCATCCACTATGATGACATGTAAATTCCATGCTGAAATTCACATAAGATTGTTTTTATTCGTATGTTGTTGTGCTTTTTTCATTTATCGTGATCTTTGTAAGTATAGATAAAATAGTGGTACACACATTTTCTAGGCAAAGAAGAAATTGGCATAACTTGTGTGTGTTCAGTTAAACAGCTGTAGCCAAAACAAAATTATCCTAGACTATGTGGTTAAGAAGTACCAGGTTAGCCAATGTAATACATGAATCATAAAACATTTTTTAAAAAATAGCATTGATACTTAACTTGTGGGCTCAAAAGGCCTGGGAAATGAGTGAAATGCATGTTTTACTAAATCAGGAAAAATAAATGATCAGAAAAAGTGTAATATGGAAATTTCAGGTACACTAGTCCTATCAGGCATTCCAAGATATATAGGATTTGCATTTTACATTAATTTGAAAAATTATTTTAAAAATAACGTCATGTTACAGAATACTTGGAAAAATGAAAAGGGGCTATTTCTTTCTAATATTTTTCTATCTGGTTTTTGACAAAATTGTACTCATACAGTTCCTACTAGCTCCTTTTTTGACTATAATCTTCATTGTTAGCACTTTTTAACAGTTTCATACTTGCTCATTTAATACTTTACTTAATTACTTCTCAAATAATAGGCGAAGCAAATTCCTAATGCTTTATGTTATCTGTTTTTGATATGAATATCTCATGTAAATTTGTATCTTGTAAAAGCTTTTTGGGGGGCAGGAGTTCTAGATGTGATCTTTCTGGGTCATATGGTTAAGAGGCCTTTTATGAGGCATTTCGTTCTTAGGTCAGTAAGATAGTCTCCATTTTACCAGAGCCCAAGATGACAAAATAAATTTTGTGGTTGAATTTTATATCTAAACATACTGACCTTGTCTTTAAAAGTTTGAATTCTCATACCTTCAAGGATATTACAGAAGTTCTTGGGCATCTTTATCATCAAGTCAATCAGATACAATTTGTTTAGAGAAAGATATGATCAAAGATCTCATCAGCCCCGGAAGCATGCAGATTCTTTTGCTATACAAACGTGCTACTGCACTGAGAGTTGGTTGGGAAAAAAACAGGCCTCTGCTCAGGGTTTATAAATAGTTTCACCAAAGTAATGTTTAAAAAAATTAAATCATAACAAAATAAAACCTCACTAGTAAATGGAAGTTGAGATTATTTTGGATAGGAACTCTGATAGGATGGAAACACCATGGGCTCTGGTGTCAGACAAACTGTCTTCATAATTGCAGCTCTGCCACATATTCAGTCTATGACTCTGGATAGATTTTGACTTCAGAAACTCAGTCATTGTATAAAATGGTGGTTAATAATGTATAAAATAAAAGTAAGGTATATATCAAAGTGTTTAGCCCGTTGAGTGCCTACTTATTACTGATTAGTAGTAATTTCTTCCCTCCTTTATTCTTGGCACATGTTGAAAATGTAAAGAATGTTTCAGAAGGAATATTTAAAATATATAATTTAAAATACTTAAAAAGACTTTCACTTTAGTCCAAGAGATTCTATAAAAGCATTTTGCAACTTTCTGTGAGGCTGTACTATACTCATTTAAAAGTAAAAAGTTTAGAAAAAGGAAAAAGACAGTGCTAGATAAATGAGTCAGATATGGAGGGCTCAATTAGTTGGTCCCTTCTGGTTAAATCATTTATTTTTTTCTGCTCTCAGTTTCTCACCTGAAATGGAAAAACACAATTCCTTAAGCTACTAAGAATACTTGTTCCAGGGATGAAGAATTGTGGTTCACCTTTTAGGGAAAACAGAATTGGGTGAATAGTGTTTCCTTTCAAGAAATTTAATCAAGAGAAAAGGACTAAGCGTTAACAGTTTCTTACTGTAGACATTTCTTGTCAAGTAAGTATATTCTTAATTCTGATATATATGAGTGACAAAAACTAAATTCTGATTCAGTCATCCAACTACATTTGTAATGAATGCTCATTATGTTCAAGGTGTCTATAGAGAAAACAATAGACCTTTACAGCCACACACCTGTGTTCAAATCCTGGCTGGCTTCACACCTGACTAGCTGTGAGACTGGTGATACAATGAATATTTCTGACCCTCACTGAAGCCTCTCAGAGATTTTGTGCAGGAAGAAAAAAAAATGAGGAAAACAATAAGGAAGGAAACTGAGTTATCTATCTAGGCACAACACGTTACCCCCAAATTTAGTGGCTTAAAATACCATTAGTTCATTATTTGTCATGATTCTGAGGGTTGGCTGGGCTCTCCAAGTGGTCTTTCTTCTAGGATGGTGGTCTCAGGGCAGTATTTCAGTAGGGTGAAGGCCAAAGCTTCAGGGTTGCTGGAGGCCTAAGCTCAGGAACTTAAACCATGTCACTTTGGCCACATTTTACTGGCCACAAATCTAGCTCAGATTCGTGGTGTGGAGGAGAGACAGGCCTGTGTGTGGGAGGGCTATTGCAAAATCACCTTGCAAAGAGGTATGCTGCTGGGAAGAGAGGAGTCTATGATCAGTAAATCAGCTATAGTATCAGCTGTGTTTGTTTTCAAGAAGCCTGCAAACGGTGGTATCTAGCCATGTGCCTGCCCTTTTGTTTCAGGTGCTCAATCTTCATACTCCTCCTTTCTTCCCTTCAAGAATCATGCAAAGTTGAATGTGAAGACACAGTTCTAAAGGAGCCTAGGCACCGGTGTCGGTGTTTGTAATACACACTTTCTAACAGCACCCACAGCTGCCCGATGCCACCAGCGTGGGCTTGTGTAACAATCTTGTGTGATAAGACCCCCAGTTAAACTTGAATTTCAGATAAGCAACCAATAGTTTTTTAGTATACGTATGTCTTCTCCTGTTAACAGTTCAGCATATATTCTTCTAGGACTTTCCTGTCAATATTCCAACATATGCATATAAATTTAAAAAGTAGAATTGTATTTACTTTTTTTTTGCAAACAATTTTCCATTGGTGAATATTTATTCTAAACAATGTTTAGATCATGCTTTTTTTAAACATTTTTATTAAGTTATAGTCATTTTACAATGTTGTGCCAAATCGGTGTAGAGCACAATTTTTCAGTTATACGTGAACATACATATATTCATTGTCACATTTTTTTTCGCTGTGAGCTACCACAAGATCTTGTATATATTTCCCTGTGCTATACAGTATAATCTTGTTTATCTAGTCTACATATGCCTGTCAGTATCTACAAATTTTGAACTCCCAATCTATCCCTTCCCACCCTCCTCCCCCTTGGCAACCACAAGTTTGTATTCTGTGTCTATGAGTCTGTTTCTGTTTTGTATTTATGTTCTTTTTTTTTTTTTTTAGATTCCACATGTGAGCGATCTCATGGTATTTTTCTTTCTCTTTCTGGCTTACTTCACTTAGAATGACATTCTCCAGGGACATCCATGTTGCTGCAAATGGCGTTATGTTGTCGTTTTTTATGGCTGAAGAATTGTATTTACTTTCACTAGTTGCTGTTTCCCCTTTCCATATCTGTACATTTAGATCACATTCTTTTAAAAGCTGCCTGGTATTTCATGGTATGGACGCTCCACATGTTTATTTCTAAAGATCCTTTGATGGCTGTTTGGATTATTGGCACTCTTTCTTCATTACAAAGGATACTACTTTGTATATCTTTATACACATATCTCAGTGCATTTCTGAAGTATGAGGGCTAGAATTGTGATGGAGAAGGATATGCCTAGAATCCAGATCTCTAGAATGCCTTCAAAAAGGATATCATTTTAAACTCTTACCAAAAGTGTTTGGGGGGTTCTATTTCTCCCCTTGCTAACTATGAAAATTTTAATCTTTGCTTTTGTGACAGAATAAATAATCCACTTTCATAGCAGAGAAACAAATTGGGAGCATTCTCCCATAGAAGCACTGAAGAAGAGAAATATTTATTCAGTAGGCATAAGAAAATATATTGCTACCTTTCAAAAGGAAACTTGATTTGTAGCAGTTTAGGAGAATGAATGGTTGGGATTCAAACTCAGCACCTTGGGTCTGAATGAGAAGGTCTGAAAACAGAAACAGTTATGCAGGAATGGACTGGAGGGCTGAATTTCATCCCTCATTACTGGCAGTACACCTTTATCTCAGATTAATAACTCATACCTTTAAACTTCTCCCACTTGTGGAATGCCCTCTGGGTTTATTATAGTTTCCATTATCTTGGTAAGAATGCAACTGCATTTATTTTGTTTCCTTTATGCTTTTGAAAGGAAAGTGGTGGGGATCTAAAGGGAAAACCACAGACCAGAGATGATAATATACCATAATGCAGTGGGCAAGAGTTTCTCATGGTGCTTTCTTCTTGGTGCAAATAAACAAAGCTACTTATTTCTCATTTTTTTTTTTTCTTTTCTGGGCTGTCCAGAGGGGCTGAGAAGTATTACTGTTCAAATTCCCCAACAACCCTCAGCCCTATCTAAATAAAGGAATCGGAACCAAAACCAAATCCAAGCATGAAACAATTTTCTTTAGGAGAAGAATACATATATTAGAAACTACTTCTTAGGGGGAGAGTACAGCTCAAGTGGACCTCATACAGTGCTTAGCATGTATGAGGTCCTGGGTTCAATCCCCCATACCTCCTCTAAAAATAAATAAACCTAGTTACCTCCCCCCACCAAAATAAAATAATTAAATAATAAATAAAACAGAAAGCTTTTTTTTTTTTTTAAAAAAAAAAGAAACTTAAAAAGAAGAAAGAAACTACTTCTTATGGCCTCCAATAACTGGGACTCGGTAAGATCTTCACATATTAAAAAAAAATGTTAAACCCATTTTTCTGTGCGGAAAAATCAGCTGTTCCTCTCCACTTTGAAGTCATTAGGTTGACTTTAAAAGTTGGGGTAGTATGTTAAAACCATGTTAGATCCGGAATAAAACATTTATAATGTCCAGGGTAAAAAGGGAGGTCTGACCAAGAAGAAAACATAGGAGAAGTGAATGGGAAGAGGAAGAAAGGGATTAGGGAGGACAACGAAAGAGAAAATAAAAGTTGTTTACGTTGAGTGTTACCAATGGTGCACCAGGTACTGTTTCACTTTTGACTGTTTCGCCTCCCTACAAACTCCTTGCAGACTGGACAATGTCTTATTCATCTTTGTTTCCCCAGTGCCCAGCAGGATGCCTGACAAACAGTCTGTGTTCAGGAAATATTTGTTGGGCTGGATTAAGCCACACTAGACTACTAATGAACACCCTAAAATTTAAATTTCATAGCTAGCCTCTTGGCATAGGTGTATTTGTGACCAGAAGACTTTTATAGACAAGCATTTAAGTTGACAGAGGTGCTTATGAAAGATACAGATTCCTGCCCACCCAGCCTAGAAATTCTGATACAGATGGTCTGGGTGGGGCCTGGGAATCTGCACTTTCAACAAATGCCTCAGGTGTTTCTGATACAGCTTGGGAACCAAAGGCAGCGTGTAAACCAGCACACCAGATGCCTTAAGCCCTGGAATCGCCCTCTTATTTTAGACTCTCTGTCCTGAGGCTTGATCTGAAAAGAATATGTGATCATCCTAACATGTAAACTTACCAAAGAGATTAAACTAGAAGATGGTTGATTACAGTGTACCAACACTCGTAAGAATTTTGAGTTCCAAATATCTATCCTTCTTGGTGGATCTGCAGATTTCTGAAAGCTCCCGGTCTCTTGTGCTGTGACAGACCTAACAGGGAAGATGTATGGAGAAACACCAATCAAGAGGTGCTTACTTGCTTTACGGGGGGCTGCTGAACCTGTTAATTGCTCACAGATCATGAACGTTTTGAAGGAACTGGGTCAAGGAGGAGATTATATGTGTTAATAGAAAAACAACAAAATGTTAATATACGTATGATATGTTCAAGTTTTTTAACAAAGAAAAATTAAAACCACATTGAGAAATGAGGGAAAAAACGGTGTTCACAGTGTGAGCTCACTGGGCAGAAATTCAGAATGGACTACAAGGTGAGCTTACTTTGCAGCCAGTTAGGGATGAATGGTTAGCATTGTTAATGACAACACCTGTAATAAGTGAGCATGATCTCTGCCAACATACTAGGATTCAATCATAGTAACTGACCACAGCCACTAATTAATCAAGACAGCGTAGCCAGAGAAACCCACAGAAATCACAAAGCTTTTGATTGTATTTTATGGATTTCAGTGTAGCCTCTGAGGAAAGGGAATTTATTCGCTATGGTTCTCACTGTATAGATAAATAAACCCAGGCCCAGAGGGGTCATCTAACACCCAGTAAATCCCGGATAGTATATCTCCAGTGTCCTCCCCGCACCACACTGACTCAACAAGAACAATTCAGTAAAATGTCTGTGATGATGATGAACATCTCATTTGACCCTCCCTATACTCTGATCCAGGTAAGGTCGGCATCACCTCCTTTCTACACTGGAGTTACTTGTGGCCAAAAGGTACTGTGACAAATCTATAGGGCTGTAAAAGGCAGCATGTGGAGGTGGAGCCCACATCTGACTCCACAAGTCAGAAGCTCAGATAAGGCTTTGGTAGCAGGACCTGCAGGTCCAAGATGGGAGCCCGATCTGTGGAGCGATTACAGGTATGCTGGGCTGCCAGCCGGCGGGGCAAAGAGCCTTAGGCCATTTACCAGATCTGAGCCCAGGGCCCTGGGTGGCTGTGGGTGGGGCCAGCCACAGGATATCTAACTGGGATCTAGAATAGCTAGGACTTACGAAATACCTTCTCTCAAGTCCTCTGATCTCCACCCAGAGCTGATTACCATAACCGAGGGTTCGGTTAGGACACTTATTTAAGGGCATGCCCCACAGCCCCCGTTCCTGGAGCTGGAATGGGGCCAACGCGGAGGTGGTATCAGAGGAGAAACCTAACGGAGTTGGGGTTCAGCTTAGGGCGGTGGGGACCCGTCCCGGGAGAGCAGGCAGCTCTCTGGTTCCGCTCCGGGCCGGCTGCACAGGAGACCGGACGTGGCGTGAGTCGGGAGCTGGGAGGAGAGAAGGCTCAGTTCGTAGCGGAGGGGCACGTCTGGCCTGCCGGGACCTGGACGAGCCGGCCGTCGCGGTTCCGGGAGGCAGCGGGAGAAGTGCCCAGGCTGCTGTCTGCGCCCCAGCGCGTCCCGGCGCGCGGCGCCCCGGAGTCCCGGAGCGATGAGAGTGCAGGTCAAGGTAAATGCCAGGCGCCCACCCTCCCCTCCATCCTTCACCTCGCGCGGCCCGGACTTGGCGTGCCGCGCGCGGGTACCTCTCGACTGCTTGCGCGAAGCGCAACAGGAAATTCTGGGGATTAGGAGAGGGAGGGCGCCCCGGGCTGCTGGGGATGCTTGGGAAAGAAGGGAACTTGGGGGAGTTAGGGAGAGGACTCGAGACTCCGGTCGTGCCTTGATCTCTTGTAGGGAGGCCAAATCTCAAACAGGCTACACACGATGTGTGACTAGTACCATTTATTGTGCACATTTCTTGCATTTTGGGAATGTGTCAGTACTTTTTTTTTGGAGCCAGATCACCTGAATTAGCATCCCAGCTCCACCACTAGCTATGATCTTAAGCAAGTTACTGAACTATGCTTCGGCTTCCTCATCTGGGAAATGGGATAATATTTATAATTTGAAAACTAAATGAGATGCTGTATATGCAATGAACTTAGAATAATGGCGAACATATTTAGCGGACTGCAAGAATTTGATTGTTATTATTTTATCCAGGCAATAATCCTGTGAGATCCAAGTATAACCATTCACCCTCTCCCACCTCACTGGTTTACAAGCGAGGAAAATGAATCTAAGGGAGAAAAACAGAATTAGGGTTGGAACCCAGGCGAGTGCTTTAAATCACTAGAAATATGGATACCAATCACAGGATTTTGATCATTTCTTCTTAGGGAGAATGTGGTTCATTCTTAACAACCGACGTGGGAACTGAATCCTTCGATTTCTTTTTCTCTGCCTACAAATTCTGATGTTTCATTTTTTATCTGCTTGGATTCTCCCATGACTGGTAAAGCAATAGATATTCTAGCTTGTTGACACCTGAGTTTGGCTATAAGAATCTGGCTGTTTCTTGGGTATCGCCCTCCCCCAACTCTGGAGTGGGGGTGGGGCTGTGAATCATTTGAGATGGGACTCAGCATGAACCTCTTTTCTGGGGCCAAAAGTGGGGACTAGTACCCTTAGATAGTATTAAACTTGCTTTGCTAGACAAGGGTGTGAATAACAGTTTGAGTTGATTGTACCCCCGAGGCGAGGGGAAAGACCCAGACAGCATATTGGGGATTTGCTGCAAATTTTGGTCTTATCTTTCCCATTTACAATTCTCTATCATAGCTAAAAATTTTTTGCAGGACATCATGCCAAAACCATCAAGCATTTGGTAAATACTGGATCTGAAATATGTCTTGTCTCTTTTTCTTTCTCCCCGGGTTCTTAATCTTGGGTTTTCAGTATAGTTTGGAAAGCCCAGCCACTTTCAGAGTGACTCTCCTTATCAAACTTCTGGTAGAATTATCCAGTGTTGGACCCCAAAGTGGCCATCCTACCTATAACTCTGTTATTTCTTTATGTACCACAACAGCTATTTTCCTGTAAGAACAACAACAAGAAATTGTTAGGTAAGGTATTCTGATGTGGGTCTCAGTTGTGTTTTTTTATTTTTTTCCTTCATGATTTTATTGAAGTTGTATATATACATAGTTCAGGGGCAAATAATTCCATAAGGTTTATTACAAAAAAACAGAAGAACCTCCATTTCCTTCTTTTCAGAAAGAGTAATCATATTCATCTCTTTAGTTAGTTGATACTTACTCATGTCTGTAAACAATGTTTATATTGCTCCTTCTTGATTTCTCAGATTTAGTCATCATACACTGCCTTTCCAGCCTGGGATATGAGGATTGAGCTTTCTTTTGTGTTCCTCCACCTACAGCTCACATGCATCTTTCCTGTTCCTTCCATCTGTCTTCAGAATACAGTTATCTTATAATTTTTAGTTAGGTCAGTATGTAGTTTGGTCTACATTAGTATGCCTTCCTATCCACTGTTAAGAGCTGAATTATGTAGTACATGATTCCTTTCCCTTTATTTTGTTTTCCCCCAGAGCTGTCTTTCTGTGTATGTTTACAGAATTTTCTATAGAGTTTTCACTAATTTATCCATAAGTTCTTTGCCAGTTGTCTAAATCTTCTCTCAAGATCTTCTATTGCAACATCTATTCCAGTCAATTTTATGTTGTGGGTTACAGCTTTTTGACCTGATTGGCCCATCCAGCCTGGTTGCCCTTGATGTTGGATGCACAGCTGTAACATTGGGTTCTCTCTTCACATCAGCTTGGGGATTCCTTTTGCCTCCCTCTCTTATCCTGGTTCCTGTTTCCTCTATCCTGTGTCTTCTTTTTTGATTTTTTTCCCCATCATTTTAGTGGAGCACATTCTTCAGTAGCTCTCTGAGAAAGGTTTCATGTACTATACATTGAATCAATGTATTTTTATGACAAATTAGCCTTTCAGATTTTTTTCCTTAAAAAAGTTCTGCTAACAATACAGAAGTAATGTCTTGTGGTAAATAATCCAAACACTACACATAGAAATTCAAACAAAGTTCCCTTTCTGCCCTTTGTCCTCATCCCCTTCCAATCCAGAGGTCATCAAACTGTTGGATTTGGAGCATATTATTCAGGTATATTATTATATACATGTATATTTATTGTTTTGACTTGTGCATTTGTTTTTACATATAGTGAATTATACTGTTCATTGATATGTAACGTGATTCCTTTGAAAATAGTTACTGGAGATCTTTCCATGTCAATACATATTGGTGGTTTCTTGAATAGTATGTTCAGATGAGCTGGAGCAATCAAAATCAAGCACATAGCATATCTTGCTACCATTGTGCTTTTCTCTTCGTGAGCAATCACTCTTCTAGACTCATTCAGCCAACAAATATTACTGAATGTCAACTATATGCTAAGCCCTTTTCCAGAACCTGGGAATATACAGTGAACAAAAGTTTCGTTTTTGAGGTAAAGTGGGATGGTGAGATAGTCTGCAGTGATGGAATTGAGCTCAGCTCCAGCTTTAGTTAGCTTGGTTAGCTTGTTTTTCCTCTCTTGGAGTCCAAACCTCATTCAATCAAGCCCCACCACCACCACCCTCTCCCCCACCTCTCTCTTTCTCTGTATAAAATCATGACCATTACAAATTGAATTCTGTAACTTGTACGCCACCAGAGCAACAGAACCATACCCCTGAGATATAGAACTAGATATTCTGAATGGATAAACAAAATGTGATATACACATATAATAGAATATCATGCAGCCTTAAAAAGGAAGGAAATCCTGTCACATGCTACATCATGGATGAACCTGGAGGACATTACGCTAAATGAAGTAACTAGTCACAAAAAGACAGATGTTGTATGATTCCGTTTATATGAGGTGTCTAAAGCAGTTCAGTGCATAAAAAGAAAAAGTAGAATGATGGTTGCCAGAGGCTGGGCAGACAGGGAAGTGGGGAGTTGTTTAATGAGTGTACATTTTCAGTTTTGCAAGATGGAAAAGTTCTGGAGATTGGTTGCACACATCTCTAAATATAGTTAATAATACTAACCTGCACACTAAAAAATGGCAAAGATGGTATATTCTATGTTATGTATATTTTACCACAATGAAAAAAAAGATTTTCACACCATTGTGGGTTTTGTCCTATACTTGGAATTCCGTGATTGAACCTGCTGTCAGCTAGGTTCACCTTTTGCATGGAATCAGCTTTTCTAGGGCGTGGGGAGCAGGTAGCAATGGACTTCCCTGAAATCTTTCTTCTGATGGACTTGGCACTGAAACCTTTAGCATGTCCCCTTGTTGGGGGCAGCCCAGTGCTGCTTTTCCTTTCTCTCCACCACTGTTGCTATTTCTGTATCTATGGGGAAAATGTTTCTCAGTTGCTTATAGCACAGATAAACTTTGAGACTATTTCATTTACACAATTAAAACCAGTGGAAGTAGTCATTTTGTTTGCCTTAGAGGCTGCATTTTTTTTCTCAGGTTTGTAAGCATGTGCCTCTGCAAGAACCTCCTGGTTCCATTTTGTTGGGAAAAGAAGACTTTTATTCCATAGCACAGACAGGTGCCTTCCCTGACCCTGATTTTCCTGCATTTTCCTAGCTGGTATTTGCTTCCAGTCCTGGCTTCATGTGGAATGATCCTCTGCTGTTTGCCGGCTCTGGATCTTGAAGCACTCCAAGATCAGATAAGGGTCAGGTAATCCTGGGCTTGCAGCTGTGCTCTGTGTTTTGATTGGAGAGATTCACCTGGTGGATTGAGTTGTTCTTTATTCTTCCACCTCTCCCTAAACCATGTGTGGCCATCATACAGAATTTTCTTCTAGGCAGACTCAAAGCCCAGTGGGATGACTGACTATGGGCAACCAAAGTTCTCTCCTTACTTTACCAATTGTGGACTCAGAGCTTCCTGTAATGTAAATGCTGATTTTTGACATGAGCAAACCACCTGGTTCAAGGATGGAACCATCCCTGTCTGTCGGAAACTTGTGGGAACTTGTGCTTCCTGTAGCAGGTGTGCTGGTGACCTTGGAGAAAACACGCTGTTAGGATTCTTTCCCTGTCTTGAGTGTGAGTTTAACATTATCTTCCTTGGTATAGGGGTGTGTTTGGATATGGGTCAGGAAGACTGACTCACTTGCCCACACAAACCAAAGAGATTTAGGTCTAGGCAAAATTTGCTCATGATTAGAAGATCATAGAGCCTGAAAATCACATGTCATTTTGGAAAGTCCAGCAAATTCTTTCCTTTCTCACTGATTTCCCTCAGTTGCTGTGGAAGAAGGAACAGGATATGGTAACTGAAGACTCTCTAGAAATATCAGCAGGGAGGCCAAAAGAGTAATGAAAGGAACCAAAAGTCAGAAAAAATAGTTTTACTTCTGACTGCACACCATCCTGGCCCCAGGCAAGTCAGCTCAGTTTCCTTATCTGTAAAGCAAATGGCCACCATTTGCCGCCCAGCCAGTTCTTTCTAAGGGCTGTGAATGTGCTTTGAGTTAGAGATTCCTTTGAGAATCTGATGAAAGCAATAGATAAGCAACTCAAAGACTCAAACTAGAGTGGAAACCTGACCTGCTGGTCACTCTGGCTTACTGGTTAGCGTAAACTCTGTCTAAAAAATGGCTGCCCTTGGGGTGGGGATGCTTCACCGGTAGAGCACATGCTTAGCAAGCATGAGGTACTGGCTTCAATCATCAGTACCTCCATTAAACAAAACAAAAAAACCCAAAAAACAAAAAACGATTGCCTACCCTTCCACCCTTGGCCACAGCAGACTATTGACAGGTTAGAATGCAAGCTTAGTATTGCCAGATTCTGGTTTTTTTGTTTGTTTTTTGTTGTCCCATTGTGTTTTACTTTGTTTTTAACTTTCCTTGTTAAAGAAAATTCAGGTGTAAAGATTCTTTCTTGAATATGAAACCTCTGAGTTTTTACATTTTATTAGTTGCATCAAAGATTTTTGAAAACACTTGATGGGCAGAACAAAATGCATTTGTGGCCTGCTTTCTGCCTGTGGGCAGAAATATATGTGTATTTTGTGTTTCCCTGTGGGTAAACCCAAATTATTTGTGGATTTATATATGGATTTTTCTCTTTCTTTCTGCCTGTACTACTACTCCTTTAAATTTTTTTAAACAGATTTCTTGAGATATATTCATATATTATATAATTTACCCATTTAGAGTGTACAATTTAATGGCTTAATTTAGCTTATTCACAGAGTTTTGCATCCATCACCACAGTCAATTTTAGAACATATTCATCATCCCCCCTCATTCCTTGGCTGTCAATCCCTAGTTCCTCCATTCCCACCAGCCCTAGGCAACCACTGATGTAATTTCTGCCGCTGTAGATTTGCCTATTCTGGGCATTTTAAATAAACAGATTTATACAACATGCATTCCTTTGTGACTGATTTCTTTCACTTAACATAATGTTTTCAAGGTTCATCCATGTATTAACATGTGTCAGTACTTCACTTCTTTGCATGGCTGAATAATATTCCATTGTGTGGATATATCACATTTTATTTGTCCATTCATCAGTTGATGGATTTTTTGTTGTTTTTGCTGTTTCTGTCCATTGTAAATAATATTGCATGAACATTTGTGTTCACGTTTTTGTGTAGACGTATGTTTTCATTTCTCTTGGGTAGGTACGTGGACGTGGATGTGCTGCATCATGTGGTAATTCTATGTTTAGGCTTTTGAGGGACTGCCACCCTTTTCTGCAGCAGCTGCTCCACTTGACATTCCCACCAGCAAACTATGAGAGTTCCAATTTCTCCCCATCTTCCTCAACACTTTGTATTGTCTGACTTTTTTTTTTATTATAACCATCCGAGTAGATGTAGCAAGGTATTTCATTGTGGTTTAGATTTGCATCTAAATGATTAATGACCAATGATATTGAGAATCTTCTCTTTGATTCACTGGCCACTTGTACACCTTTGGAGAACAGTGTATTGAGATCCTTTGTGTGGCACTTAGTTTTGATCCAGCTCTTGAGCTTTTCTCTTGAGAAATGCATATATTCACATCCACACAAAAGTTGTTATTCAATTTCTAGGGGCTCATGACCCTCCTGATATCTGTGCGTCTAAGGATACCCACAGAGGACATGCTATATAGCGGAGATTTTTCTGGGCACTTCATATTCTTGATCTCACTTGTTATTATCTACTAAGGATCTCACAGGATTTGTGTGAGGATTAGATATTCAGGAAGGTGATTTGTAAACCCTACAATACTGTTCAGCTTCAGGGACTGGTACAGGTGCAAGTTCTGCAGGTAAATGGTGGTGAAACGAAGTTGTTAAGGGCATGAACTTGAATCTGACTGCCAGTGTTTGAATCCTAGTGTCATGTTTATGAGTTATTGTGTTCTTGGGCAAATTACTCAACCTCTCTGACTCAGTGTCCTCATTTATAAAATGGAGGTAATAACTTCACCTGCTTCCCACATGCTCTTGGGTAGAGTTCATATAAACAAAGTGCTTTGTATTGTGCAGGTGGGTAAATAGAAAATGCTGAATAAATTGTTTAACTGCTACTGTGGACTGAATGTTTGTGTCCCCTCAAGGTTCACATGTTGAAGACTCAATCTATAATGTGATGGTAGTGGGACCTTTGGGAGGTGGTTATGTCTTGAGAGCGGAGCCATCATGAATGAGATTAGTGCCCTTATAAGAAGAGACACAAGCGAGATGAACTCTCTCTCTGCCACTTGAAGATGCAGTGAGAAGGTGACTACTATAAACCGGGAAGAGGATTCTCACCAGAATTGCACAATGCAGGCATCTTGATCTTGGATTTCTGGCCTCCAGAACGTTGAGAAATAAATGTTTGTGATGTAAGCCACCCAGCCAATGGCACTGTGTTCCTGTAGTGCAGGACAACTGACTACGATACCTGCTACTTATATTAACTTACAGAACAAAATGCGTTATTAGCTTTTAGTGGAGCAGGCTGGTCTTTGAATATGAAAACATCTCTCTTCTTTTGGAAGGAAATAGATGTACTCCATTGATCTTTTAAAGAGCCAAGAGGTTTTTGTAGCTTGAATCTTGCAATCTTGGGAAAGAGACTTTTCCTCTCAGAAGGATTTAAGTCCACAGGGTACTTTATACAGATCTTTGGCCTGGATCAGTTAATCCTCTCACTTTTGTCACTACTGTTAGTGTCTGCTTTAAAGTGATTTAAAGCACAAAACAAAAACCCCAATCTTTGTCCTTATCTGGCCTAGAGAAACTCAGGTTCCAAGCAGGCAGTTTTGCTCTGTGATCAGGTCAAGCGAGTAGATATTGTTGGATTAAAACAAAGAGGGTCCAAAGTCTTAAGACTTAAACTCTTTATAATATTAGCTGGAGTCTTTAGGACAGTCTTAAGAAAGGCAAACTGGAAGGGAGTCAGAGGATTGGCCCAGACTTTACAGACTGGATCTTTGTTCTTGGGTAGAATAAAGAGGCAAACCACTCAGGCTCATGTTGTGGTCTCAAGCCACTTACAGCCACTGCCTTTAAAAGGGTAACCACATTTTGAGAAATAACTGTTATAGTGGAGATATTTCAGACAGAAAGTGCATCTTGCTGGCTAGTATTTGGGGTTAGCAAATACTGACTGTAAAAAGCAGGGTGACAGATGAAGGACTAGGATCCATTACCCAGAGGGAGTCATCTGAGGTCCTTCTCTGTCGAGTCTTCCTGATGTCAGAGTCTGTCATTTCAGTTTAACTGAAGGGAGAGCTCTGTAAGGTTCAGGCCAAGGGAGAGTGTCTGAGAATTACTAGAGTCCCAATATTTTGTCAGTTTTGTTCCCTTATCCACAGACAATGATTTGGATATGTGTGTGGTCTCAGTTTTGCTAAAGAAAAAAGTTTTATGACATTTGTTAAAGATGGCAAGGAAAACTATTCAAGAAAAAGTGTGTGCAATGGGGGTTTTGCAGTAGGGACGAGAGATCAGCCTCAACTCTGAATACAAGGGAAGTGGAGGTTTATAGCCAAGGAGCAGGATGGGGTCAGTGGATGGAAAAGGGTCAAGAGGAAATATCAGGGCCAGGGGGATTCCTGCTGGACCAACTCAACAGGATTCTTGCTGAAGGTGGGCCAAATTGATCAGATACCAAGTGTGGGAGATTTTGCTAAACTAACTCAGTAGGATTCTTGCTACAAATGGACTAAGCGGGTCAAGGGCAGAGCTCAAATTGGGGGCCTAGTTAGAAACAGCCTGACTCAAGTCTGGTCAGGGAAGAAATTCTTCCTCAGTTTGCAACTAGAGGTGACTACGGCAGAATATTCTTCTTTATAATACAATCACAAAACACATGAACATTTGAGTGACACTTTTTTTTTTTTAAAGAAAAGCTGGTTTTCTTTTGTGTAATCCTTCTTTTAGAATTGCCTCTTCGGGTCATTTCAAGGACTCTTCCTTATGGATAGAATGTATTTCTTCTCATCATATGATAGCAGAAGAAATTAAATACTGAAGAAATGTCTAAATAATCAAAACCCAGCAAAAACAGAAACCTATTATGTGTTTTGGCTTCTCAATGACTTACAGAAAGGCATTGTGTAATAGCTATGTTCCCCTTTTCTTACTGAATTGCATTGAAGGACAGTCCGTCTCTAAACAACGGCACTGGAACTTTGAAAATCAAGTGTAACAGCCAGAAACCAGAAGTTGGGAAATTTTTTTCTAGCAAATGATATTTCATATCTGCCAACCTCTGTTGCTCACAGAATTCTTGGTATCCCACTGACAGACTTCTGATTCTCAACTTCCTGGACCACCCTCATTCCATTAAAACATCTTTTTCCTCCTAGAATTTCAGGGGAATTGTTTATTCTGGATGTGATTTTTTTTTGTTTCCTGAGGGGAGGGAAAAAAAAAAACCAACCTGATTTGACCCCTACCATAAATCTTTCAGCTTAAATTAAGATAAAAATCTTCAAGTTTGGTCACCTCAAAATCCTTTTAGAAGGAAGTTGAGTATTAATAATTTAAAAATCCTGTACTTCCCTAAAGCAATTAAAATACTCAGTGTACTCTCTAATGTTTGAAAGTTGTTAGTGATTTATGCTTTTTGCTTATAAATTGATACAACGTCTGTGAAGGGCAGTGTGGAAATAATCTGAATTAACATAGACATTTCACTTGTACTTTTTTATCCTACAGATGTACATGCACATGAAAGCTATGCTATATGTACTTTTGGATACATAAATTATGAGACTTCTGTACAAAGGAATACTGGTCAGCCCCCAAGAGAATGAAGCAACTCCATGTGTACAAATGTATATGATATTCAAGTATTAATAAGTGAAGAAAAAGCAAGATGTAGAATGTTGTATATGTCTCTATCTATGTCAAATTTTTTGGTATATGCTTTCAAACGCACAGAATATCTTTGGAAGTATACACAACGAACTGTAATAGAGGTTCCTTTGTGGGAAGGAAACTAACGGCTGGAGTGCAGGGCTGGGAGGGAGATTTAATTTTATGCTGTATCATCTGTTGTACCTTGTAGATTTTATACCATTTGCAAAATTACCTGTTAAAGTTGCTGGGGCCCAACTTACTTGTTCTATGAATGATAGAGTGAAGGCTTAGAGTACAAGAACCAAGAGCAGCATTTTAACAGTTACATTATAGCAAATCTCTTCTGATTGGTTTTTGCTGTGTGGCAATGAGGCACACAGTAGTAAAGAGTTTACCTGAAGTGATTATAATTAATTTTTTTTAATGGAAGTGGACTGCTTATTTCTAAGTGCAGCTAAAGGAATGCTCATGAAAATTTCCAGCTGGATAGTTAAACAGCTGGAAATTATTTAAACAACCCCTGGGGTCAGTTACCTAGGAGGAACAGGATTTCTCCAGTTTGCTGACAGAGGTTTCTTAGAGACTAGAGAAGAAAACACATTTACCTTGTTCTTGCTCCCCAGTTCCTTTCCTTTCATCATACCTTGCCCTGACTTTTCCAGTTCCCCAGTGACCCCCAATTACATTTACTCTTCACCCATACCCCAAATTCCTAGTTGCTCAGTCTAGTTGTCTGCAGACCCTCCTATTCTGGGGCACACTTTTTTTGGTGAGCATGTTAAGGACATTCCTGGAATACTGTGTGGCATTTTTCTCCGTAGGGTGACCTGTGGGCTACTTCTGGTGTTCCCCATCTATCTTAAGTTGGGAAGATCCTTCAGTGAGAGAGCATTTCATATGCTTTGTGATCTGTAGACTATCAACTGTACTTTGCTGATGTTGTATTGCGAAGAGCTGGTAATAAAAAGAAGCACTGTGCCTGCCCCTGTGTATCTCCTACATGCCTTTCTTTCTGGGTAAGAGGGGCAAAGGAGAACGCTGAGCTCTGCAGCCATCAGAGCTGAATGGCCTATGACTTTCAGCAGAGCACTGATGATAGGGTCTGGAGCAAGATAACAAAGGAGGAGAAGTTTGTCATCCACTCCTTGCCTTTATCAGAAGCGGAAGCATTTTCTTCAAGGCTGAGCCTTCCTCCTTGGCTTCTCGTACCATTTCTTTTCCTGCTGCCCACCCCTAAATTCGCTAAAGATATTTTTATTCTCTCTTGCATCTTCACCGTCTCTCTTTTATCTACATACAAGGTTCAAGCTTTCTTAACCTAAAGTAAACCTTCTCTCAACTTTGCCTATTAAATTCCTTGTAAAAGAGCGCTGGCTCTCCTATGTAAAGTGGTATAATAATTGTATCCGGCACACAGTTGTGAATATTACTTTTGTGATAAAACATAAAACATTTGTTTAGCACAGCCCTTGGCGTATATGAAGTTCTTACTTAATGCTGGCTTTTGCTTTAGATTGTTGATCTGGTGTCAGTTGTTTTCCTTTCTTTCTCCCAAGGATATTTTACACTAGCTGCCTCCTCTGTTTCACAACCTATTTCCTGACTCTCTCTCAGTCTGTTCGTTTGTCATGGACAAAAATTGTCATTCTCCTCCTTTTCTTTTCAGTATTAAACACTTCTCTGTTTCTCTTTGAAACTTCCTACTTTTCGTAATAAAACAAACTCTTTTATTAAAGAGGGAAACTTTCTCCCTTCTCGGCTTCAGGTATCGTGTCACCATCCTGATGTGTAACTGTCTGTGTTTTACTCCATGATCTCTTCTACACTTTATTCCCCTTAGTTATTCCCAGAGGTTCCTGGCTCTTTTATCTTTTCTGTTCTCTGCTCAGTGACTTTGTGGCTTTTGCTGTACATTAACGTGATATATTCTGAATTCTCCTCCAGGCCAAAGTCTCTGCATTTCCAACCAGCATGGAATTTCATCACCCACCTTTCAAAGCCTTTCTTATCTTTCAAGGACTTTCCTAAGTTCTGTGTCCTCCACGAAGACTTCCCAGATATCGGCAGACAGAAGGGATGTCTCCTTCCACGGAGTTCCCACAGCCTGCTCTTGTGCCATATTCGGTATCTTTTTGTAAACATAGGTTCTTCTCCTTTGGTGTTGGTCTTTGGGACACAGGTTTATTATTTATTTTTATCAGAATAATATGCTATGCCCATCAAAGTATTTTTTAATGAGTGAATAAGCTATTACTCTTTAGAGGTATCAATATTTTAAAGGAAGAGTAGGTAAACTGATAGAATATATGCTGTCTGTGGGTTCTGAAGGGTTGATCCCCCACTTGCTTCAGTGACATCTTTGGGAGGAAAGACGTAGGTACCAAAGTCAGCTGTAAGGTTAAAAATGAGTGCAATCAAAGTTTTCCTTCAAAAGTCCCTTAGATCCCTCAGAAAGACTGGCATGTGAAGATTTGTTCTCTAATTGCTTTTTCTCTATGTTGCAACTTCCTTCAGTTGGGCACCAGATTTTAAATAGGGGATGTGGAAATACTGCTGTGCACTCACTGAGATGAGATGCACGGACCAAGACATGCATGCGGGACCTGAGACCAACCAGGAAACAGCAGATCCTGTCTCTCACTCACATGCAGTCACTTTTGGGCAGTGGTTTTCTGTGTGTGGTACAGGGACTCCTAGGGATCTTTGAGACCCTTTCAAAGGTCCTCAAAATAAAAATTATTTCTCATAGTGATACTAAGACATTATTTTCCTTTTTTACTCATTCTCTCATGAGCATACAGTGAAGTTTTCCTGCAGTTACTGGACAAGTTCACAATATCTAAAAAGGCTATTAAAATACTATTTCCTTTTTCCAACTACATGTCGATGTAAGGCCAATTCTTTTTAGATACTTCAACCAACATCACTTTGCAACAGATTGCAGAAGCAAATAAGAGAATCCAGCTGTCTTATCTAACAAAAATACAAGATAACACTCTTCTCATAAATCTTTTTAAAAGTATTTTTCATAAAGGTTTTATTATTTATGTTTACATGTAATAGGTTTACTATTATTATTTTAGAATGAACTAATGGATAAATAACTTTTAAAAGTCCCAGTTCTAATTTCTAATATGTAAATATTGGTAGTTATACTCTATAAATGAAAGCTTCCTGGAGGTCCTTGGTAAGTTTAATGAATATGAAGTGTCCCAACCCCCAAAAGTTTGAGAACTGCTGCTCTTGTGTATCATAGCTCCTGAATGTGGAACAGCATTGAAACTGCCCACAGTTAAACATTTTATATCTTTCTTCCCACATTTTTTCCAGCCCTCCCTCATTCTTTTAGCAAAGATTTTGAATTTGTCCAAGTTAAAATTGTGATCTCTGTCTCCACTGAATTTGAAGAAGCATAACCCTGTTGCCAATTCTTTCTGCTGTGCTACACTGAGAAAATGAAACAAGTAATCTTCATGGTATATGTAAACCTTAGTATGAATGACATAAGTGAAATTGCCTTTAACCTGTAGTTCCTAACAAAGGCTTTATTGTCTCAGAGAGTGGTGAGTTTCCAAAAGTCAGTCATTTGAGTATAGCTCCACTATATATATATATATATATATATATATATATATATATATATATATATATATATATATATACACAGTGAAGCTTGGGGTAAAAGAATATAGCTTCACTCCAAGAAAAGGTAGCTCACTTGGACGTAGTCCTAGTAAAGCTGGATAATTTAACAGGATATTTGTAGCATAAATACAGGCCATCTGTGTGCTCGGATAACGCACTTGTGTGTACTTTGCTGTGTGGAAACTGGAGATTGGGTGTATCTAACTTGAAAACCTTAATTGATTAGAGGGATTCTACACCAAATAGCTTCTGCATTCACTAAACTGTTGTGAGCAGTCGGGGGGGGCAGTTGTAAAGGACGCTCATAAAGGAACCTTCCGTTTCCTTTCCGCTTCTTATCAAAATGATTTCACATGATCTGAAATTTATAAACATCTTGTTTGCAAATTGAATACCCCAGGATACTGGATACAGCTGAAGCATGTGTGACAGCAGAGGAAAGAATGTCTTCTCTTTGCTATTTGAAATTGTGTTTGGGGCTTTCACCAATTTGGGGAGGGGTAGGACGGGGTAGGACATCATTTTGGTTTGAACCTTTCTGATATGCTCACTGCTGAGTTCTTCTAATTCCCCATTAGGCTCTGTGGAGAATTCATGAATGTTTTACTCAGGTACTCATGAATTTATGTGATCTAGATAGTCATTCTGAAGTTTTAAATGCTTTTGCTCAGCAGGGTAGTATGTGAAAATGTCAGCAAAATTTCTCATCTAAACAAGAGAAGTGGCATTTTAGGGAACTGTGAGTTATTTAGTTGGGATTCCATTTTTAAAGATATTACCAAAAAAAAAAAAAAAGTATTAGCAGCAAAATAGTGCTTACCTCTTACTACCCAAAAGGAAGAAAACATATGAGGTTATTTTGTATTCTTTATGAAGTACTCCTAAATGCTGCCTCCTGGAAAGATTATTTACTGGAAAATCAGTGAGGTCAACTTGTGGCAGTGTTGTTGAACCAGATCCTTGGGTTTGGGTTATTTTAGGTTTGGATGCCCTTTGCCTGAGACTCTTAATCTTGGGTCAAGAAAGTCTCATGAGGTATCCCTGCAGAATGTGGACAAAACCCCATGGGAGACCCTGAGCTGAGTCTTCCAGGTGGAAGGGCTGGCTTTGCACTGTTGAATTTCCCCAGCTGTCTGATCATGCGCTATGGAAATCCCTCTGCCTGGCGCTCAGTTTGAAGAGGTCTCTGTTCCAAAGGAGGGCCTGTGTACAGAAGATACCACATGTCATTCTGGAGTCTGAAAATATTACTTTTCTATTTGATTCATTCTAGTGCTTCCCAGCATGTTGCAGGTTCCAAGATAAAAAAGCTAACACCTGTCTTGAAGTAGATTATGATAAAGTTGTTAAGAAAGAAAAACAACTGAATAAGTGCATTAATGCATTTAAGCATTGTGAGTGCTGTGATGTGTATAAGATAGAGTGGAGGATATAAAAAGGGAGTAAGTAGTCAGTTTCATCTGGAAAAGTACTTGTTAGTTGTTAGATTTTTTTTTAATAAAAAAAGTTTACAGAAAGAAAATAAATGACTTGTTACCCGTGTGCCGTTCAACCCCCCAATCATACAGTCCCCTGGATGTTAAAACAAATCTATGCACATTTAGAATACTTTTTTTTTTTTAAATCAAGGAATGGCTCTAAGACTATGCCTCCTCAGAGATTCCTCTAAGAGAGAATCTGTTATCTGGAAACCCAAAAAGCCCCAGTGTAGAAATACTTTCAGTGACATCAGGAATTAATTCATATATAGTTACTGTTAGAGGATTAGTCTTTGGACAATTCTTTTCTATTCCCCACCCCAACCCCAGTCCTGGGATTGTATGTAAGATCGGAATGTGTTTTAGGGTGAGACAAATTGTGCCAGTAGAGCCAGAGATCAACACTATTTCCCTTCTTTGTCCTCTGCCTTTCCCTTCCCCAAATAACAACTGCAATTAAAACAGAAACATCCCCCCGCCCTCAGTATATAAAAGACACCCAGCCTATAAAGACTCCCATGATAGCTGCAGAAATGGCATGTTCTTTGCTGTCAAAGACAGTTTGCTGCTCCAAGTGGCAGCAGCCCGCATGCTGGGTGTTTGCCCTCAGTAGATTTGGGCTAGTGAATCAGAACCAACAAACATTTGGTTCCTGATAGTTCTCTGTTGAACTGAACATGGCAGGGGGCTTCTTCCACATGTGCTGAAAAGTATAGAGAAAAGGTACTATTATGAGGTGGGGGAGGGGAAGTAAAGTTCTAAATTGAGAATTGTTCGAAACACTTGCAAATTAAGCCTGCTTTTCTTTTCCTGTAATTTCGAGATAACGGTATGGGAGTTGCAGGAGGAAAGTTTCCACGTTCTTGTTATGGCCCAGGTTTCCTGTTTACACCCTTCCAGGGAAAATTGTATACATGGGCTCTTGAAGTTCTATTTTAAGTGTGTTCATTTTGTTGTTCATTCAACGATCATTGGGCTGAGCCCTGGGGCAGCAGAAATGACTTGCACAGGGCTTGTAGGAGCTGGAGCCTAGTGGGGGAAAGCGGACACATAAAGTCCTTTGTTTGTAGTATGAGAGGCCCGAGGAGGGAGATTTGGAGGTCAGGAATTATTGTCCTATGAAAAACTACATCAAAGCTAAGTTCTCAGGCTACCAACCGAAAGATAATTCTTACCTTTGCTATTACCAATAATAGCTGAGCTTTTTTCAGCCTTAATAATCCCAGGGAGAAATCTAAGCCTTTATCTATTCCTTTCAATAGCCCAGTGAGGCATTACTATTATTATTATCTCCATTCTTAATAGATGAGCAAACAAGCAGAAAGAAATTAATTTGCCCCGATAGTTCTGCTAGAGTCAGCTATCTAGCCTTTAAAAAAAATGGGGGTGGCTTGCTTAATTTGTATATATAGTTTCCTAAATTGGGAACCCTTTTTGGAGCTGTTTTTAATAGCTAACTGTTACACATGAAGTTTAATGACACCAAACTATTATCTGTTTCCTCCTTTTTATTGTAAGTTCCTTCGGAATAAGAACCTTGCCTTATTTGCTATAGAATTCCCTGCATGCCACGTGGAGGCCTATTCCAAAATATTCAATGAATTCAGGTATTTTGAAATTCAGCCGTTAGTAAACTGCTCTTAGACACTGTGTATCAAATTGTCCACCTAAGTAAAGAGGCAAACTGAGGCAAGCTCGAATTACCAGAGATTGACTTTACTCAGGAATAGCAGAGGAACGGCAGTTTGGGAAGAGCATGCTGTAGTAAGCTGCAGGAAAGTCTGTTAAGGGTTAGGGGCGGGCTGTATTTATGGGCCCGGAGTGCAAAGAGGGGGACATCCAGCCAAAGTCCAAGCAGTGAATTCACTGTCTTGAGGATGGGGAGAGATTCTTGGTGGATGGTCACTAGTCAGGAAACAGGGCTGGTCTGTGAAGCGGGCATTGACAAGAAATCAATCTCTGAGTTCCTAAGTTCTGTTCTCCTGAGGGTGCATGCGTGAGTCTATCCTCCAGGTTGGTTTCAGGTTGAACTCCTCCCACAGAATCTTGCTGAGACTACATCTTTGACACACCTTACAGCTTCCCGTCAAATCTTTGGCACTCTTTACAGCTTCCCGTCAAATCTTAGCCAAAGTGGGACTTCTAAGTGAGAATTTTGAAGTTTGAGAGCTTGATATTCACTCTATAGGATTATGGTGCAGGATTTAAAAGTGACTTTTGGCACAGTTAAGAGAACACCTCAGCTGTATCCTTACTTCCTTGCTAGAGTTTTATGCATTTAGGGATCTTTCACTTAAAATGAGATTATGGGCCAATTAACTTTGTAAATATTTTTGTATTTGCAGTGGCTTATTTGTGTCTATGTTTCTGTAATAGAAGCCAAAAAAAAAAAATGCTTAGTCTGTTTGGGGTTGGTCTTGGAATTTCAATTTTTGTCCACTATATTTAAATATATCTTGCCTACCTGAACTACTGTGGTTACACTGTATTCTCACTTAATTAGACTCTAAAAATAATGACATTTTCTATTCAGTCCCAGAAATCCTGGATTGAAGGAGTGTTCCACAAGAGAGAATGTAACAAAATCATACCCAGCTCAAAAGACCCTCACAGGTACAATTTTTAATCACATTTTTTAAAGCAACGGTACTTGGAGAACTATTTATTGAAATTTAGCGGTATGACTTGTTTCAAGGATTTGAGAGTATCTGTAAAGTTAGCATTTATTTTTAATTGGTTTGTTTCTTCACCTTTGTAAAAATACAGATCTTCTGGTAAGAGTAGAAACTTTGTCACTTCAAGTCCAGTGCCTATGACAGTGCCTACCGTATAGTAGGCACCTGAAAAACACGTCTACTTAATGAAGTATAAAAGCTCATCATAATGACATCACCCTGATGGAGCCACTGTTAATACTGTGGTAGATTTTGCTCTGTTTTTTTTTAATCTTTGATGCTCCTGTTACTCCTATTGGGAGGATGGATGGATACCAGGGAAATATCTAGTGCTACATGTATTCCCCTGGATTTGGATGAAAAAATGTACAACTTCTGAATATTCAGTATGTTGTGACTGTCCCTTATACCCAACTAAAGGGTCTGTGGAAAATAGTAACTGGGATCTTCCAGGACTCCATGCTCAGATTATGCAAACAGTTAATTTTTTCCTCCACAGGCTTTTCACTTGAGCAGGTAATGGGCAGAAGAATGGAGTGATTTGAGTTTGACTACTCTGAGTTCTTGACAACCCTTTGGAAGCTCTACTTGTAGAACAAAGTTCAGAACAGCAGCCAGTGAAAGATAGGGGAAGAGAGGGCTATGGAAAATTCCCCAGGGTAATCAGATCCATGAAATTAAGACTGGGTAGCGTTGCCGTTGGAGAAAAGAAATTAAAAGGAAAAGAAAATAGTAGAGCAGTATTTTAATTAGAGGGACCACTCTATTTTTAGATTCTGTTGAGCATTATATTCTTTGAAGTTAAGAAATCACAGCTGTATGCTCATGAAGGGCAGCACAGTGAGGTTACTGAAATCCTAGTTCTTTGGGGATGACTAAAATAGTGTTCTTTGCCTTTGTTAAATATTTACTAGTCCCACCCTCTTTGGATTACCTGTGGCTTATAAGTCCTGTGATTGGAAATCCTCATTTTACCTGTGTATAAAATATTTACAGACTAAAAAGGCAGGGCAACCTTGGTTTTTCCCGTCATCTTTTATGACATTTTGTCATATGATGGTGGCTGCATTGGAAGGCAGATTGAGCCCAAGCAGCTCCTACTGTTCTGTAAAGGGAAAATCATCTTCACAATCACCTTGAATCTCATGAAAAGAGATAAATTATAGGTCATTGGCCCATAGACTCAAGAAGAAGATCAATGACCGTAATTCCATGAATGGTACAAGATGCACTACATCTTATGGGAAAAAAAAGCAGTCTCTCCTTTTGTGTGATTGTAACAGAAAGTTAATGGATGACTATGCCTATTCCTTCTATGCTAGCCTTTTTCTTAGATCCTGGTAAGATTCTCAGAATTGTAGCATTTTCTTCCTTATGGTGCACAGCAAAAAGGTGATAGTTCACTATTTTAAATTTAGATAAAAGTTTATCTTTTATTGATTCTTTTTGTACCTTCTAATAAGAAACAAATCATAGGCTTGATCTCAGAGTCTTTTTCCTTCTCATTTTGAACTTGTTGAAATGAAGCTTCTGAGAAGAGATTTCTAAAAGACAAGAAAAGGAAGAAGAGAAAGGCCTGAATATTCACTTCTAAATAATTTAGAATGACTGATGTTATGAACACTACTTTTCTCCCATTATTTTAACTAGCATTCTCTCCCAGTTAAAACTCCTTCACACTTAAAATATGGTCCCTGATGACTACAATGCTAACCCCCAAATCCAGAAGGCTTTTTTCAATTATGAAAAAGAAAGATTAATAAAGATAATAATTATAATCGTACCAACTATGTCTTAATTTGATAGTGTTTCAGGGTTTTAAAATTGTTTGTGTATATATACTTTTTCTTACTTAATTCTCAAGAATTCTGTGTTGTCTTCATAGTGTAATAATAATAATAGTCACCATTATTATGCATACTGCAATGTACTAGGTACTGTATGACACTTTACATATATTATCACCCTTAATCCTTTTAATAACTATATGGGTCAGATATTATTTTCAGATGTGAAAACTGGAGCTTAGAGGAATTGTTAAATCAGTGAGATTTGAATCCAGGTATCTTGGTTCCAGACACAGTGTTCTGTTAATTAGATCATAGTTACTGAAGTGTAATTATATTTGGTAAATGACATATGGGAATATTTGGGAACTGATGTATGTGTACTCAGTAAACCCTGATTTCCAGAATATAGAATGTAACAGATATTTACTGAATAAGCATTAAATGTTTTCAGATATATTAGTAAACTAACAGTGGTTTTATTTCTTTAATTTAGCTGTACTGCAGGATGCCAAGTCTGCCAGAATTTAATCAGGTAAGACTCAAACAGTTCTGTGTTTATATATTTCTCTGAAGTTGCATCACTTTTTTTTTTTTGCATTGATTAACATTCCTTCCTTTTGATGTGCATCTTGTGTTTTACACGACATTTTCTTACTCTCCTTAAGTAAGGAGATTCTTGTATATTAGAGTTTATTTTTTTAAAAACAACTTTGTTGAGGTATAATCCAGATAACATAAACCCCACATATTCAAAATATACAATTTGATGTTTTTCCTTTACCATTTTAACCATTTTTAAGCATGTCGTTTAGTAGTGTTAAATATATTCACATTGTTGTTTAATGGATCTCCAGAATTTTTTATATCTTGGAACACTGAAATTCTGTGTCCATTCAATAAAAACTCCCATTAGTCCTTACCCCCAATCCCTGGCAATGACCATTGTACTTTCTTTCTCTGTGGATTTGTTTACTCTGGGTATCTCATATAAGTGGAATCATTAGCATCTGTCTTTTGACAACTGGTTTATTTCACTTAACATAATGTCCTCAGGGTTCATCAATGTTGCATCAGATCACAGGATCTTCTTCCCTTTTAAGGATGAATAAAGTCCCATTGTATGTATCTACTACGTTTTGTTCATCCATTTGTCTGTTGATGAATACTCGGGTTGCTTCTGCCTCTTGGCTATTGTGAATAACGCTGCTATGAACATGAGTGTGTAAGGGATTTTTAGGTTTTTTTTTTTTTTTTCCCCGAACATCCCCAAAATTATTCTAATGTGAAACCAAGGGAGAAAACCACTGAGGGTGTTTTTCAATTTAGAAAATAATCCAGTGTTAGAAATCTGATATAAATCTCAATGTGAAGTTTTAAAAATTGTTAATATGTGTCATCCATACATTATGCTAGAAACATGTGGAAACACTACATCTATTTTCTGTTCTGAAATTGTGTATTTTCTTTTTTGAAATTGGTTTTTGTCCTAAATTGAAGGTGTTACTGCGGGCGACTGATTAGAGACCACCATGGGATAGATTATGCCCGGGCCATCTCGGCAGCCGATGGCGGTGAAAATGAACAGTGGTCTATTGAGGAGCACACAGTGAAAAGCCCTACGGATACCTTTGGCACGATTAATTTCCAAGATGGAGAGCACACTCACCACTCCAAGGTTTGCTAATAACCCATATTATTTTGCTGGTTTTTAACAGAGGATATAACCTCCACATTGTATTTCTAAGTGTAGATGGTCAGATGACCAGGTTTTATTGCAAAAGTGATCCATGTTATGGACCTATTGACAAAAATGACCTGACTCTTCTCTTTATGTCTGAAGGGCAGTATACCTTTCCCAGGTGTGGTGTGGCCAGCTCTTTATTTGACTGGCCTCTTTCAGCCAGCTTATGCCCTCTGCAGAAGAGAATGGCTTATTGATCTTGAAGGAGTTGCCACAGGATTGCCCTTTTCTTAAGGAATGTAGGAAGTTACTACCAAGGAACAGGCTTTACTTGAAGCACGGCCATAGCAATAACCAGTGGATGTTAATGCCTCCCGTGTCCTTGAGAGAGCCTCTTCCCAGGTAGGAAAAGGGGGAAGTGCTTTCTGTACTCCCTGCAACTGGAAGGCCAGCTTTCTCCTGTCCCTAATATGGCTACTTTGCCTGTGATTTACATAGTTTTGACAGGTCAGCCATCTCTCAGCTGTTTTCTCTTGAGCTTGTTAACTACCCACTGCTTTACTGGAGGCAGCTCTCCGTGGGGAAAATGCAGGGGGTGCCCACCTCAGAACAGCTCAGAATCAACTGCATCCTGGAGTGTGGTCATCAGTTGAATGGATTTGAAACAACAGTTCGTAATAGTGTAATCATAGTAAGGTTTTATAATATAGTTGTACAGTAATCTGCATGTCTCACTATTAATTCTCTTGCATTTAACTTTGTGCATTGAATTTCTTTTTTAAGTTGGTAAGAAAATTGTCCGCCTTCTCCTCTCCAATCCTTTTTGGAAGCTGACTGTTGCAGAACTCTTTGTGTAATTTTTTCCCTTAAGTTTTCACCTTCTTCCTTTTGCTTTTATGTTTATTCATAATCACCTTCATTTACTCATTTTTCTTTGTCCATTCAACAAGTATTTATTGGATGCCCATGCTTTGCTATGCCCCAAAGAGCTGTTGTTCTGTGTACTAACATTGCTTACAGTCTAGTGAGGGAAACAGGAAATAAATATACAATCACCACAGAGTGTAGGGATGCTATGAAAGGGGAGTACAGGGTTCTCGGAGGGAATGAGAAGAGTAATTCCTCCTGTTTTTCTGGGGCAGTGTGCTTGTGTCAAGGAAGCGAGGCATTTGGTGTCTGCTGAGGCAGAGGGGTGAGACCACTCAGGGCACGAGGAATAATAGGTTGTGTGAAGGCCACGGGAGAGTATGGTACATTTAGGAGAACTGAAAATGTGGTTAGACAGATCTCCTGACCACTAATACATTTTATGCTTAGCTTTAGGCTCCTGTCACATCCTCTGTGCCTGAATGCATTTTGTGTGATGTCTCAGAAGGGAAGTTGCTAGCCTTGTATTTGAGCCTGGAATTGCACTTCAGGTTTAGGATGGACAGCAGGAGAGCTCAGAGAGCTGCCCATTCGTCTCCCTCCACTGCATTCCCCTTTCCAGTTGTTTATCTCTCCCATCTCCTTCCACAAACAGTTAGAGGTAAGTTAATTATAAAGGAGGAGGACGGAAAGAAAGACTCTTCGACCTTTAGCACCATCTTTGGTTGGCCTTGAGGAGAAAGACTTTAGTGCTGATAATGTGGTTCATCAAGGGTGTTTATCTTGAAATCTCAGGAAGTATCTTCTAGGACTGAAAGGACTTAGGATTGAAGGAGAGGGCTACCTGAGGGAAAGAGCTGAGATGGAGAGAAGGACTAGACCAGAGCTGCTTCCTTTGCCCTAATTCATTATTCAGAGCAACACAGCCCATTTCACAAAAGTCAACTTCATATTTTCCCTACTGTTTGACTATGTGGTAAAGCCATGGCAACTCTGTTTCCTCGCTTGTAAACTGAATCCTAGTTACCCTTAGATTCTTTCTGTTACATTCTGTGATGGCTGCACCATCCTGATGTTCAGAAATTCTGATATTTTAATTAGGAAACAAAGAAATTATGTTTAAAGAATTTCAAAGATGAATGGACAATTGTTTTTAAATCACTATCACATTCTAGAGTCTAATGTGATAACTCCTATTTGCATATCTATGGAGAACTCTGCCTGTGGTTGTTTTTGCTGTAGTTTTATGATTCATGGTTTCCTATAGCCCTTATTTCTTCCTGTAAATCTGACTTATTCTTGCTGTTGGTTGGCTCAAACTCATCTCAGTTTGATTTTAACAGTCTGTATGTGGCCGCATAGGCTGGGAAAAGAAAGCCAGTCATACACTATAATTTAGGGCAAAATGCAAAATGATTCTGGAGTTACCTGCATGTTTGGATTTCCCTCATCTTTTCTTTTGATTACATTGACTCTTTTGTGAAAAGTACTGATTCTGGGGGGGAAAAAAAAACACTTTTAGAGAGATAATGATAGATACAGGAAATGGTTAGCATGTAAAATTTAAAATAAATGTACATGCTCCTAAATCTTAATTTAAATTATGCAAATATATGAAATGGTCAAGTTAATTAAAAGCCATAGCATTTATGAAAAACCCCATTCAATTTATTTCTAAAAACCTTTTTTTTAAATGGATTTGCTGGAGTCATGATTTTTGCCAGTTTGAATATTTCTGCCTCACCTCAGACCTTTTGGAGAACATTGGTGGATCAACCCTGAAAACCAGAGGAAGCCTTCCTACTGTGACTTGTAATTCCCAGAAGGAACTTAAAGGGGGTGTGGGATCCTTTCAAAGTAAATATTTTCATTATACGAAGATGAACTTTTAAAGAGATCCCAGATACTTCCTTTCAAGTTTTGGCCGTTTCAGTTGTCCTGCCATGTGCTTATTGTGACTTGGCATATATTTTTCACTATTTTATGTACCTATGTGTATGCATGTCTTCCAGTATATTAGAACGTCTTATGACACAAATTTGGATCATCTATTACATTTAATGTTACAAGAGTGGAAGATGGAACTGCCAAAGCTGGTGATCTCTGTCCACGGGGGCATCCAGAACTTCAAGATGCCCTCCAAACTTAAAGAAATCTTCAGCCAGGGTTTGGTCAAAGCTGCAGAGACAACAGGAGCATGGATAATAACTGAAGGTATTAATACCGGTAAGGCACATGCCCTGTTTCACTCTTTTTTTAAAATTCCTTCTTTTCAGCTGTGAATCAGGCAGTATGGCACCTAACCTCTGCTCTGCAGTGCTCCCAGGGGATGTGATGGCATAAGGGAGAAAGACTGAAAGTGTAGTGACTGGAAAAGAAACCCAGAATAATCATAGATGTTCCTGGAATGTGTTTTTACCATTGTTAAAATACTCTCTGTTGACATAACTTTGGCTAACCCTCTGGCAAAGAAAATAGTCTCTTGTGTGCTTTGGACTATGGTGAGGTTAGGAAGGACATGGAATCCACGCAGGTGTGCAGTGTGTGGGCATGGACATGAACTAAGCTCCCCATGGTCAAGTTCTCAGTCGTTGGCCGTCAGTGACCCGTGCAGCAGTTGCATTGAGTGTATTGGGCATGAGGAGGTAACCAGCTACATAACTGCCATTTCACTCACAGTCTCTATCACTGACTCTTTCGTACTCCTTGAAATTTGACACGCAAGAACTTCATAGAGGGGCCTCTGAACCTTACTCCATGTATGCACATCATGAGAATCATCTGAGAGCTTTGCATAAATACAGACTCACAGGCTCTTCCCCAGATTAATTAGAGTTTTTCAAGATGGAGCTTCTGAGGACTGTCCAATATGCAGCCAGGGTTGAGAACCAGTGACTTCACAAACCCTCCTCTCTTACCAATCTGTTACTAGCCTGTTCGGTTCTCACACCAATTCCAAGGTATGGGTTCTTTCCCCACACCAAGGAACTGAGCAACACCAGCTGTGTTATATTCAACTCAATTCTGATCCTATTTACCTGGAAGTTGCGTCAGACTCCAAGGGTTAAGGGCTCCGTCCCACAAGACTGTCCCCACTTCAGATGTCACTCTCAAGACCAGGTTGTTACCTGTGGTTCTGACTGGCTAGGTATAAATCAGAGGTTCCCACCACCCTCTTCTTGGGTTGGATTAATCTGCTTAGAGCAGCTCACAGAACTCAGTTTTCTCTCTAGATTGCCCATTTATTATAAAAGGATGTAACTCAGGAACAGAAGAGATGTGTAGGGCAAGGTATGTGAGAACGGGAGCAGAACTTCCACGCCCTCCTCATATTTCCACGTGTTCACCCATTTGGAAGCTTCCCCAAACCCTGTTTTTTTGTTTTTATGGAGACCTCATTACTTGGGCACAATTGTTTAAATCATTGGTCATTGATAACTGAACTGAATCTCGAGTCTCTCTCCCCTCCCCAGAGGTTGGGGTTAGGACTGGAAGTTCCAACCCTCTAATCACCTGGTTGGTTGGTTCTGCTGACAACCAGCCCCCATCAGAAAGCCCCAAATAACAAAAGACACCTTTGTCACTCTCACCACTTAGGAAATTCCAAGGTTCTAAGGAGCTCTATGTCACTAACAGGACCAAGACCAAATATATATTTCTTATTATAAATCACAATATCACACCCGTGGCTTTCTATCTTCCCTTTACTTCTCCCTCTTTTGATTTGGGATGTCCTAGTCAATGTTTCCTGTTAAGTTCTGCCCATTCTTTAAGATCTACATTAGATGTCAACACACCCAGGAAGCATTCTCTATCTCAATTCACTTCTGTTTCTGAATTTCTGTAGTATTTATTGCCTGTAGCCCTTGTAGCATGTTTATGTTTTGCCTTACAGGTTAGTTTAGGATGAGTCTGTGTATTAGCCCTTCTGCCTGATGGGAGGTAGAGGCCAGGGCCCACACTGAAGTCTAGGAACTGAGCAACACATACCAATGTAACAAATAACTTCTTTTGACTGAAAAGGAAGGAAGGAAGGAAGGAAGCAAGTGATGGAGAAAAGAGAGCAAAAATAAAACCAAGGGATTTGGCTTGTCACTAGTGGGTAACCTGGCAGTCCCTCTTGTGCATTTCATTGAGATAATTACTGTTTCACATTCTTGGAAGAAAGTGGATGTTGCAGGGTTCTAAGTCCAATGTGTAGTGCTTATTTTGTGTCTAGTAAAAAAAGAGGGCGGATAGGGAAGTTTTGTAGAGTTCAGAAAAAGGTGAACTTGGGCAAGGTTTTTTGTTTGAATAACTAACCATGTTACATGCTTTATTTTACTTATTGCTTGTTTTGTTTTTTTAAACACTTTAGGTTAGGGCAAATTAGAAAACACAAATCGTGTGAAAACTATTGAAACGGTTTCACATGAACAAAAGGAATGAGAAATGAGATATACTTGGAGCTTCCTTAAATAATAGTCGGGGTCTGACCTGATTCAACCGCAGCTCCTTAGGGCCTGAAGTGGTCCCTGGACCCGCAGCATCAGCCTTACCTAGGAGCTTGTTGGGAATGCCGATCTCAGGCCCCTCCTCAGACTGGTGGGATCAGAGTCTGTGTTTTGACAACATCCCCAGGTGATTCTTATGTACATTTAAATTTGAGAAGCTTTGCTTACCAGCTCCAGCCCAGGCTTGAGATGCTTCTCAACTGTAGTTGGACATTATTTTGGCATGAATTGATGACATTTACTTACATTGAATGCCAGAAGCCTTTAAGAATCTACTGTGTAGAAAGCATTTGGATAGATGCTGTGGATGAAAGATGAGTAAGATATGGGCCCTGGGTTCAGTGATGGGTGGGTGACTGTGACAAACAGACAGTAAGCAACAAACTAAAAATTGATGCTGAATGGGTCATAGTTGAGATACAAAGAAAATCTTTGGAGTAGAAGGAAAAGGAAGAGAAATTCCAATTCCAACTGAGGGCACCTGAGAGGACTTGGTGAAGGATATAGCACTCAGTGTTCACCTTGAGGGAGGTGGGGGAGAAGCACTTTACGCAGAGGTTGAAGTTCAGGGCCAGGAACACAGCTGGAGATTAAGGCATGTGTAGGAAGAGGTGATGAAGCTGCCGGCTGGAAGTGCCATGTGGCAGAGGACAGGGACAGCAAGGGAGACTGGAGCCAGACTGGGTGCTGTGCTGACTGGGCTGAGGTTTTATTCTTTATGTAGCAGGGAGCCTTCAAAGGATTCTGAATAGAAGAATGGATAGGGAATGATATGGTCAGATCTGGCTTTGCAGAGTCTCAGCAGACAATATGTATAAAGATCACATGTGGCCTGCTGAAAAACGACCACCACCACCCCCAACACATGCTGGTAACCCACGCCAAACCTCTGGAAGCTGAATCTCTATTGGTATTGATGTGTGCCTGTGGTCCAGAACCCCAATTCTAGACAGTGACTCTGGGAAAAGTACAAAAGACAAGCAGGAGGGGAAGATGCTAGAGATAGGGAAATAATTTAGGGGCTATGCATCAGATGCATGCAATATGTAGGGTTTTTTTTTTCCTGTGCTAATGACACATACAAAGTCAGACTATGCATAGAAAGAGTAAGTGGTATAGTGTAGTGTTGTGATTAAAAGACAGACTAAGGCAATCTCAAGAGGCTACATATTGCATAATTCCAACTATCTGACACTCTGGAAAAGGCAAAACTATGGAGACAATAAAAAGATCAGTGGTTGTCAGGGACTAGGGGGATGAGAGGTGAATAGACAGAGCACAGGGGATTTCTAGGGCAGGAACTACTCTGTATGATGCTGTAATAGAAGAATGTATGTTATTATACATTTGTCCAAACCCACTGGATGTACAACACCAAGAGTGACCTCCAGTGTAAACTGGACTTTGGGTGATTATGATGTGTCAATGCAGGTTCATCAGCTATAACAAATATTCCACTTTGGTGAGGGATGTTGATAGTGGAGGAGGCTGTGAGTGTGTGGGGAAGAGGGTACACGGGAAATCTCTGCACCTTCGGCTCAATTTTGCTGTGAATCTCAAACTGCTCTAAAAAGTAAAGTCTATTTAAAGAAGAAGAGTCAGATATCCTGGATTGGAATCCAAACTCTACAAACTACTGACTCTATAACCTTGGGCAAATGATTTAACTTCTTTGTGCTTCAATTTTTGCCTACAAAATAGACTAAAAAAAAAATCCTGCTTAAAGTGTAAGTGCATGTTAAACACTTTAAAAAGCACCTGGTGTGTAGTAAGAGTTCAGTAAATGTTGGCTATTATTACTACTACTACTGCTACTACTATTCATCCCAGAAGGGCAAACATTAATGTATTGGTTCTAGAATATTTGTGTATATAAAGCTGCTAAACTAATTTGCCTCAATGAAGCAGGGGACACATCTTCAGGATGTTTTGCTGGGGCAGTAGAGGAGGCTAGAGAGAAAAATACTTGGAACATTTATGAAGTCAGGAGTGGGCCTGGAGGATGTTCTGGTCAGGCCAGAATAGGGACAGAACTGAGGCTGTAAGTAGAAATTGTCCAAAGGGAGAAGAGAATTGTTCAGATAAAAAGGTCAGTGATAGAAGAAAGAGGAGTCAAGAGGGAGTAGATAACAGAAATTAATTCCACTGTGCCCGCAACTTTCCCTGATAATGGCTTTTTGTATATACTTGTCTGTTTGTCTCTTTCCGGCACAACTGTGGTGTTTGCCATGATTTGTGAGTTAAAGTTTGACTTCTAAACCCGTTGTTCATAGGTGTGTCCAAACATGTTGGGGATGCCCTGGAAGCCCATTCCTCCCAGTCCTCTAGAAAAATCTGGACAGTTGGAATCCCTCCTTGGGGTGTCATTGAGAACCGGAAAGATCTTATTGGAAGAGACGTAAGTAGACAATCCTTTCACAACAAAAGGAAATAAATACGTATCTGATTGCCAGCTTAGCACTGTACCTGGATATCCGATAGATGTCATGAATGTAATATACCCCAAACCAACGCCAGACTTCCTACTGCCTCCTTTACCCTGTTTTAGAAAGTGACAGTCTTGTCCAAAACTAATCCTGGGATGATCTCTTGCCTCAAACCTGATCCTTCAGTAAGTTATTTTAGCTTCCCTTTAAAAATATGTCTGGAATCTGACCTCTTTTCATTACCCCCACTTTTCCTGAGCAGGTCCAGGCCACCATTTTCTGTCACCTGGGTGACTGTAATACCCTTCCCCACTCTCACCTATGTCTCTTATTACAGCCTAATCTCAACACAGTAGCCGGAGTGATTCCACTGAAACTGAAATCAGCTCATGCTACTCCTCTGTGAAAAACCCTTCAATGCCTCCTGTCTTCCTCAGAGTACAGTCAGCCCTCTGTATCTCATGGGTTCTGGTTTCTGCATCCTCAGATTCAGTCAACCACAAATTGAAAATATTCAGAGAAAAAAATTCCAGAAAGTCCCCAAAAGTGAAACCTGAATTTGCTTCCCACTGGCAACTATCTGTATAACATTTATGTTGTATTAGGTATTATAAGTAATCTTGAGATGATTTCAAGTGTAAGGGAGGATATCCAGAGGTTAAATGCAAATAATATGCCACTTTTTTCAAAAAATTTTTAACATTTTTTATTGATTTATAGTCATTTTACAATGTTGTGTCAAATTCCAGTGTAGAGCACAATTTTTCAGTTATACATGAACATATATATATTCATTGTCACCTTTTTTTCTTTGTGAACTACCATTAGATCTTGTGTATATTTCCCTGTGCTATACAATATAATCTTGTTTATCTATTCTACAATTTTGAAATCCCATCTATCCCTTCCCACCCTCCGCCCCCTTGGCAACCACAAGTTTGTATTCTATGTCTATGAGTCTATTCCTGTTTTGTATTTATGCTTTGTTTCTTTGTTTGTTTATTTTTAGATTCCTAAAATATAAGCGACCTCATATGATATTTTTCTTTCTCTTTCTGGCTTACTTCACTTAGAATGACATTCTCCAGGAACATCCATGTTGCTGCAAATGGCGTTATGTTGTAGGTTTTTATGCCTGAGTAGTATTCCATTGTATAAATATACCACTTCTTCTTTATCCAGTCATCTGTTGATGGACATTTAGGCTGTTTCCATGTCTTGGCTATTGTAAATAGTGCTGCTATGAACATTGGGGTGCAGGTGTCATTTTGGAGCAGGGTCCCTTCTGGATATATGCCCAGGAGCGGGATTCCTGGGTCCTATGGTAAGTCTATTCCTAGTCTTTTGAGGAATCTCTATACTGTTTTACCCAGTGGCTGCACCAAACTGCATTCCCACCAGCAGTGTAGGAGGGCTCCCTTTTCTCCACAGCCTCTCCAGCATTTGTCATTTGTGAATTTTTGAATGATGGCCATTCTGACTGGTATGAGGTGATACCTCATTGTAGTTTTGATTTGCATTTCTCTGATAATTAGTGATATTGAGCATTTTTTCATGTGCCTATTGATCATTTGTATGTCTTCCTTGGAGAATTGCTTGTTTAGGTCTTTTGCCCATTTTTGGATTGGGTTGTTTGTTTTTTTCTTATTAAGGCATATGAGCTGCTTATATATTCTGGAGATCAAGCCTTTGGTGGTTTCATTTGCAAAAATTTTCTCCCATTTCTTAGGTTGTCTTTTTGTTTTACTTATGGTTTCCTTTGCTGTGCAGAAGCTTGTAAGTTTCATTAGGTCCCATTTGTTTATCCTTGATTTTATTTCTATTGCTTGGGCGGACTGCCCTAGGAGAACATTTTTTAGATGTATGTCAGATAATGCTTTGCCTATATTTTCTTTTAGGCGGTATATTGTATCATCTTATGTTTAAGTCTTTGATCCATTTTGAGTTTATTTTTGTGTATGGTGTAAGGGAGTGTTCTAGCTTCACTGCTTTACATGCTGCTGTCCAGTTTTCCCAACACCATTTGCTGAAGAGACTGTGTTTATTCCATTGTATATTCTTGCCTCCTTCGTCGAAGATGAGTTGACCAAAAGTTTGTGGGTTCATTTCTGGGCTCTCTATTCTGTTCCATTGGTCTATATGTCTGTTTTGGTACCAATACCATGCTGTCTTGATGACTGTAGCTCTATAGTATTGTGTGAAGTCTGGGAGAGTTATTCCTCCAGCCTCTTTCTTTCTCTTCAGTAATGCTTTGGCAATTCTAGGTCTTTTGTGGTTCCGTATAAATTTTATTATGATTTGTTCTAGTTCTGTGAAATATGTCCTTGGTAATTTGATAGGGATTGCATTAAATCTGTAGATTGCCTTGGGCAGTGTGGGCATTTTAATCATATTGATTCTTCAATCCAAGACCATGGGATATCTTTCCATTTTTTAAAGTCTTCTTTAATTTCCTTCATCAATGGTTTATAGTTTTCTGTGTATAATTCTTTCACCTCCTTGGTTAGATTTATTCTCAGATATTTTATTACTTTGGGTGCTATTTTGAAGGGGATTGTTTCTTTACTTTCTTTTTCTGTTGATTCATCATTAGTGTAAAGAAATGCCACTGATTTTTGAATGTTAATCTTGTGACCTGCTGCCTTGCTGAATTCTTCGATCAGCTATAGTAGTTTTTGTGTGGACCTTTTAGGATTTTCTATATATAGTAACATGTCGTCAGCATATAGTGACACTTTTACTGCTTCTTTTCCAATTTCGGTCCCTTTTATTTCTCTCTCTTGCCTGACTGCTGTGGCCAGGACTTCCAAGACTATGTTGAATAGGAATGGTGATAGTGGGCATCCTTGTCTTGTCCCAGATTTTAGTGGGAAGCTTTTGAGTTTTTCACCATTGAGTACTATGCTGGCTGTAGGTTTGTCATATATAGCTTTTATGATGTTGAGATATGCTCCCTCTATACCCACTTTGGTGAGAGTTTTTATCATAAATGGGTGTTGAATTTTATCAAATGCTTTTTCTGTATCGATTGAGATGATCATGTGGTTTTTGTCCTTTCTCTTGTTGATGTGATGTATTACATTGATTGATCTGCATATGTTGAACCACCTTTGTGTCCCTGGGATGAACCCCACTTGGTCATGATGTATAATCTTTTTTATGTGTTGTTGGATTCTATTTGCTGGTATTTTGGTGAGGATTTTTGCATCTATGTTCATCACTGATACTGGCCTATAATTCTCTTTTTTGGTAATGTCTTTGCCTGGTTTTGGTATCAGGGTGATGGTGGCTTCATAGAATGAGTTTGGGAGTATTCCCTCCTTTTCAATCTTCTGGAAGAGTTTGAGAAGGACTGGTATGAGTTCTTCTTTGTATGTTTGGTAGAATTCCCTGGTGAAGCCGTCTGGTCCTGGACTTTCATTTGTAGGGAGGTTTTTTAGTGCTATTTAGATTTCATTTCTAGTGATCGGTTTGTTCAAGTGGTCAGTTTCTTCTTGATTCAGTCTTGGTGGACAGTATGTTTCCAGAAACTTGTCCGTCTCCTCTAGGTTATCCAGTTTGGTTCCATATGGTTTTTCATAATATTCTCGTATGATATTCTGTATTTCTATTTTATTTGTTGTAATTTCTCCATTTTCCTTTCTTATTTTGCTAATTTGTGCTCTCTCTTTTTTCTTCATTGTGAAGTTGGCCCAGAGGTTTGTCGATTTTATTTACTTTTTCAAAAAACCAGCTTTTAGTTTGATTGATTTTTTCTATGTTTTTTAAATCTCTATTTTATTTATTTCCTCCCTGATCTTTATAATTTCCTTCCTTCTGCTGTCTTTTGGGGTTTTTTGTTCTTCTTTTTCTAGTTCTTTTAGTTGGTGGGTTAAATTGTTTGAGATTGTTCTTCTTTTTTGAGGAAGGCCTGTATCGCTATAAACTCCCCTCTTAGCACTGCCTTTGCTGTGTCCCATAAATTTTGTGTGGTTGTGCTTTCATTTTCATTTGTTTCAAGGTATTTTTTAATTTCAGCTTTGATTTCCTGATTGACCCATTGGTTTTTCAATAACATATTGTTTAATCTCCATGCTTTCCTTTTTTCCTCCTTTGTTTCTCTGTTGTTGATTTCTAGTTTCATGGCATTGTGGTCAGTAAAGATGCTTGAGATAATTTCTATCTTCTTAAAATTGTTGAGGTTTCTTTTGTGCCCAAGTACATGATCAATCCTAGAAAATGTTCCATGTGCACTTGAAAAGAATGTATATCCTGTTTTTGGGGGGTGTAATGCTCTGAAAATATCCACCAAATTAGTTTTTCTATTGTATTATTTAATTTCTCTGTTGCCTTGTTTATTTTCTGTCTAGAAGATCTGTCTAGTGATGTTAATGTGGTGTTAAAATATCCAACTATGATTGTATTCCCATCAATATCCCCCTTTATCTCTGTTAGTAATTGTTTTATGTATTTAGGTGCTCCTATATTGGGTGCATATATATTAACAAGTGTAATACCCTCATCTTGTATCACTCCTTTAATCATTATAAAATGTCCTTCTTTATCTTTCTTTATGGCCTTTGTTTTAAAGTTTATTTTGTCTGAAATCAGTACTGCCACACCTGCTTTTTTGACTTTTCCATTTGCATGGAATATCCTGCTCCATCCTTTCACTCTCAATCTATATGTGTCCTTCTCCCTAAAGTGGGTCTCTTGTATGCAGCATATTGAAAGTTCTTGCTTTATTATCCAGTCTGCCACTCTGTGTCTTTTGACTGGAGCATGTAGTCCATTTACATTTACAGTAATTAATGATAGATGTGTGTTTATTGCCATTTTGAACTTGTATTTGCAGTTGATTTGGTATTTCCTCTTTGTTCCTTTCTTCTTCCTTTTGTGGTTTGGTAATTTTCCTTTGTATTATCATGGATTTTATTTAGTTTTTGTGACTCCTTTGTAAGATTTTGGCTTGTGGTTACCCTTTTCTGTAAGTCTATGAGCCCATTACTATATCTCGAACCCTTCCTACCAAAAACAAAAAATTTAAAAAAGAAAGAAAAAAAAACCCTCTATATTTTCTTGCTTCCCTCTCCCACTCTTAATGATTTAGATGTCTTCTTTTACAATTTCATGTTTATTTTATTTGTAATTCATGAGTTATCACCTTTCCGGTTATGAGTTTCTCATTCCTGTAGCATCCTGCTGCTTTTCTATTTAGAGTAGACCTTTCAATATTTCTTTTAGTATGGGTTTAGTGTTGCTAAACTCTTTTTGTTTTTGCTTGTCTATGAAATTCTTTATCTCTCCTTCTATCTTAAAGGATAGCCTTGCTGGATAAAGTATCCTAGACTGCATCTTTTTTTCATTCAGGACTTTGAATATATTTTGCCACTCCCTTCTGGCCTGTAGTGTTTGTGTAGAGAAATCAGCTGAGAGCCTTATGGGGGTTCCCTTGTAACGCACTCTTTGCTTTTCTCTTGCTGCCTTTAGGATCATTTCTTTATCCTTGACTCTGGCCATCTTGATTACAATATGTCTTGGTGTGGGTCTGTTTGGGTTCTTCCTGTTTTGGACCCTTTGAACTTCCTGTACTTGGATATCTGATTCCTTCTTTAAGTTTGGGAAGTTTTCAGTCATGATTTCTTCAAATACCTTTTCAATCCCCTTTGATCTTTCTTCCCCTTCTGGGACCCCTATTATGCGAAGATTGGCACGCTTTATATTATCCCATAGGTCCCTTATGTTGCTTTCATTTGTTTTTATTTGTTTATCTTGCAGTTGTTCTGATTGGGTGCTTTCTTTTGTCCTGTCTTCTAGGTCACTTATTCGTTCCTCTGCATTATCTAGTCTGCTTTGCACAGCCTTTAGATCATTTTTCATCTCAGCCAATGAGTTTACCAATTCTACTTAGCTCTTCTTTATAGCTTCAGTTTCATTTTTGACATATTTTATATCTCTAAACACTATCTCTTTTAGTCCCTTCAGTACTTTGATCACTCCTTTTTTGAAATCTTGATCTAGTAGGCTATCAATGTCTATTTCATTGATTGTTCTTTCAGGGGATTTCTCTTGTTCTTTTAATTGGGAATGGTTTCTCTGCTTCATCTTGCTCATATCTCGCTGGCACTGTGGCTTATGGAGTATCAGTTATCTATTGTGGTCCTTAAAGGAGTTTATTTATTTATCTGTCTAATGCCTATGTAGGAATAAAACTTAAAGAAAAAAATGAGAGAGAGAAAGAGAATTTTAAAAGAAGGGAGAAAGAAGGTTTGAAAAGAGTGTATAATCAATTATAGAAGACCAATTTGAATCAGACTAGCATTCGAGTTGAGACATTTTTTAAAAAACCCTTAAAAAAAGGAAGAAAGATCAAAAAATGGTATTTGAAACTTATTTATAATCAATAACAGGAGATCAAAACCAAAAGAAATGAAAATGAAATCGGGTGTATTTAAAAAAAATAATGTAACTACTTTAAAAGAAAATTTAAAAAGGAATTAAAACTAGAAGCATATACAATTATTTAGAAAGTAGAAATTAAAAAGGTAATAGAAAATAGAACAGACAAAAAAAAATAAAGGGAGAATTATAAAAGAAGGGAGAAAAAAAGGTTTGAAAACAGTGTATAAACAATTATAGAAGAGCAATTTGAATCAGACTAGCATTTGAGTTGAGACATCTTTTTAAAAACCCTTAAAAAAAGGGGAAAAGATCAAAAAATGATATTTGAAACCTATTTATAATCAGTAACAGGAAATCAAAACCTAAAGAAATGAAAATGGAATCAGGTGGATTTTTAAAAAAAAATAATAAAACTACTTTAAAAGAAAAATTTTAAAGGAATTAAAACTAGAAGCATATACAATTGTTTAGAAAGAAAAAATTTTAAAAGGAGTTAAAACTAGCATATACAGTTGTTTAGAAAGTAGAAATTAAAAAGGTAATAAGAAATAGAACAGATAAAAAAAGATATGATAAAGAGAATTTTCAAAAAGGGGAGGGAAAAAAGGTTTGAAAACAGTGTATAATGAATAATTAAAGAGCAAGTTAAAGCAGAATAGCAAGCGGATTGAGACATCTCTTAAAAACCTTTAAAAAAGGAGAAAAAAGGAAAAAAAATCTTTGAAACCTGTGTATAATCAATAACAGGAGATCAAAACCCAGAGAAATAAAAATGACATGACGTGGATTTTTTAAAATAATAATAATATTATTTTAAAAGAAAAATTTTAAAGGGATTAAAACTGGGAGGATATATAATTGTTCAAAAAGTAAAAATTAAAAAGGTAATAGAAAATACAACAGGTAAAAACAGATTTTTTTAGAAAAGGGGAGGGGGTGTTCTCCTGGAGACTGTGTGCTCTTAATCAGAAGTCTTTCTGTCTTTGCCCTGTTCTGGGAACTCAGCTTGCTGTTTCCAGAGGCCCTCTGTTGGCACCCTGGTCTGTGCTGCTCCCGGTGCCTGTTGGCAAGTAGATCGCCCCCCCTCCCAGCAGAGTGTTCCTGCCAGAAAGGCGAGGGGCCACCCGCCGTCTCCTGGCGCCAGTCGCTCTGCGGCTCCGTGCCGCTGCGCGCTCCGTGCCGCAGCGTGCTCCGTCTTGGGGCGAGGGGCCATCCGCTGTCCTCTGGAGCTGGTCGCTCCGCAGCTCTGCGCAGCCGGGCGCTCTGCCCGGGGTTGGCGCTCCTCAGGCAGCCCCGGGAAGACAGCGGAACAGCCGTGCCCCTGCTCCGTGCCCAAACTCAGCTCCTTGTTTGTCCTGGCAGTGTGAACTTTGTGAGGCACCAGGGCAGAAGGATCCTATCTGACTTGGGCTGCAAACAAGTCACTGTCTGGCCTTTGACGCTGCTGAGCCCTCAGGAGCAGATTCAGGTTTTGTCCCCACCCCTACCTGGGTGCCAAGCGCCGGAGGATATGGCTGCCGTGCCTGAGTCCCGCTTCTCCTCACCGAAAACCTTCCGTGGCTTTTCAGAGATGGGGGTATGCACCCTTACCCCCAGGGCAAATCAGCCCTGCTGTTTTATGGAGGGCCCAGATTGTTCTGCCCTGTGCACCCACTCATCCACGTTGCGCAGCCCCTTGCAGTCCTCCAGGGCTGCCTCAGTGCAGACGCCCCAGTCCTCTGCCTGGCTCAGGCAGCCTGTCCCGGCCCCCAGCTGCCAGCTTGCTTCTGGGGCTGGGTGTCACAGGGACCCTCTGTGCCCATTTAACTTAGTTCTGTAGTTCAACGGCTGCTCCGTACAGATCTGAGCGTGGGAGGCTCCCCCTCTGTCCCGCTGGCCTCTCTGGAGCGCTAGTCCTCCTTTGCTGCTCCCTCCCCGCGGGACTAGTCCCGCACTGTTTTGCCTTTTCTTCTTTCTTTTTTTCCTTTCTCCTAACAGAGTTTTGGCGTCTTTGTCTTTTGAAGAGAATGATGTTCTGTCGGAGTTCTGCAGGTGCTCTGGTTGGCTGAGTGGGTCCGTGAATGTGAGTCTTGGTGTATCTATGAGAGAGGGTGAGCTACGAGTGTCCTACTACTCCGCCATCTTGGCCTCTATACTCAATACTATGCCATTTTATAATAGGGACTTGAGCATTGGAGGATTTTGGTATCTGTGGGGGGGTCCTAGAACCAACCCCCCTGCAGATTCCGAGGGAGGACTGCAACAGCAAGCTTTCTGCAGTGGCGTGCATGTGGTAAAACCAGGGACATGTATGATTTGCCCTTCTCTTCCCTCATCTGGTACTACTCTGCTTTATTCATTCCTGTCATTGATGCTTTGATCCTATCTGTCCATTTTTTCCTAAAGGGAATAGACTTGTCTAAGTCTGTTTATAAAGAGTCATGTATATTTTTGGTGGAAATCTTAAGTATTACAAAAGGTTTGAAGAAAAAGTAATCACTTTTAATGTTTTGGTGTGTATCATTCCAGAATTCTTTTCTGTGTATGTGTAGGCACATATGTAGGGTGCCCATTTCCTTATACCATTGCCAGCTTTGGGTATTCTGGGTTTTTTTATGCCCTGCCATTCTGATAGGTATAAAATAATACTTAATTTCTGGATAGTGATGTAGTCTGTGTACCAATGCAGATCTTTGAATTGCTTTTTAATGATCTGAGACAGGGTAAGTACAGAAATTGAAAATAAATATTTAGAATCTTTTAAATTTTATTTATTTATTTATTTATTTATTTATTTATTTATTTATTTATTTATCTATCTATCTTCTTTTTCGTCTTTGAATGAATTTTTAATACAGTTAAGAGCACCAGACTTTTCTGGTTGGTTTCTTTCTTTCTTTTTTTTTATTTTTTGTAGAATCTTTTTTAGCAATGTGACAGCTCTGTGATGTCCACGCATATGGCCAGTGGGCTTATGTTGCTCAGCATGGTGTGTGCGAGTGTTGTTGAACTTGTCATGAGTCTCCTGTAGTACACGCTGCATCCTCGTCATGCATGATCAGCCTACATATTTGTCCATAAAAATATAAGAAATAAAAAAAGAAAACTCAGTTGATTTTTCACTGTGGGTAGCTTGAGAAGCACTGCTTTCGGTAGCAAGTGGTGCTTTTTGACCTGGACGGGAACTCTGTCATGTGTAGACAGGTCTTGGAGCAGTTGAGCCAGGAGGGGTCTCAGGCTCTGACCCTACCTTGCCCTGGCTGTCTTATAGGTGGTGTGTCTATACCAGACTCTGGGCAACCCCCTCAGCAAGCTGCCCACACTCAACTGCATGCACTCCCACTTCATCCTGTCCGACGACGGCACCGTGGGCAAGTACGGCAATGAGATGAAGCTCAGGAGGAACCTGGAAAAGTACCTCTCTTTGCAGAAAATCCACAGCTGTGAGTACCCCGGGGGCTCAGCCAGCAGGGCCTGGCTGGGGGTCTGCTATGGAGCAGAGTGCTCCGTTGCCACCTGTGCAGGGTGGAGAGGTCTGAGCTGGCCCCTGGCTTAAGTTAACACCTGTGAACCCTCAGCGAGAAGAAGGCAGGGTGTCAGGTGGTGTGGAGTTGTGGGTGACAGTCAGAGGGGCAGCAGGAATTTCTGGGGGGACAGCATAGTCAGGGGAGTTTCGGTGTCCAAGTGGAGACTTTAGCAGGGCCTCCAGGAGTCCTCAGGGTTGGGTGGATAGAGGGAGAGAGGAGGGGAGGGATTGATGTGGGAATGGGGATGGCTGAAGAGCAATGAGGAGACAAGCCCGAGAAGAGGGCGGGTATGCACCTTGACAGTCAGGGAAGATGACATTTCGTACATGAGTGGGGTGGCCCTAGTCAGAGAAGGGGTTGAAATCAGGATTTGTAGAAATCGGGGCCTTTGAAGGTACTGATGTTGTGACATGCTGGCAGTGCTGCTCTGAGACCGCCATTTTGGTGGTGTCTGAGGAGAGGAGAGAGGAGGGCCAGAATCAGTGAGCATTCTTGGGTGGGGAGGTGGGAATCCTTAAAGGGAGGAGGAGGGCTGGGTTCTGCCTGGAGAAACAGAGACTGCATCCAAGGCAACAGAAGGCGGCCCCTGCCTCTGGGTGAGTTAAATCTTCCACAAAACGCTCCCACCCTTCAGGCAGAGGTGCCAGGGGGTGGGAAGACCCTCAGGAGGCTCGTTCTCTTCAGCCTTTGACTTTGGGCTGGAAAACCAAACATCCTTTGAGTTTTGGGCCCGAATCCTCTGAAGCAGCAGAATGTAGTGAGGTCAGATGGTCAAAGCTCTATCATGTACTGCTGGGGACCTTGGGCAAGGAAATTAACATCTGTCAAACTGTTTTCTTGGTACAAAACAGAAGAAACTGTCTCCCTCTACCTTTTGTTGTGATAATTAGAGGAGAGAAAGTATGTTAGGTGTGCCTAGAATAGTATTTGGTACATAATATGTCCTCAGTAAATGTGTTTCTTTCTTTCCTTTTATACTCCTTTGGTATGGGGTCATCTCCTGGTTGGGATGGAGGTAGGGACAGGGACTCTGGGAATTGTTGCCGGTCCTTTAGAGCTTTGTGTGAATGAAGTTTGGAGGCTCATTTAGATCAGGAACGAGAAGAAAGGAGCAGGTATGTGGACCTCTAGGAGGTGGGGGTGCTACTGGGGAGGGAGACCGACAGAGAGCAGGAGGAGGAGGGCAGGTCAGAGACTGCCTTGAAGACGAATCGCTGCAGGGAAGTCCCTGTAGGACTCTGAAATATCTGTTACCTCAAATGTCCTGTTGCTTCTGTTGACCTGAGCTCACCACCTGGGCTTGGGGATTCTGTGCAGCACTATAATGCGTGCCCTGGGAGACCCAAGTCTCTGTCTTTCCTATTTCCTGCTGAGTCTCCATTTGTGGATGAATGAAAACAGCCCTGAACTTGCATATCACCAATGCAAGTGTTATTTCTACTTTCAAAGGGTTTGAAATTTAGGATTTATTTGGAAGGTTTTGCTGTCTGTGGAGAGAGAATGTGGAGTCAATTCCAGTGGGACTGGTAACATTTATTATTCTGTGGAGAACTGACAGGAAAACAGCAAAAAACAATAAACTACACACATGCACACATAAGAATGAAAGAAAGAAGGGAGGGAGGGAAGGAAGAAAGGAAGGAAAGACAAATGAAGAAAGTCCCTAACAAATCCAAAATTCTTACGTATCAAAGGTGATCTTCATACTGTGCTCACTAGGGAGGCTTCCTGCCGTGTTTGTAGGTGTCACTGACTTATTTATGAAGGGATTTACTTGGATGGAATGAAAATAATTAAATATTTTCTTGATTTCTTTCATTTCTTTTTAGCCAGCTTTCTCAGAGTCCCTGGCAAACCCTTGATTTTGGCAGAGAGCACTTAAAAAAAAAAAGGCTGACTCCATAAGGTGGCTATAGAAACCACTGAGTTTATCCATTTGAAATTGGCCAATGTCAGTTCGTGTGCTGTAAGCCTCTGAGGATGGAGAGCATAGGGTCAGCTGACTCTGAATGTGGTCACGATCCAAGTCTCAGTGGAGAAGAGCACCCTTTCCTGAGACACCTACTCTGGGAGCTTTTCATGTTGAGGTGTAGCATCAAATTCCTGCCCACCCTGGGGGCCAGGAGCAGAGGCAGCTCTTTGATGAGATTTGCCAGCAAAAGCTTCACAATTTTTTTCCTTTTTAACAAACTGAATTAGTAGCATCAGTAAGATCCTTTTTTTGTAGAAAACATTTATCAAAAATATTTATTTTTGCGGAAATTAGCCATTGCTTCAATAAAGATGTACCTAACAGAAACTAAATCCTTTTCCCCTCTCCTCAAAAAACCCTTTCTGATTTCTTTTTCTGATGATAAAAGTGTTACATACTCTCATATTAGGGTAAAGGAAGAAGACGTAGAAGAGAAAGGAGCAATAGCTTTTTGTAATCTCACTATCAAAAATGACCATTGTTAACTTTTTCATCTGTAAGCTCTCAGAAATTTTCTACATACACACACAGAGCAGCTTTGAAAAATGAACACTGGGATCATATAATATCTTTTGTTGGCTTCTCCTCTTCTTCCACTAAACATGGATGTATTTTCATACCAGCAAGCGTAATTTAGCACATCTTTAATGATTGCATAGTATTTCATTGTATAGCATGTAAGAGATTCTCTTGAAAAAGTTTTCATCCATCCATTTCAATAATTCTATAATTAATGAAATATTAATCGAAATTTTCTTCTATTACTTTTATGCCTTAATAAACCATTTTCACCTTTCATTTAGATTTTACAAGACTATGTTGTTGAAAAAACCCTAGGACTATCAGTAGATATACCTTGGGTTTGCTTTTTAGTGATAGGGAGAACATAATAAGGAAGTGGAGGTATGTGGAAAAGGAAAGCGAGTAGAATGTCAAAGCAGTTAAATAGACTGAATGGGGCATTTGGATGTGTGTTGGCAGACCCACTCCTAATGTTCGTGGAGTCAGGACAAAGGCACACACGGAAGCCCACACCCTATTTGTCTAAGTGTATAAAAGCTTTAAATCAAGCTAACGAAAGTAACAAGACAATAAGGTTCAATCCTTTCACCTTTTTGAAGGCCGGGTTTGAGGTCAAGTCCTGGATTTTGGGGAGGACTGAGACAGAATGTGGAGGTGAAGCAGAACCAGCACCTTGGCCCATGGCTCACAGGTCGCTCTCTGCTTCTCTTCCCACCTTTGGCTCAATGTTATGATGTCCAGGCCACATACACGTTACCTAGACACATCAGACTTATGTCCAAGTTCTAGCCACCTCTCCACTACTCCTCAAAGTTGTTTCTTGCTTTGACAAGTGTGTTCGTGGGGCAGAGGTTCAAACAGCCTTGGAAGCAAGAATTTTGGGATCCAGGGCTGTCTCGTAAGTAGGAGAAGGGGCAGTCTTCCCTTGAACCTTGACCCTGTAGACTCCTCATCATGAGGGGAGGCGCATGCCCAGAGGAGGGCTCTATAGAACACAGGGCCCAGAGTAAAGTCATCTGTTGTTCAGGTGCAAGCGTGGTGTTGCCTGCCAATTTTCCTCCTTTTGAAAAAAAAATTGGTTTAAATATAGCAATACACATATGGTGTAAAAGTTAAATCAAATAAGAAATCTATAGAATAAACAGTCAAAATCCCTTTTCAACATTTCCCCAAATCCTCCTCTCTTTTCTTCACTATTAATAATTTAATATATATCCTTCCAGAATTTTCTGGTCATTTATATAACATTATACATATAGATATGTGCATATGTATATATAACATAGATACCCATATATAATATGGTTTAAAAAATTTTAAAATAGGATTGTAGTGGGCATATTATTCTGTATCTTTTGTTCACTTAGTATCTTTTAAAAAAGAATTACGACAGGTTTTTCTTTTTTTTTGTCTTCCTTACTTTAATGAAGTAATATGTAATCTGATAAGAAAGTCAAACAGTGAAAAATGGAATAAATTGAAATATAAAATCTCTGAGTGTTACCCATCCCATCTCATTCTTAGAAATAACCACCATTAAAAGTTGTTTGAATTGGCAAAAGTTTGGTCATTTTTGGAGATGAGTGATGGATGCATTGGGATCCATTATATCATTCTGTTTTCCTTTAGATACGTTTGAAATTTTCCACAATAAAATATTAACATTTCTTGAAGACTATAGTTAGCCTTTAGCCACCTTTTCAACTGGGAGAAGATGCTCTCCCTATATTTCTGCTACTTTTATTTAAAGTCCAAGCTTCTGGGTTGGTCATAAACTGAGCAAGGCTGAGTCAAAGAAGAGAGAGGGGCTGGTGCAAGGAGCAAATATATGTGGTAATTGAAAGACTTGTGTCTGGCAGTGAGAATTGCTGATTGGCTGAGATGGGGCTCCTTTGTAACAATCTGATGTTGTTTGTCACCTGAAATAGGCTCAAGACAAGGCGTGCCCGTGGTGGGGCTGGTGGTGGAAGGTGGTCCCAACGTCATCCTCTCGGTGTGGGAGACTGTGAAAGACAAAGACCCCGTGGTGGTGTGTGAAGGCACAGGCAGGGCTGCCGACCTCCTGGCCTTCACCCACAAGCACCTGGCAGATGAAGGGTGAGTTGCTGACTCTTTTTTTTTTTTTTTTTTTTTTACCATTTTTTATTGAGTTATAGTCATTTTACAATGTTGTGTCAAATTCCAGTGTAGAGCATGATTTTTCAGTTATACATGGACATATATATGTTCATTGTCTCATTTTTTTCGCTGTGAGCTACAAGATCTTGTATATATTTCCCTGTGCTATACGGTATAATCGTCTCTATTCTGCATATTTGTTGACTCTTTATTTCTGAAACTGTGCTCTTTATTCTTCCGTTTAAGTTCTTTAAGCTCTGCTTCCATGTGGGCTGGATATCCTTAGAGGACAGAGACTAGAAGTCTCTGGATATCTTGGAGGATGGAGAGGTTGAGATTGGAATTCATGTTTCAGTGGTTTTTGTATTTGTTAAGCAACACTAAACTGCCCTCCAGTGATGCAAGTTGCTGGTTCCTTAGCTGAAGAATGGCCTGCTTCTGACACGGACCTGGAGCCTTGTCTGAGCTTAGGGAAAAAGCATTTCCCGGGGGAGGGAGGGAGGAGACCATTGTGGCCCCAGATCACCTTCAAATTCAGTTGCCATTAGTAAAAATAGCCAAAATTAGGGAAACCACCATCCTGACATTTTTGTAGCATATGTTGTGCTTATTTGAGGCTTTAATTCTTTCCCCTTTTCAAACAAGATGGTAGTTTTCCTCTAGCCATCCCTGTACCCAGTGTGATTCTTTTCATTTCAAAACATTATCTTTCTACTGTGTAAATAAATACAGTACCTATGAACTGAAATGTCTACCCCACTAATTTACTTAATAAACATTTGTTTATTGCTTGTGTTGTATGTGCTCTCTGACCACTCTTCCCCTACAGTTTCTTTCCCTTTTCAGCTCTCAGCCTCTGCTTCCACCCTCTGCCCCCTTCCTATTCTAATTTTACCTCTCTCTTTCCTAAAGTCACCCAGAGGAGTGGTTCTTCAGCCTTTCAGAGTTTCAGATTCTTTGAGAGTATGATGCCTCTAATTTCTGGAGATTCACAGCTCCCTGGAAGTCTATCAGCTGGAGAACCCTGCCCCGTAGCCCGTTCTTCCTAGAACCATGGCTCACCAGTCCTCTCTCGCTCTCAGTTCCGCCTTCTCCTGGTGCCACTGCTTTGCTTTGCTTGGCTTCCCACTCACGTCTCCCGGCAGAACTGTTCATAGAAGCCTTCTGAGTCAGACAGGACTGACGCAGGGAAGCTATACTTGTACTGATGTTTCTGGCTTGTCCCCTTCTCTGCATTGTGTCAAGTCACGGCCGTTTTTCTCTCTCTCCCAGGACCCTGCGTCCTCAGGTGAAGGAGGAGCTCATCTGCATGATTCAGAACACCTTCAACTTTAGTCTTAAACAGTCCAAGCACCTTTTTCAAATTCTAATGGCATGTATGGTGCACAGGGATTCTGTGAGTATGATGACTCAATTGACTTAAAAAATGCTAATATTCGACAATTGTGATATTTATTTTTATGATTTTTTTTTTCATTTCTAACTTGACCGTGGATAACTCTACAGAACTTGACCTTTAGTTTAGTAAACTTGGCTTCTTTTCCCCATTCCCCCCACCATGCTTCAACTTCCTGACTGTACCTGGGGAAAAGCACTAAGATAATAAAACAGTATTACAGGAAAATGATCAAATTTAGTGAAAATTACATGTAAATATTTTCAGAAGGTAAAGGAGCAGCTCCATGTCTTAAATAAACTCAAGTCTGTTGGCTTAGATGACTGTGTCACACTGTCCTCAGTATATCCTGCAGGAGGTCATGGGGGATGCACTGGACAGTGGAAATGTGAGAATATACTCTCAGAAAACAGAGGCCACAAACCATGGGCTATGAACATAATATAGATTCAGGAAAAGGTTTTAGTGTTTTAGGGTACTTTGATCAAAATTTTTATCAGTGACAGATGGTATGAAGCTGACAGTTACAGTAAATATTCACATATGTCATAATTCACAGTGGCCTTTCCAGGATTTGAAGGCTGGACCAAATCATACAAGATTTTGATAATATTAAAGCACCTGGCCTCAAGAAACCAACTGAACAAGTTCAGTCTAGACTAAGCATGGCTAAACCGATGTGAAAAACACTTTGGGATTTTAGTTGACCTAAAAACAACAAAAATAACAACCATGTCTACAATTAACAGTGTGCTTTCAATATATACTTTTTCAAGATATTTATTTACTTGAAATAGTGAGTTGAGTTGAATGAGTTCAAGATGACACTGATGGTGTATTTCAGTTTCAGAAAGATGATGAAGCTAAAGCCTGGAGAATTTAAGTGATTTGCCCAGAATCTACTATGACATGGTAGAACAGAAACTTGTGCACAGAATTGAAATCTTGTACATGATCTACTACATTTTATATTCCCCACAATAATCAGTAAGTTAAGAAGAGGACACGTTAAAGAGATCACCCTTGTATTTTGTTTCTTCCAGTCATCAAGGAGAGTAACTAAGGAGTGGTGTAGTAATCAAGAGGGAGGGTGAGGGTAGAGCTCAGTGGTAGAGCATGTGCTTAGCACGCACAAGTTCCTAGGTTCAACCCCCAGTACCTCCATTAAGAATAAATAAAGAAATAAACCTAATTACCGCCCCCCCACCTCCAAAACAAAAAGAGGGAACTAGAGGAGGCAGCTAAGGGTTTACACGAAATTAGGTTCTCAATTCCTGCACAATTGAGGGTTGATTTTATTCATGCATATGGAGGGGATGTTAGGTAGAAGGGCTCTTAACGTGAATTGTAGAATCATAGTTTTTTCTATCTTTATGAGACCTTAGAGATTATTTAGTGAGTTCCTCTCATCTTGTGGGTGAGGAACCTGAGAGGCAGTGGCTTTAAGAAATTTTCCCACAGCTGATGAGTTAGTGGCATATTGAGGGCTTGAACTTGCCAATCTTGGCTCTTTTTTTGTTGAACAGCCCCCTCTGCTATATAATATATTTTCATCTGGAAAGACTGAGGTACACTCATTAACAGCAGGAGAATTTTTATAATTATAAATAGTGTCCTTATTTGTCTTAAAAAAAAAATCAGTCACATGCCAGGAGGCACTGGACACTTTGACATCGTGAAGGCTGTCTGTGCTGTCCATTCTGCTTGCTCACCGGGTGCATTGTAATTGCCTCACTTACTTTATGACAAATCCTTGAGGATTCATTTTTCATTAAAAAGTAGAAGTTTTAGTCTCTAAGGCTAGGTGAACAGAGGGATTTCATTTTGTATCCCTTCAAAATTAGGAATGGTTTTCTTCACATGAGGAGTTGACACTGAGTTTCTTTTCACTATAGTATGTGAATAGTAAATTAATGTAGTAATGTTCTTTCACGTATGTTCCCTGTAGGATCCTCAGAATTTTTCATTTTTTTTCCTGCATGTGCACAATTCTCCTTTACCATACTTGAAAGTTTTCTCTCTTAATTAGTTAAATTTTTTTTAAACGCTGTGTGATTTTTGACATTAATGAACAGTGTTTTCCTCAGTTCATTGGCTCAAGAGTGAATTTTGTGAGTACTTTGGAGAGCATTTCTTTGCTAGTTCCCCACATATATGACTTTCTATTTTTCAACTGCTATAGATTACCATATTTGATGCTGATTCCGAGGAGTCACAGGACCTTGATTTAGCTATCCTAACAGCTCTGCTAAAGGGTGAGTGTCCAAATAAAATTACAGTTTTTCCTCCTTTCCTCCTTTCACATTCCACGGCACTTTGTGCTGTTTATGTTGACGTTTTGAACAGAATATGTAATTCCTTTCTTTTACCCCAGGCACAAATTTATCAGCATCAGAACAATTAAATCTGGCAATGGCTTGGGACAGAATGGACATTGCCAAGAAACATATCCTCATTTATGGACAGCATTGGAAGGTATAATGAAAATGGAGCTATTTGAATGCCTATGTAGTGTGTTGGTTTGTTAGGGAGGGGCAAAAGAGAAAATAGGAGGAGAGATAGATTGCTTTGGGGAGGCGTATGGGGGTAGCATCTCTGATGCTGGGATTCAGGGATCGCTAAGACATTTTTCTCATCTACTTTGCCTCCCTGAAAACATATTTTTCCTTGGGCTTTGCAGCCTTGTTGAAGCTGACAGAGGAAGTTGAGAGAAAGACAAATAGAAGGAGTTTTAAATTTACTTTTTGAGTGGGCAGATTTTTATATTGCTATTTAAAACTTAAAGTTTTTTTTTTCTTTTTTGCATTAAAATGTAATGCATGCTTATAATAGAAATTAGTGAAAACAGAAAAGCAGGAAGAAGAAAGATTACTCACAGTGCTAATGCTAATCACGATGAACATTTCATTTTTAAAAATTATGGCTGTGACCTTACCACAGGTCTATTACTTTTGGGTCGAACTAATTTGTGCTCATTGTTTAAAATGTCAAATGGTACCAAAAAGCTACCAAAAAGACAGTAGTTCGCTGCCCTGCTAATCACAGAAGCCAAATACTTTTGACATTTTTGAACTGTTCTGACATTTATAAATCTCCATATTTCTAAATAATGTCATATTGCTGTTTTCTGATTAATTTTAGAGACGCCTCAACATTTCTGTCTGTGGTTCTCACTGCTGCAGTCTGGACTGGTTGCCTGTACTTCCCGGTGCTGGGCCATCATCCATCATCTTAGAAATTCTCTCCTGTGTTAGAGCACCCGTTTTCTGTATCCCCTGTCTTCCTTTTTCTTGGTTTACTCCTTTATTTGTTAATGTGCATCCTTCCGTAACTTCCTGAGAAATATGGGAGATAAAAATTTTGAGGACTTGTATGTTTGGATATATTTTAATTCAAGGCTGAACTAATTCTCCTAGAAAATTTTGAATACTTAGCTTCTAGTGCCCAGCAGTACTGTTAAAAAGTAAAAACTTTTCTTTTTTTTTGATCCTTTGTTTGCAACCATTCTTTCTTCTCTGGAAGTTTAAGAAAAACTTTCCCTTATTCCAGTGTTCTGGGATTTCACAATGATACGTGTTTTTGTGAGTCTTTAGATCCATCACTCTGGGTCCTTGCTTTCAACTTGGCAATCGTGTGTTTCTAGGCTGGGCAGTTTCCTCCCCTGTTTTCTCTGCTCTCTTTCAGGAATTTTACCATTTAAATGTTAGACCTATGGCTGCTCCGCTAATCTTACCTTTTTTCTCTTGTTTTCCATATCTTTTCTTTGGTAAATTTCCTCAGCTTTAATTTTTCATGCCTTGTATGTAACTTTTTGTTTCTGGTAACATATTATTACTTTCTAAGAGCAACTTTGTTCTTTCTCCATTTTGAAAATAACATCCTGAATATAGGATCTTCTTTTATATTTTTGAGGCTATCAAAGATATTTCTTTTGAAGTTTTCTTCTTCCTGCATTGTCTGATTCCTCCTAGTTGATATTTTGTGGATCTTTTTGTCCTGTACTCTTTGTTTAACAGTGGAGGAAAGAAAGCTCATTAGAAATTCTGAGTCTGCAGATTTGGGCTTCACAGTAGGGTGATCTGGCTGTCATTTCTTAGGGGTCCTGAGATGTTAGCACATTCATGTTTTTTATCGTGAATTACTCATAATATCAGAAAAGAATCCTCCAGCCCCCTGTCTGTAAGGTAAAAGCATTGCTGCTATTGTTTTGGAAGTTAATAGGGGAAGATGACTGGGAAGGTCCTGACATTAGCAACTTATGCTGCCAGAGTTCTGTGGTGTAGATTTGTTGGGTTCTTGATTTTTTTCAATTTCAGTTTCTGGGGAGCTTCCATTTTCTGGCTTTCTGGGGACTGCTCAGTCAATTACCACTTGACCATCTGCTTTCCAATTTCTAAAATGTTTCACTGTTAACCTCCTTGTTCTTGTAGATTCATTTCTTTAAAAAAAAATATTCCCCTTACTATAATTTTGGTGGAGCTTGAGTAGAAGTAAAAGTAGATGAGTATGTTTAATTTGCCACAATACCCAGGAGGCAGGTATAGTTTAAATAGAAACATGCAAGGTTACAAAGAAAAAACAAAGAAAGAAAATTAAGAAACCTTGGGTTTTCATTAGAATTGTATTAAACCTGAACATTAATTTGGGAAGTGTTGAGATCTTTCCCATAGTCAATCTTCTGATTCAAGAACAAATTTATTCAAGATGTCTTTTATGCCTTCAAGTACATTTTTTATTATTTCTTCACTCAGGTCCTGAACATTTCTTAGTAAGATTGTATTTTATGATTATTTTTTCTGTTATACTTTTGAGTTCAAATACATGTAGTTCTTTAGTTATTTCTACTTTCTTAATTGTCTCTTTATCTCTTATTTATTTCCACCCTCTGAAGCCTGGCTCCCTGGAACAAGCAATGTTAGATGCTTTAATGATGGATCGAGTGGATTTTGTAAAGCTCTTGATAGAATATGGAGTGAACCTCCATCGCTTCCTTACCATCCCCAGACTGGAAGAGCTCTATAATACAGTGAGTACTGGAACATTTCATCACCTCCATAAGATTTATTTATTAATTAGCTTAAGATTTACCTTAAGCTGTGTCTTGAATGTTTAAGCCTCCTTGATATTCCTATGTAAAGATAGCTTATAGAGCGATAGACTTTTCAATCAAACGAAAAACATCCTTACCAAATCTGTTTTATCCTATGGTCATTTTTACGTTTCCCATTTTAATTAATTACTGAGAATAGAAGTATAAACCAATTTAAGGGAATAGGGTAGTAAAACCATAATTAAAACCAAAGATGTGAATAAGAACAAATTGCTTTCATTGAGTAATTAGAAGCATTTCAACCTAAGGTCACTGTTAAAATTGTGTTCCTTCAACTTCCCTGTGCATACCCTTTGTTGAAACTAGACTGACTTGCTCATTGTAAAAACACCAGTTGCTCAAGTCATGAACTCTTCTTAAGATGTCCTTCTTTGCCTTTGGATCTTACTCTTTCTTCAGAATCCTGCTCAAATCCTGTCGTTTTGATTATTCCAGTTCACAGTCATCAGCCCCTACGATACAGATTATTTGCCACTCTTTTTAAGCATATTGTTGGTAATTTTTTAATCTAAGTCCCACTCCTTCTATTAGAATGTAAAAACTATGAAGAAAATACTTGTATTCTTCGTTGAGTTCCTCAGAAGCTTGAATGAACACAGCAAATGTTCAATAAGTACTTGTTGATGGAATGTAATTGTGTGATTGATTTTAATGCAAGTACTAGGGATTGAACCCAGGATCTCATATATGCTAAACATGTGCTCTACAATGAGCTATACCCACCCCCCCAATAATTGTGTGGTTTATATGAGAAAGATAGTCATAGATTAGTTAAAATTTGTATCTGCTTCTTGTCACATAAAGTTAATTAAGGCCTTACTACCTAGATGTTATACATCTTGCATTGAAAATATTTCAATCTAATTAAATTTTCTCTTGAGAAACGCCTTCCTTAGAATTAATTTGGCTTAGACTTCATTACTAAAGATGTTGAAGAAAATTTTCAGTATTAGTTTTTTTTTTCTCCCTAGCATGTTGTAATTAAAAAGGGACTAAAATCCTTCCTCTTGTTCTTTATTACAGAAACAAGGACCAACTAATATGCTCTTGCATCATCTTGTCCGAGATGTAAAACAGGTAATCTAATTATGAAGGTGTGCAAACTTCTTCTTTTATTGTCTTAACTTTGTGGTGGAATGTTGCCAGGTTTTGCTTTGTGGAATGTAGATTTGGATTTTATAGCGAAGTACCTATCCTCTTTACCTGTGAACCTGAAGAGTTTCCTCACCAAGCTACACTCACATTTTTCCCATAATTTACTTTGTGTTTTTAAAGATTTGACCCACCAAGTAAGTTGCATTGGCTAATCATTATTTTCTGTTATAAAACATGAATTGGAGACGTAGAAACTTCCAAGCAGAATTTCAGTTCAACATGATACAACAGTATTGCCAATGATGATAATAACACCTGCTGAAAATTGAGAAACTTCCTGGTTCTGTTGTCTTTATTGAAGGACTAATATGTGATTTCCATTGTTTTTGTGATTGTTTTGGCTTTTAGTGATACTTTGGGGGCTCTCTCTTCCGTTGTGAGTCCAAGAATTGTTCTAGGGAGCCAGGATTGATCCCAATGCTCTAGACCTTTGCTTATATTTTTCTCATGGTATTCTCACTGAAAGTTAAGTCAGACTTAAAATAATCTGATCCCCTATTAGTTACCAAAACTTGCCAACTTTAACAGACTTTGTGCCTTAATTCTTTCTCTTTTAATTACCAAGCACTTTTATTTACATCTGCAGGAAACTGGGAGTGTCTTTTTTTGTCATCATGATTGAAATCCATCCACAGTACATTTAAAAAGTTTTCCCCTCATTTTTCTGAAGTCTAGTATCTTGATGGAGAGAGTGGGGGCTTTCTGAGTGTATTGACTTGGTGGAAGAGCCAGAGTGGAAGGACTGAGGAGGAAGACATTTAGTTGGCAAATTAGTTGTAAGCAAAAGTATCCATGCTGATGTAAATTTGTTGTGTGTTGGTTTATGCCAGGGCAAAATGACTTTCCTTAGATTATTTCCTTAAACTCTAATTCTATCACAGTAACCTGAAGGAAAAGGAATGAAGTCATTAATTAACTAGCATCAAATAAGAACATTATTTGTGTTCCTTTAAAAAAGCAAATTATTAATGTGAAAATGAGAAATTAAATTATTTACATTTACTTATATATGTAATCTTATTTCTTGTTCAAAACTTTGTGAATATTATTCACAATCTGTTTATTTCGAAGACCTTGCTCAGCACTCTGTGCCTTTAAAAATGTACTATGAATGACAGTTAAGAGATAACAGTTATGAGGAGGCAGTAAGGTGGCTTTTAAGGGGTCAAAATAATTTTCATTTACACTAAGACTTATGTGCTTGGCAATCTGCTGCTCGGGCCTCCTACCAACCGTATTTGTCTTGGCACAGCCTCATGTTTTGATATCTCATTTAGTTCTGCCATTTCACATTCCTTGTTTCTGTTTGTTCTACTTCCTTCCATGTTCTTGTTTTGTGTATGATGTAGTCAACACAGTGCAAAGTGTTAAACAGCCATTTCAATGAAGAGAGAGGCTGAAGATTTAACTTAATGTTAATTTTGGATCCTCCAGTTTAGCCTCCAGTATTTATACTTTTCTTGTACTAGTTATATTGTTTCCAGTTAAAAACAATCTTGTACACTCTTTTTAAATGTATTGTATTCTAAAGTGTGTGTATGCATGACAGAGAGAGAAAAAGAGAGTGAATGAGCACAATAAGCAGACGTTTCATGTGTATGAAACAAAGAACATATCAAATCTAAGTATTTTTTCCCATTTGAAGAAGTAGGGTATTTCAGTAGCTGGCCATATTAATTGATTACTTTGTAGAGATGGTTGAAGAGTGTTAGTTTCCCTCTTTGCAGTTGATTTGGTTATGTTCTAGTGACATGACAAAAGAAATAGAGAAGGAGAACTGAAAGTTACAATGTGTTATATATTTTTGTTTCAGCATACCCTTCTCTCAGTCTACAGAATAACGCTGATTGACATTGGACTGGTAATAGAATACCTCATTGGTGGAGCGTATCGTAGCAGCTACACTAGAAAAAATTTCAGAACCCTCTACAACAACCTCTACAACAAAAACAAGGTAGCGTAATTGAAAAGTATCCTAGTAAAATGAAAGATTACTAGAAGTTAACACTTTCAGAAAAATGGCTTGGGAAATTTGGATGGAAAGCACTTCCAAAATGGACGTGCTATTTATTGACATTTTTTGAATAGCTGCTACATGTAAATTACTGTGCTTAGCGCTGGCATGCTGGCCTGGGATAGACATAAAGATCAGGAATTTAGAAACTCTTAGAGGAAACAGATTTATGGATAACTAGACATAATACAAAACAGGATATAATATGTGCTATACTGACATAGAAGTTTGTGGTGAGGAAGATTAGAGGGAGAGATGACTGGTCCTTTCCATATGTTTCTTTTTCTTTTGAAAATGCAGAAGTGAAAGTCTTGATAGAATCAGATCTATAAACTCATAGCAGGTACAGAGCCTCGAGATGGCAAACATGGGACAAGTGCACAGGTATTGCACTGGAAGATGCATGCAGAATGTACCATGTAAAAATACATGTTGTACATATTCTGTTTTCTGTTATAGTTTTGAAAGTCTAGTTATGTAAAATTAGAGTTGCTGGTTAGTCAATTAACAGAGAAAACATTACTTGTTACTTAAAATTGCCATCATACATCAGTAAACTGAAGAGCCTTGTTCTTTGTTTTTGCATTTTTTTAAATTATTTTTTGTTGCTTTTTTTTTGTTTGTTTTTTGTTTAAAAATTTTTTTTCTTTTAGTTTTTTTTTCTTTTTTGGTCTTCTTTGTTTTTATTTCTATTTTCTTTTTTATTTATTTGTTTTGGTTTTATTTGAAGACCTACTTCTTATTAGAGGACAATGGAAGTGTTAGGAAAGGTAGTTTGGGCATTTTTGGCTGAGAGAAGAGCAGGAGCATGAAAGGCACAGTGCTGTGGACAACAGGGTGTGGTTTTGTAGTGATAAGGAGACCTTTGTCACTGGGGAGGTGCCGGAAGGTTGTGAAGGATGACAGTGGAAAGATACTTTGGGGCAGTCTAGAATATCAAACTACTTTTGACCTTTATTTATCAAGAATGAGGCAAAGTGAAAGTCCAGCTTTGCTTTAGGATATGAAAAAACAAAAAGAAACCCAAATCTCATAGAGAAAAATGTTCTTTTTTTGAATTTCAAAGGCATAGGGATACACTTGAGGAATCAGCTCCTTCGTTTAAACAAAATATACCTTACTGTGGACTTACAAGTGGCAGGCATAGGACTGACTGTAGCCTTCATGTGACCCAGGGGGGTGCCTGCTAGGATGGTTCCCGTAATGTCCTTTCTAGAAATGGGTAGGAAATTACTCACTTCTCTGATTATTTTCTAGTGAATGAATATGGAGTTTATTGTGTTTCCTAGTAAGTTAGATCATAGCAGATACATGGTTAGGAGTCAGAAAGATCTGGGACTAAATCTAAGTTTTGCTCATTAGTAGCTGTGTAGTCTTGAGTGAGAAACTTAATCTCTCTGCATGTCAGTTTCTTCATCTATAAAATGGGGATAATAATGGGACAATAATAAAATCCCTCTTTCATAAATTTATCAAAATGATTAAATAAAGTGATACCTGGAATATGAGAAACCCCCTTTTCCTGTTAATGATAATAGTCATTATGATTATTACTAGTGACACTATTAATTCTATATCACAATAATAATGATAATAATTTGAGTATTATCTTTAAAAAGTTTGGGCCTCATTGCCTCATCACTTCTGTCTAATTTATACCTATAAAACACAAACTAAAAAAATTAAGTAATGCAGTGTATCATGAATTTTTTTTTGTAATTCCCTTAAGAATGCTTTCTTTTGTTTTTGTTTTTCATTGATGAAAGCTTCATGCTGACAAGCAATTAATTATGTTGCTGTTGGGCCTCACCACTGAATTCCAGTAGTGACATTGTATAACACTTGAAGAAATTCCATAACTTTCTAACTTAAGCTTCACCTTGGAGCTGTTTGTGAATGGGAACTATTTCTTATCAGAACTGTGGATCTTTATTGCCTATTCTGAACTTGTCCCAGATATATAACATCCATTGATTCTAATGGAATTTCCACATGGAGAAGGAATGCAGATACGTAATAGGGAACAAAAGAGCATGTTCTCTAAGATGTTTGGAAATAACAGTGCGCTTAATAAGGAGAGCATGGGAAGCTCTTGTTGGATGAGTAATTAATTACTAATTATGGGTGAGAGACAGAACCATTGGATATTTGGGGGGACATAGTGTTACATTTGGTTTTATTGTTGTCTAAAAATAAAATGTTAATTGTTACCACTGTAATCATCTTTTAACCTTTTTGTTTTATTTAAAAAATAAAATAACATATGCTAGCGAGTGAGCACTTTGGCTCAAGCCCTTTCCCAGCCGCCCCCTCTTCACCAGAGACGCCGCTCAGGAAACAGAAATGAATCTGCAGAAAACACACTGCATTCTCAGTTCATTAGAACTGCCCAGCCTTACAAAGTCAAGGTACTACTTACTTATTTTTAGATTTGAAAATAGAATTGTTCTTGCAGACTGTGATCTTTACTTTATTTAAAGTTGGAGAATGGGAGACACACATAGAGGGACCATTTATAAGCACCATAAACAGATGGCGTAAGTCGAAAGCATAATACCGCTCTTCTTTAACAACGATGAGCAAATGCCCAGGACAGGCACCTGAGGGTTGCGGGGGCCGAAACCTCAGGCTGCCTTCCTTATTCCTACCTCTGCCACGTCCAGATGATGACTCAGGAAGTCTGTCCTTGGGATGGTACCAAGAAATAGAATCACTAGCCCAGCACTGCATTGTCATCTCCTTTTCCCCAAGGCTCACTGGAGATGACTGCTTCCTTCTCCTTTGCTTCTCTCTCAGACTGCTTCTCACATCTTATTTTTTCCCCTTTGAAGCTTTCTGGAAATTAATTTTAGCTACTATTACAGTATGACAATGACAATGTATTTGAGTGTGTACGTGTGTGAGAGCAACATTATGCCCCCCTCTCCCTGTACTACCTCAATCCCGCTCTCCTCTGGGGGTGAGTGCTTCTGCTCAGGAGTTTCCGTATAAATGGTTCCTATGTTGGCTGAAAGAGGTTTGCTTTGCATTGCTCTTAGAATGAAAAGATATTCCATTAAAATTACCCTTGATCACAATCAATGAAGAAACAAAATTCCCTTTATTTATAGAAACAGAGGAAGCTTGTTAAACTTGTGTTATGATCCCCTTTAATTAAAAAGAGTAATTATTGAATCTTATTATTTGCCAGGCATTATTTTGGCTGCTTGGTTGAATTTGAGATGCAGCTGGGTTGGAGAAGACACAATGATGACTGAGAAATGGTCCCACTCTCCCCAAAGTAATATAATGAGCACTGAAATAGAATACCTACAGAGTGATATAGAAGACTGTGTGGGGCTAGAGAGTGGTTTCTGAGATGAGCTGTAAAGTGTGGGTTTACCAGCTAAAGAAGAGTGTTTCATTTATTACCTGTTACCTTCACTAGAAGAATATAGCCAGAGTAAGGGAAAGCAAAATTAAAACCAATCTATCCGGATTAATGTTGGCAACACTAGTGGCATTTTTCTAAGAGGAAGGTAATGAATCTATTTGTAAGGTGAGGTTAGAGTTGGTATTTTTTTTTTATAGTTCTTATTTATCAAATATGTTATCTCAGCCCATTTCCTTGAGAAATTAAAACTTGTCATATAGTTAGTGGTTCTGTTCCAAAGGTGTAGTGTTTTTTTTAAGTTGTGCTAAGTGAGTGTGAGGTGTCTCACCCGAGGGACCTTGGGGCCAGTAGAAGTGCCAAGACATAGATTGCCTTAAAAGGCCCAAATTTTGGTTTCTGGTTTATAAAGTTCTATTATTATTTCCATCTCTTTTCAGTGTTTTAAAAATGTCTCTAAGATACCTGATGTGTTTCATCAGGTAAAACATCATGCATCTGTGTATTTGGAAACCCATTCCTGTTTCATTTTCGAATAGGAAAACCCCATAGCCCTTCATAAATCAAGGAAGAAGTCAAGAGAAGAACAAAATGTATCAGATGACCCTGAGTCTACGGGCTTTATGTATCCATACAATGACCTGCTGGTTTGGGCTGTGCTAATGAAAAGGCAGAAGATGGCCATGTTCTTCTGGCAGCACGGAGAGGAGGCCACGGTCAAGGCAGTGATTGCTTGTATCCTCTACCGAGCAATGGCCCACGAAGCCAAGGAGAGCAACATGGTGGACGACACCTCGGAAGAGCTGAAATACTACTCAAAGTAGGACTTCTCTCTTCACTTCATACTGAACAGCGACAGTTCTTAGAATGGTCAGACAGGTTGATCTCCCTCGGCCTAGAACTTGGCAGACGAGTGGACTTGTAGCTGTGCATTTCATGGACTGTCTGATAAATAAAAGTCTTGAGGTATTTTAAGGAATAAAGGGAAGAGAGGTGGCCCTCAAGTCGGGAGGCTTGGGTTTTAGCCTTAGTTCAGCTGTTTGCTAGTTGTCTAGTCGCTTGACTAGATTTCAGGACTTCAGTTTTTTAACTATAAAATGTTCAGTGAATGATTCTGAAAGTCCCTCTCAACTCTCAAACTCTTTAATATTAAAACTTGTTGTTTACTTTATGTACCTCTCAGGCAGGAAAACAAATATATATATTATGTATTAAAGGACCAGAGAGTGATGGTGGAAGATAGAAAAGTTTTGATTTTTTAATTTACTAAAGCATTATAGTAGTAGGGAAAGAAGAGAAGCTAGAATTAATAGAAACTAATTTATAATTTTGATTGAAAAAGATTCCAGAGAATGACAGTGTCTACTTTTTAGAGAAAACAACCTCCGAGAAAATCACCTGGGGGTGTCTCCAGGCCCAGCTTCCTACTTAAGTCATCTGTGTATTTTGTAAAATCTTTAAAAAAAAAAAAAAGAAAAAAGGCCAGGGAAGTTTCCACAGTTTTTCCATAATTGCTAGTTTGGTTTTAAATAGTCTATATTAAAAAAAAATTCTTTATTAGGTCTTATCAAGGAGCCGCCAAACAAGCCATACGTAGCTTGTTTTGCAGTGTGGGGTGGCTTCTCTCCATGAATAGCTCAGGCACTCCTGGTGTAAGCCAAATCTCTATGCCACAGTGGGAACCCTCTCATTCTGTTCCAGAACAGTCCGTTTCCTGAGCAGCACTCCCTTTAAAACAGCTTCTGCAAACCGAGATTGTTACTGTTCCCTCTTCTGCACTGGTCTTTTCTGAGTCTCATATCTAGTCTCTTTGAACGTTTCTGGAGCTCACACCTGCATTTTGTTTTTGCCACTCACCCCTGTGTCATTGCAGACAGTTTGGCCAGCTTGCCCTGGACATGTTGGAGAAGGCATTCAAACAGAATGAAAGAATGGCCATGAAACTGCTGACCTATGAACTCAAGAACTGGAGCAATTCTACCTGTTTGAAACTGGCTGTTTCTGGAGGATTGAGGCCCTTTGTTTCACATACTTGTACCCAAATGCTACTGACGGACATGTGGATGGGGCGCCTGAAAATGAGGAAAAACTCTTGGTTAAAGGTATATCTACTTGTTTGATAGAGTTTAATGTTAGTATAGTCTGAAGGCCTATGCTCTTGAGTTCATTTTTCCATTGTTCCTGAAGAATACCTTCAGGAAAACCAGTTAATCCCTTTGATTCTCATGGGTGAGCTGGGATCTTCCCAGTGGAACCTCTCCCACTACCACAGTTTCTTTTAAAATACGGGCGTAATTATACCATCTCTGTCCATCACAAAGGTATACTCATAAGAAGGTGGTTAGGAGAAGTTAAAATCGTGTACAAATACGTGCAAGATTTCATTATTGGTAAAGCCCATTGCCTCAGGTAATTATAGCAGAAGTGAATGAGACTTTTTAGTGAAATTTTCCTCAGCTTAAGAATACTGACAGATAATAAACGAAGTAAAATTAGCCATTTCCGTTGTTCTGCTCATCCAATGTGATGTTTCAGGGAATAAATGGCTGTTTTATAAAGCTGCCCTCAAAACATTCGTTCACACCATTGTCTCCATATTTTTCTATTCCATTATGGTTTAGCCTCTTTTCTCATCTTGAATTATCAAGAATAATTTAGTTAATTATTAAAGACATTTAACTTTTGACATTAAACCTAAGCCTAAAGCTTTAACTTACAGTCAAGCTTAAGAACTACATGTGCTGGGGGAGAGGGTATAGCTCAGTAGTAGAGTGCATGCTTTAACGTGCCTGAGGTCCTGGGTTCAATCCCCAGTACCTCCTCTAAAAATAAAGATAAAATAAACCTAATTACCCTCTCCCCCTCAAAAAAACCACTAAATAAATAAACAAACAAGCAAACAAACAAATTACTGTTTAAAAAAAAGAAATCTATATGCTTATGAAACTGAATAAAAGGATAAGACATGAGCATTAAGATCTACATAAGACTGTATTTTATATTTTAATTTTATTCTTTGGAGTTCTTAAAAGTCTGACATGTCCCAAATAGAATAACTGTTCTAAAAATATATATTTTGGGTGGGCATACATAGAAAATACAATGAAATAAAACATATAAGATATAAAATACATAAAAGAGCTTGTACATTTTAATTCCACCACTGAGATTGCAGAAATAAGAGAAATGTCAACCAGAAATTATTTCTCATAGATTCCTCTTGAACAAAATATCAGAGAAACAACAATTGTTTCTAGAAGTTCTCCTTTGATTTGTTTCCATTTCAGCTTTGGAAACACTGAAGGAGAGATGTGAATGGGTCCACCTCTAGATACATAAGCTCTGGCAGTAACTCTTTAGAAATGTTCAAAGAGTGAAATGGGATATAGACAGTTGGAATTTTGAGAATTAATTTTCCCAATGGCTATGTCCTGTACATACTTTAGTTGAATAGAAATCCTTATTACTGAGAACTTAGTAACTTTTTGCTCCCCATAGACCTTATATCAACAAAGAGACTTAAGTGAAAGCAAGACTAAATGTTTTGCCCCAAAACGTAGTGAGTTGACAAAGAAGGTTGAATTAGCTACATAAAACCTCTGAGATGCAGTAAACCATATTGCTCTCCATGCCTAGGTACTAATTCATCGCTGCTTGGCTTGTGAGTTTGGGGAACACTTTTGCAAATAATTGTAAGATGTCCCGGTTAGACTAATGCCAAGTGGATGAAGACTGGAGGAAGACCTTGTAGAGTTTTATGTGGAAGGGAAAACTGATTTGAGTGCTTTTAGGGAATAGACTCCAACCTATTCCTTGGAAATAGGATATTGACATCACTGAAAACTGTTTCACAAGCGAATTGTTCTGCAAGGGTCAAGGGCAACAGAATGTGGAGCCTTTTCAGGAAGTGGGTTAGGAATTAATCAGTGTAATATCATTGTGCCTGTAACCATGACGTTTGCAGACCTAGAAGACTGCATGTATTTTGGGTTCTACATCTGAAAAGAAAACAAACACAAGAAGCCAGTCCCTATCAGAACGGGGAAAAGTCCAGAGAACCCTCACAGGAGGTCAAGCTTTGAAACAAAACAACAGAAAGTCATTTCAGCATAAAAAAAAAGAAAGTTGACAAGGATATGACTTTAGTTTCTTCAGTCATGGATGGTATATAGCCAGGGTTAATCTTATTTTCATTCACTGAATCCCAGAATAACAGGCCTAATTTACCTTGAAAGAGAGAATAATGTTCAACAAGTTGATTTTCACAACATTTAGTAAATCTTCTAAACTCTTTACCCTGAAAGGCTGTGCAAGTTGAACATAAAAATGATTTTGAATAGACTATAAATAAGTTCATGAGTGATAGCAATAGAATGAAAAAATTATGGCTGTCTAGATTTATACCTTTGTTGGGTTTTACTGGCAGAGGAAATATATGTGTAAGATGGGGGAGGGATCTAATAGATGGTGACTTGGTATGTTTTTATAATCTTGATTTTATAATATGAATAAATTTTAATGTGTTTTATGTGATAATAACTACTTAGTGGCTTTAAAGAATTATTAAGCAAAATGGTCATTGCAAAAGAATACTTCTCACTGCCCTGCCTCAGATATAAATAATAACAGTGTGGTATACATATTTTTAAACTTTCAAATGCATATATGTTTTTAAATTAAAAAACATTTATAAGGAAGGATTACACTATGCATGTTATTCTATAGCTTTCTCTTTTTATTTTTTATTTATTTTTTCCCTTTGTGTTGAAATGTGGTTGATCTACAATGTTAGTTTTAGGTGTACGGCAAAGCGATTCAATTATACGTACACACCTATATATGTATACATATATATTTCAGATTCTTTTCTATTATAATTTATTACAAGAAACTGAATATAGTTCCCTATGCTATACGGTAGGTCTTTGTTGTTTATCTATTTTATATATAGTAATGTGTATCTTATAACTTACTCTTTTTAAACTTAACAATATAACTTCCTTTTTATAAATTGAATTATAGTCAATTACAGCATGTCAGTCTCTGGTATACAGCGTAATGTCCCAGTCATATATATATATGCATATATTTGTTTTCATATTCTTTTTCATTAAAGGAAACTTAACAGGGGGAGGGTATAGCTTAGTGGTAGAGTGTGTGCTTAGCATGCACAAAGTACTGGGTTCAATCCCCAGGATCTCCACTAAATATATATGTACACACACACACACACACATACACACATATATGTATATACATGTATGTGTATATGTATGTATATATATACATATATATATAAAGCTTTATATATATATAAAACTTTCATTATATTCAAAATTGCTTTTGTCTTTTTAAAGGTTGCATAGTACAGTTGTCTCGAAATCTGTGGGGGCTTGGTTCCAGGACCCCCAAGGATACCAAAATTCATGAATGCTCAAGTCCCTTATATAAAATGGTGTAGTAGTTGCATATAACTTACACATCTAGATTATTTATAATGCCTAATACCATGTAAATGCTATGTAAATAATTGCCAGTGTGCAGCAAATTCAAGTTCTGCATTTTGGAATTGTCTTGAATTTTTTCTGGAATATTTTGAGTCCGCAGTTGGTTGAATCTGTGGCTGTGAAATCTGTGGATATGAAGGGCTGCCTGTATTCCACTGTTAGGTTGTCCCACATCAGCTATCCCACTATAGATGGGCATTTAAGTTGACACTAATGTTTTGCTATTACATAACCATGCAGTGAACATCCTTATCTACATATGCTTGGATTGATGAGTATTTCTGAGGGAGACCCTTTTAGAATTTGAATTGTTGAGTCAAAAAGGATGTATAGGATTAGGATATCAGCCGAACTGGGGATGGATCTGACGCTTTGTATATACCAAAGTCAACTTCATTTGAATCATAATTGTGCCTTGTATAACCCCTAGTACTTACTTTGTTTTCTTTCCTTTTAAAGATCATCATAAGTATTTTTTTACCACCCGCTATTTTGACATTGGGATTTAAAAGCAAAGCAGAGATGTCGCATGTTCCCCAGTCCCAGGACTTCCAGTTCACGTGGTATAATGATGAGCAGAACCCCAGTACCACCAAGGAAAGTGCTTCGACGGTTAGTGCACTATCATAGTGAACTAAGTTTTCATGGCATTGACTGCACACAAATATACACATACACAAAGTTTATTTATTTAACAAATTATTTAACAATCTTAATCATGTTATACTATGGTCAAGTTATAGCATGTATGATAGTTCTAAGTAATCCCCATATGTGATTAAGCAAAATACCCTATGTCTACCTCAGGGCCAAAATCAAAGACTTTATTATGTCTTGAAAGCTGTTTAACTTTTCATTGTCTTTTGTGACTAGTGGAATGAATGGACTTACAATTTCTCTAAAGGTATAATAAGGGATGCCTCATATCTCTTAAAAATATTTATTTAAAAAGATGCTGGTTTAGAATTTGCGTTGATCTTCACTGTTTCATGCCACCGTTTTTTTCATTTGCTGTTTCTAATCAGCATGACTAGTTTTACTTGAGTTCCCAGATGTATACTCTTCCCTGGGTCACTTGAGCTACTTCTCTTGCACCCTGTTTTCACTGGAGAGCCTCCAATATGCTGCCTGTGCATATATTTTTTGAAATGATGTTTCAGCTTGGATCATTGCTTTTATAAAGTTGTCGTTTACTGTGAGGTGTAGTAAACATCTTTCCTGTTACTTAATACTTCAGTGAGGCATCTATAGCTAGCATCTTGTCTGATGTGCTTTTGCACTTATGAGGTATTAGTGATAATATTTAAAAGCATATTTGATAAATGGTAAATGAAAAAGAATTATAATTAGTTTGTATGGCTGGCTTCTGTTGTGATTGGTTGAGCATCCATTCTGATTGGTTAATGCCAGATCAGTTAAGCAGATCAGTTGTTAAATATTTTGGTTATCATGCGTATACATGTGTTTCTCTTCTCTTCCCCCGCACCCCACCCCCTCCTTACTTTTCTAAGCCTGATAGTTCTATCTGGGATTCTCAGAGTCCAAGATGGCAGGTACATTCTAACTTCTATGGAGTGTGTGAGAAGTTATCCTTTGCAAAGGTGGGCTTCTCAAGTTGTGATAATTGTGATTGTACTGGCTAGATGATTTAGTTACTAAGTTTAGACCATTTCAATTTTATTTTTAAGGAAAGAGAAGAAATGTAGTGCTGGCCTAACCCTCTTAGAAATAGAAGGCAATCTTTATATGTGAGACATTCTGTTTGGCTTTATACTTAATTAGATGTTTGCATTGTTTACTTAGCTTGTTGAAGTGAACAATGAAGAAAGCTGTTTATCATCTATCTGTCTACAAACAAATATGTTAATATGTTGGCGCTTTGTAGCAAATAGTACTTTGGAAGTGGATGTAACTTCACTTTTGGTTCTTGAGGTTTCATAAAAAGATTAGCTTTCACAGATACTAAAGGCATTGTAGATAGCTGGAGCATTCCACTAAGCAGTTCTTCCTAAAGGGGAGACTCTTAGGGAAAGAACTCCTTCCTTGAATGGCAATTAACATTAAAAAAAAAAAAAAAGATAATAAGTTCTCACCGTTCCCTGAAAAGTTAAATTTTGGATGCAATTACAGTGGTTCTATTTATAGCAATCACTCACCCGGCTGGTTTGGACATGACCATGTCAATGAATAATTCAGTGAATGTTTAATAGCCACCTTCCATGTGTCAGACAAATCCTGGGGGCACTTCATTAACTAAGGCAGATGTGGTCTCTGCCACCATGGAGCCCATAATCAGACAGAATATCCACGATGCCTCGCTATTGTTCAGTTTAGAGCATTTATTGGAAAAGTGTTTCACATCTGTTCTGTTATGAATGGATTATAGTCACAGTAACAATGTTCTTTCATCTTTGAATTTAACTAAAGCAACAGTTTTGGATTATCTGCTTTGTGTTTAGAACTTTGTTAATCAGAGGGAAGACATGGAGGCAGGGTTTGGTGGGACATATAAAATTTCATAATGCTAATTAAGCATAACGTGCTTGATTAGCTGAGGAGCACAATTTGCATTGTGCATTTTGGGGGAAAACCGAAGGTGAGTGAAACATAGATGCTCTTTTAGAGTGTCTTTGTGCTTTGTCACCATGGTAATAGTGTAATAATAAATATGACGAAAGCACTGCTGGTAACAAGGGAAGAAAGACCATTATTCTTTTTTTTAATTATAATTTTTTTTATTTAAAAAAATTTTTTTATGACTTTATGTTTAGAAGGTGGAAGAGCAGAAGAAAAAAGGGAGAACAAAAGACTTTGGTGTTTTCTTTCTTCAGATGTATGCAGAGGTGATTATATTATGAGTAGAATTTTATTACAATTTATTTCTCCTGATGAAGAGCTTCAATAAATGCATCAAGTTCTTCTTGAATTTCTCTAACTTTCTTGAAGTCTTCAGGCAATTAAACTCATTTAGCAGTAAGCAATTTAACTTTCTTCTTATCCTCAGCAAAACTTCCAATACCGCTTTAACATTTTTCTCTAATTGCCTGACTTCAGTGTTTGGGAGTTGCAGTCTTAAAGTATTCAGGCGACAACAAGCACGCATTATATTCGCCAAAACAGGGCAACATCATTACCTTCCTACTCAGAATCTACAAAACGCCATTGTTAGTAATAAAAGCCTCTTCAGCAAAGGTTACGGTGATTTAGAGCTGTTTTTTAAGAAATGTCTTCTATAAACTTGGTGCCAAATATCCCTAATCAAGCCTGGATCTACTTCTATTCTACTGCTTGGGATTCAAGTTTCTTTTGGACCATAGTTATCTCATCACTTGCAAGATAACCAGGGTGCTCCTCGTTACATTTCAACATCTTCCCTAGTTCTTTCTTGGTTTCACTGTGAACACACTGTCCTTGGGAACACACTGATTCTTCCAGTATAACCATCTCTTTTCCATTCTGGACCTAACATGTTTTCAGCTGCATTTTCAGTATCCTTGAGACGAGCCTGAAGAGCCTCTTCTGTAACATAAATGGCTGCATCCCAGTGTTGTTTATCCGACATGGACTGGTCTTCTAGAGCACTGTGTTGAATAACGCTCCGGCTGTCCTCCGCAAAATCGTTCCACTTGTGGCATTTAACGCTTCCTCCCTAACAGCCTCTTTCAGTTTATCAGCTATGTCATCATGCTGTTTTCCTTTTGGTTCTGTCATGAAGTGGGAAAATTCTCCTTGTAGGGTCTCCCACGCAGCCTCTGCTTTATTAGGAAGCTGTTTATCCGTCCATTGTTTAAGTTTGACATCCACAATAGTGTTAAAAGTCCCTGCATTCATGGTCTGTGCAGCCGTCTGTTTCACTCACATGAGTTACTACTAATTCCCACAAAGAGGGCTGAAGGACGTCCTCCCCCTGTTTGGGTATAACCTGGCTCTGACTGATAACTTCACCAAGGGTTTCATTTTTAGTTTTTTCAAATAGTTTGTTCTGGTCAAGTTCTCTCAGGCAAGGATAGTTATTCTTCCTCTCAGTTTCAAGGTTAAAATGTGTTGCTTTGAAACCATCAGCCTGTTGTTGTTCAATCGATTTTCATACCATTTTCTAAAAGTAGTCCAATACAGCAAGGCTTCAATTTCTTGTAGGCACTTGGTGTGTCTTTAGCACAATTGTATTTAGGAGTCTTAAATTCCCCCCCAAATTCTCCTTCATGTTCTCTTATAGCTCCAGTGCTTTTAGAGCTGTTTTCTTGTCTTGTTACAATAGCAAAATAACCTAGAACTTTCTCTGGGAAGAGTTTTCCTTCAGTTATCTGCTGAATCCTGCTTGGACTAGCCACATTTTTCTCTGCCAGGTCTACTTGGGTCAAAACAAATACCACACTCCTTCCATGACGATCTGCTTGAGGACCAAGTCTGTCACAATGTTGCGTTCAGCAGCCACAGATCCATCTTGAATACACACATGATGGTAGTAGGATTCTGCATAGAAGCTTTGCTGATACTGAAAATCGTTTGCTTCGTGTCTGTCAGGAGCTGTGCTGATGTCACAGTATTAGTCACACCTGGTAGGTCTACAAGCACCGTCCTCCGTAGTTCAGGGCCTTTACACTTAAGAACATGGTCTCAGAGCTAACAGTACAGCCTTCTTTCACATTTTCCCTCATTCAGAGTTCTATTTCATGTCTTACTGCAGCAAGGTCTTTCTCTCTGATAGGATCAAACTCCCAGGAACTATCCTTAAACAAGGCCACAAGGTGAGAACCTTCACTCAGAGTCATCTTCACTGGAAAACATGTCATCACCTCCCCAGATCTTCTCGGGAATATTTGTGCTTGAGCAATCATTTCCAACACACTAGTTATTTTTCCAGCACTGTAATCTCTAACCACAGTGTTACCTTGGCACATGATCTTGTGTATTACAATCAGCATCATAACCAGACAGAACATCAAGAACTTCAGAGTGTGTGCCAATCAGAGATTTCTTACGCTTCCTCTGGTGGATGTCTTTGTCATCTTCCTGCAATACTACGTTTCTCAATTCTTTGTTCGTTTTTCAAACATTCCAAGATTCTCTGGTACTTTATCCAGAAGCGTTTCTTGAAGTTGGTCGATTTTCTCTTTGCCACCTTTCTGTAATGCTTGTCACTTTCAGTTCCATGATCTGTCACTCTAAATGCTGTTTCTCCAGGTGCACCTGTGGTGAAAGCTGAGGCTTTCAACAATCTTGTCAAAGTTGGGTGCCAATTTTTCCAGGTCCTCTGAATTGGAAGGGCTTTTCTAATTTTCTGTAAACAGATATATTCAATGTCAGACACAATCTATTTATAGGCACTAAGGTCAGGTATCATATCTTTCCACTGATCAAAATTCTTTTTGACTGTGTAGTCACCCCTAATAGCAGACACACAAGTATATCTTTGATCATCAATAGTATGAGATATCCAAGTTTTAAGAGTCTTGTAGCTAATCTCACTGGCCAAAAATTCCTGCAGGGCTGGTAACCATGTTTAATTGGAGAAAGTTTCAATTTACATAAAGGAAGGTTAGTTAGAGAGGAGAACTGCTGAAATGATGTCCTGAATTGGGGACTCTGAGAAGCTTAAGATGGGATGTTGTGGATGATAAATACTTCATGAAACCAGATGCAGTTTTTGTAATGGTAAGCTCTGTTTCACTAAGGATTGGCAGACCTCACAGGCCAGTCATAGTGGCCCAGTGTAGTCGCCTCGTCCTGCCAGTGAGGAGGTCACACAGCCACTGAGGTGGCCATGCAGGAGCCCCAGTGTCAGCCCCAGTCTGGCTCCTGCTCCAGGAATGACCCAGGAAAAGGCCCATGGCAACAAGGACATAGAAGGCCATGATTCTTGAGCTGAGCTGTATGGAATCAAATACTGCATCTGTTTAATAAAGTTTTATAAAATTCCTTACTGAAGTTTCTGCAGGCAAATAAATTTGCCATGAGAAGTTTGAATCTTAGGCTAACCCTGTGAAAGCATGACTTTTGAGGACAGGAGCTTTCTTAGCAATAAATTATAGCAAGATGGCAGAATGGGTTAGCTAGTCGAAGATGAAGACTTTTCTCACTTGGGATCAGTCAGTGAGGATTAGGGTTTGGTGACAGCTTCATGACTGAGGTGGTGTTTGAGCTTTGACTTGAGGATATGAAGGGAGGAAATAGCATTTCATTGGGAAGAAAGACTGTAAGTAGGGGCCCAGAGATTGGAAATGCAAGGGGCATATCAAGCATTGTAAGTTGTGTGGTATGGCTAGAGTCTGGGTTGTAGCGGATATGGGACAGAGAGTGGGTATTTGCAGGTGTGGCTGGAAGGGTAGACTGAGGCTAGATCATGGAGACTTGTATATCCTATGAAGGTATATGATTTTTATCCTACGGGGAGCCAGTGAACATACCCATAGCAAGGTGATCTGATCATTAGGGAAATTGTTCTGTCTTCAGTGTATAGGATGATGTAGCAAGAAGATAGGCTGGAAACAGAAAGAGCTTATGCTAGTGTAACCAGCCAGGTGAGAAGTAATAAGGCTTTAGCCTGGGTTAGTAGCAAAGGGCATGGAGAAGAAAAGAAAGATTTTAAGCAAAGAGTCAAAGAGGATTTGAACATGGGGCATGGATGAGAGGGTGATAGCAAATATGACTGAGAGGTTGATGGTTAAAACAAAGCCATATTGAGGGGACATAGGGTAACTGGAAAAGGAGAAGATTTGGAAGGTGAAAGATGAGCTTAGTTTTAGACATGTTGATAAATCACAGTGAAAAAATACTTTAAAAAGTTGAACAAAAATCTATTTTATCAGAACATCATTAAATAGGAAAGATGTAATACAATGGAAAAAGGCATGGATTGTATTAGAGTTGATTGTTGTGGTTATAATTTTATTCTGTGTGCTTGCTGGTATCAGATTCTTATTAGAGACAGAAGGAGAGAGAAGGGGGAGAGGGAGGGAGGAAGGAGGGAGGAAGAAAGAGCGCAAGATTATCCTGTACAGCACAGGGAAATATACACAAGATCTTACGGTAGCTCACAGCGAAACAAATGTGACAATGAATGTATATATGTTCATGTATAACTGAAAAATTGTGCTCTTCACTGGAATTTGACACAACATTGTAAAATGATTATAACTGAATAAAAAAATGTTTAAAAAAGAGCGCAAGAGAGATTTGAGTAAAATAAAAGTTAGCTAGGTGAAATATTTTTGTGTTTACCATCTCGTAAGGAAAAATAACAGTCCTGAATATGAGTTTATGGTTCCACATTGTTAGGCTCAGTTAGTGCTGTATAATCCATATGAAACTGTCAAGAATAATTAAGTCCTAATGAAACATTCTTAGAAAAAATAATGAGAAGTTATTTAATAACAAGATCATTACTTAAATTGCTTTCTAGGGTCTTTCTGAAGTGGTACTGATGTCTCTAAAATCACAGTGTATGATGACTCTTATAATCGGTTCCAAGCCATTTTAACTCTAAGCTGGCTCAAACCTGTTAGTAACTGGGTCAGTTCCTATACCTCCAAGTCACAAACCCAATTTCCCTGTCCAAAGTGACATGAATGACAGAACTCTCATTCAGGCACTGAGATAACTCACCTGGATGCCTGAGGCCTCAAAAATTACATTTTCCTTCAATTACATGGACAGTTCAAGCAAAACTTGACTCATTCCTTGACTTGGAAATTCTTGGTAACTGTGCAGGTCTGGTGCTAATGAGAGAACTTCTGTGGATAGGCTGGAGAAATGTACTAGTTTGAGAGGCACCAGGGAACATTCCTTTCTTTCCATTTAATATGACTTTTAAACATTACAAAAATAATGCATTTCCTATTAAAAGACTAAAACCAGACAGAAATGTATGAAGTGGGAGGACATCTCTTATGCTTTGCTTTCAGTATCCCTGAGTTTCCTCTTCTCAAAAGCAACCAGGCTGCACGTGCTTTTTCCCTTTCTTTTCCTTTCTTTTTTCCCCTCTTTTTATAAGCTCTTCTGTGTGGACACCTGTGTAGTCACACTCATGCAACCGCTTCCCTGCCACACAAATTCTTATTGCTCACCACCTACAAGGGTTAACCCCTTTAGGCTGACACATAACTTTTGAGAAACTGATTAAAGATGTTTTCCCTAGAAAAAAATACATGTGTAAGAAAAACACTTGCATATAACTTCAGGAGGTTCAGGGAACTCCAGAAGCTCAGAGAGTCCATGAACTTTAAAGAATCTCTGTTATAAATGAGTAGAGAAGCTCTCAAAGCCAGAATCCTCAGACTCACACTGTGCTTGACTTTCCTATGACTTGGAAAAGGTGTTATCACTGTTAGTGTCCATTTTGTCCTCCTGTATGTTGGAAATAATTACATCATCTATTATTGACTCCACAAGGATTTTATGAATATCCTTAGGTTCCAAAATTACTGATAAAGGAGATTAAAAAGAACAGGAAGAGAGACCACTTTTAAATCCTTGGAACTACTCTTAGTTTGAGTAGGTCTGATTGTGGGAGACTCAGCTTGCTTTACCAAAGTGCTCTGTGCTCCTTACCCAGTCAAAGATTTATACAACACATGTAGTTTTCTTTCAAGATTAAGATTACAATTTGGCAGGTGGGTGTCCAATTAATTTCTAAAGTCTTTATTATATTTCTATATTTATGAAATATATTGTATTTTAGATATTTGCAACTGTCGGTATTTTAGTTAAACCTCTGACAATAAATGAGTATTTGTTCATTTTACAGAATGACTGTGACTTGGAAAGGGGCCCTGATGAGAAACCAGATGAACATCAGCAGTTCAGTTTAAAGAGAGAGCCCCAAAGGCTTCCATGGTCCAGAAAAGTCTATGAGTTCTACAATACTCCAATTGTCAAGTTCTGGTTTTATACGGTTGGTTTCATTTCAAAAATTATATTTATTCTTTGGGAGGGTTAATTGCTGATGATAACTTTGATAATGATATGCTTGATTTACCAATTTGTGGAAAAAAAGTGAAAATGCCGTAAACCTTTTTTTTTTTTAATGGGAAGACTGACAGAGGACGTAAGAAAGAAGTTTGGAGGGAGGTAAGAAAAGGTTAGGGCAGATCTCTCCTACTTTGGGAGTTAAAGTATAAACATTTTCTTCTTCCTCTTTTTTTTTTTTTTTTTTTTGAGTATTTCCAGTTAGCACAGCTGGTACTGAGAATTTGTGGAACAATAAAATTAACAATAGTGGTTGTAGAAGTAAGTGATGGGGGTGGATTCTTTTCCCATCTTGGGTAAAAAAAAAATCAGTAGTTGAATCGATTTTTCCTTTGTAGGAATAATGTGTAATATAGACCAAAAAAAATGCAGGTGTTTGTTTTTTGTCTTCAGTAGCATATGCTTATAAATATTTAGAGGGCAATAAAAATTTTAAAAGTTGAATTCTATGAACAAATACTAAATCTATTATGAGTGGTAGAGATACAGAGAAAGCAGTAACTGTACTTTAAATGTACTGAGTACCTTTCACATTTATTTATTAGTGTTTATTTTTCTTTTTTTAATGAAAACTACAAAACATTTTTTTAAATGGAAGTATAGTTGATTTACAATGTTCTGTTAGTTTCTGGTGTATGGCAAAATGATTCAGTTATATTGTTTTTCATATTCTCTTTTCATTATGGCTTATTACAAGATATTGAGTATAGTTCCCTATGCTGTACAGTAGGGTCGTTTATCTACTCTTTTTTTTAAATTGAAGTATAGTCAGTTTATAACGTATCAATCAGTGTTTATTCTTCTAATGCTTATCTATAGTTAAATTGCTCGTGGCCAAGGTTGTGTATTTCTAAAACATTTGAAGTGTGACTATAAAAGGATATTTGTCCAAATGTGTTATATTTCAAAATATCTACTTGCCTAATCACACACTTACTTCATATACTTACTGAATAAGCACGTAGCTCTGAATAATTTTTATCTGTTTTCAAAGACAAAATTTTCCTTCCAATGTTGAGGTTTCATCATTTTTGAGAATGTGCAACAGAAAATCCTAGAGACCCTGATACTAGCTCCAAGAAAATTTTAACCATGGTCACATCGTTGGGTAAAGAGTATTCAAGAATTTCTTTCCTTGGCAATGTCCAGCTTATGAACTCTCAGAGACAGGAGCAAAGCTAAGCAAGTAGAACAACAGCAGCAAAAATAGCTGAGAGGTTGAACAAACTGGCCAGCCTGCCTGCCCACCACAGTGGGCGGTGTTAGCAGAGAGCACGGGCGTTTCAGACTTGGCTGCTGCGCTGCCAGCTTGTGGTGCCTGTGCTTTATGGAAGCAGTGTCTTGTTATAAATGCTATGAGGAAAAAGCAAAAATGTAAACATTTTTGGATATCTTTTTCAGAATTGGAAAGAAACTTTTTGAGTCAGAAGTAATACCTTATTCCAGTATCTACAGTGTTTTAGTGCCTGGCCACCATGAAACCAATGACAACAAGTTTTTAAAATGGTTGCTTCATAGTACAAATAAATTTAAATTATGTCCCTAAGGGGGTCATTAAATGTGTTCACACTTTGAGACATAGACCTAGAGAAGTATAGAATTAATAGAATTTACTTTAACTTTCTTAACATGCTTCTCTACGAAGCTCCTTACTCATAGGCAATACTGATACCCATCACGACTGCCTGAAATACCATGTATTGTATGTAGGATCATATGCGTTAGTCAGAAGTGGTTTCAGCCATTCTCTGTGTAGAACTAAACTTAGAAGAAGACTTATCAAACTTAAGTAGAGCTCAAAAAGATACGAGAAATAGGGATCCGGGTTAAAATAATCTAATTCTTGTAAGAGAATACACACACACACACACACACACACACACACACACACAGAGGCACTTTTCTCTGTATCGATCTGGGGTTTTAATACGTGTTGTTCAGCTAGCATTGTGCGTTGTCTCTGAAGCTATTTAAAGGACTGCACCATCTCATGCATTGTTGGTGATTGTGGAAACTGGTGAAGCCTTTCTGGTGGGCAGTTTAGTAATGTGTCACAATTTTAAATGTGTGTGCCCAGTTATTCTGCCTCTAGGAACCAATCATAAGAAGGTAGGAATGTTAGATAAGGTCACAGAGCTATTAGTCACTGCGCATCTATGTGTATGTGTTTCCCGTGTCTTAATTCTTGGAAGAGACTGGAAATCTAGGTTTAATTATACACAGTAATTAAACAAACATTTCTTGAATGTCTATCGTGGGTCAGTCTGAGTGCTTAAGTGCTATAGATAAAAACATCAACAGTCTTTAATTATAAAGACTCACAGTTGGACAATACTTTTCCACTGACCAGAATATTTTAATCAACATAAAATAAAACTCCTAGCATTAGTAAACATCACAATTTATTATATTTGAGAATAGTCGCCTACCTCTCTTCTGGCATACTTGGGGCACACGTTTTCTGTGTTTCAGCAGAGGGGAAGGTGTGTGAGTCCCTCCTGGCTTGCTGTTAGTCTGACAGGGTCCACAGCAGAATGTGCAGGGTTCTGAAAATTCTGGTCAGGAACCAACAAGATGAGACAGTGCCCCTCTGCATGCATTTGAGAAGAGTGATCTTCATTCCTTCCACAAAATCCTAGATTAGAAAACTGTGGATTCTTGTACTTTCCTTGATACTAGGTCATCAATAATCAGAGGTGGGCCAGTTATATTTTCATGTTACTCATGTTTAAATTCACGTGTGTGTTTCTGGGTCTGCTTGGCATCCTCCACTGTGACTCTCATTCACGTCCAGGGAACATGTGTCCCCCTCACAGATGGCGTATTTGGCGTTCCTCATGCTGTTCACCTACACTGTGTTGGTGGAGATGCAGCCCCAGCCCAGCGTGCAAGAGTGGCTCGTGATCATTTACATCTTCACCAATGCCATTGAGAAAGTCAGGGAGGTGAGTTATCCCTTCTACCTTTGTCTTCTACATGCCTTTGCTGGAGGTGTTCTGGGCTTTGCTGATGAATACAGAGTGGTCAAGGATGGGGGTGAGACAGGTAATGATCCTGATTTGCATGCTATGTGTATGGGAAGGGTATTCGGGGGAATAAAATCTCTGATCTCAATCTTTTATTGTTGCCAGATACTTTCTGCTGGTTGTTGCTCTTTGAAAGCAGTTATTTTCAAGGACGTCTTAGTGTGTTTCTCAGTCCTAGAGTGATGGTATTTGTTGTTATTAGACCCTCCAACTATTTGATTTCCCAGAAGAGGATTTTTTTTTTGTAAGATTGATTTTTTTTAAATAGCCTAACATTACTTGCGTATTATCAGTTTCATTTCACGGAGTGGCTCATAAATGGCCAAAGTTGTGCAATATGTAAATAATTTACTTATAGCTTTTGAAAGTTCCTACTAAACATTTTTGAACATTGAAGCGAAAAATTGCTCTGGGGCAAGTAGTCCAAGAATCAAAACAAAGAAAACTTTTCATTTTTAGTTTGCAATGAGTCATTAAAAAAAAAAAAGAATATTCCTTTGCAGTTGTAACTACAGTCATACAGTTATGACTTACACTGTTTTAGGTATCACTGTATATATGTCTCTAACTCTATTCATTTAGGTACATTGATTTGTCCTAGAGCTAATATGACCAACATTATACACTATGTAAATGTATTCTTAGTAATTACACTTATATTGCCTGCTAGTTACTATTGTGGAGTTTATAGATTGTAGAAAACAATTCAGCAGAAAAACGTTACCCAAATTCTACCGGTTTTTATGCTTCAAGGAAAATAGGTTTACTGTTTCACATTTCAATTTGTCTGATATTCTGTTGCAAGGGTCATTTCTTATAACAGTGAGTTCGAATATCACATTCTGAGTAATTTGTTAACAACTCACTCAATAGCAGTAGTAGGACCAGATTATGGTTCTTTGGTTTCAAACCAGTCTTCTTTGCATGAGTCTGTACACCTCATGAAGTGAAATTGTAGCTATATTCCATTGCAGTATTGAGTTTTAAAATGTCTTAGTGCTTCCCAGTGTTAGTTTAGGATTAATGAAAGCTAGAAAAACTTTTTTCTTTTACATTTCTAGTTGGGTTTTTAAATAGCTGACCAGCACTAACAATGCCATTAAAATACATTTATAGAACTGTTTAAAAAATTCATTTCCCAAAGATAATTTAAGTCTTCAAAATCCCATTGTGATCTGAGGTTTGGCTGGATTCAGATTACTTTTAAATAAACAATTGATGTATTAAAGATCCTATTGATGAGATTTGTGGATTATACCCCATTCTTTAAATATCCCTCTTTCTTTCATCATTTAGGTCTTAATTTCAGAACCTGGGAAGTTTACCCAAAAGGTGAAGGTATGGATTAGTGAGTACTGGAACCTAATAGAAACTCTGGCTATTTGCCTGTTTTCAGTGGGTTTTGGCCTTCGGTGGGGTGACCCTCCTTTCTACACAGCGGGAAGACTAATATACTGCATTGACATCATATTCTGGTTCTCACGGCTCCTGGACTTCTTCGCTGTGAATCAACATGCAGGTCCCTATGTGACCATGATTGCAAAAATGGTGAGTCCAGTCTGCTTGTGTAACCTGGTGTTCTTTTAACAGTTCTACCTAATTTCATGGTTCACATCCAGTAATTTAACTTTTGAAAATTTTTGTACTTCATCACTGCTTTCATTGTAACCATAAACTCACATTTAACAAATTTCGTTGGATAACATATTGGATAGTTGGATACTAGCTTACCATTTTGGTTAAGGCCAGATGATATGACATTGAATTAAATGTGTCTCTGAGCACAATAATTCCTAAGGGCCAGATTTGTGTGAAGCTTCCACTAATAATATTTTCTGCTGAAATATTTATTTATCTTTTTATGTCTCCACCCCCAGCCAAGGCTTAAATAGAAATTACTGTGTGCTATATACTGTGCTATGTACTTTGTATATAATAACTCATTTAATCTTCAAAACAACTTTATGAGATAGGTACTATTATTAGCCACATTTTACATTCAAGGAACCGGAGGTTAGGTAAATTTCCCAAAGGCTGAAGTCGGGGAGCCAGGATTCATATCTGGGCCACCAGCTCTGTCTCCCATCTGAGCTCACTGCAGTTGTGCTAGCCCTGTCCAGCTGGCTTTGCACAGGACCCAAGAAGGACAGTATCTCAAGGTCATCTTTGCTTTTCCTTCTAGAATCCCCACTGTCAGAGAAGGGGCAAGTTCTTGAGAGAGAAAAGTAGTGCTGAAACAAAGAAAGAGGATGGAAAAGGGAGGACCTCCAGGACTCCAACAATAGATTTTTCTTACTTTGTATTTTTCTCTTAGACCAGCAATATTTTCTCTGGTCTTGGTGACACTGGTATTAATTTGGTAGGCTATGCTGAGGTAACCAGTGCCTCTCGTGATTTAGCACAAGTTTATTTCTCCCTAATGTAAAGTTTGATGTGTGCTCATGGGAGCCGTCCTCTACCCAGGGACTCAGAGATCCCAAATTCTTCCATCTTGTGCCATAGCTGTGTCAACATGTGGCTTTTAAGGTTTCCTCTGACAGGGAGTGAGAGGGTTGGAGAAAGTCTAACAGCTTTTAACTGCTCTGGACAGGAAGTGTCTCAAGTCCCTGTTACTCCATAGCCCATTGGCCAGAATAGGTCACGTGGCTCCTGCCTCATGGAAGGAAGGCTAAGAACTGTAGAGAAGCTCAAGGAATACTCAGGGAGTAGGTCTCTGCCCAGTGAACAAATGGGATGAACTTATGTGCATTTAGTAAGTGAAACAAATGATTTAAAAATTATAGTATATGTGCAATATATGCATGTGTATACTATATAAGCTCTATAAACAGTCCTCCATTGTGCATTATAACAGTAAGCCTTACTTTTTTTTCTCTTTTTAAAAAAATTTTTTTGGAGGGGGCAGGTAATTAGGTTTATTTATTTATTTATCATTTTTTTAAGGGGAGGTACTGGGGATTGAACCCAGGACCTCATGCATGCTAAGGACATACTACCATCTTGCTATACCTTCCCCCTAGTAAGGCTGACTTTTAATACAAAGACCAAGTGCATGAGAGTTAATGAGCCACTGGATTTAACAAACATCATTATACAGTTGCTTTCGCATCTTTTTTTTTTTTTTTTTTTTTTTTAGTTCTTCATCTCATCAAAGTGTTCAGTAGCTTGGAGTTCTTCAGCAGATTCTTGGCCTGATCAGTTTCTCAGACTCTAATTAATCTTGAAGAGAATCCTGGGAAATAAGATTCCATTTTACTACTTTAAATATCCCTAATTTTTTTTCTTTTCCTAACCTCTGGTCCAACTGGTGAAAAGTTGCATATTAGCTAATTAAAAGTTGTTTGTATGTCGTCACGTCTTAAAAAAAGAAGGGGAAGTGGATACAGCTCAGTGGTAGAGCACACGCTTAGCATGCACAAGGTTCTGGGTTCAATCCCCAGTACCTCTATTGAAAAAAAAAAAAAAGCACAGATTCTCTACTGTTAGCACATTGATATTACTCCATAGACTGCATTGACGTGAAACACATACTGTGCAGAGGAAAGAAAATCTTTTAGCCAAAGGAAATCCAGCTCTTCATGGACTAGGCATTTCAATCAATGACTAGACAGTCTTACTATTTACTGGCAGGTATAATTATGGTGGCCGCAGGAGTTTGATTTGTTTTACGTTTCTAATCTGTGATGAAATTCTGGCTGTGCTGTGCTTTCCTGCAGACAGCAAACATGTTCTACATTGTGATCATTATGGCCATAGTCCTGCTGAGCTTCGGGGTAGCTCGCAAGGCCATCCTCTCGCCAAAGGAGCCCCCGTCGTGGAGCCTCGCTCGCGATATCGTGTTTGAGCCGTACTGGATGATATACGGAGAAGTCTATGCGTCGGAGATCGATGGTAAGTAGAGGGTTCCGCCGTCACGCGGAAATGGAACCCCTGGAAAACAATCATCTGAATCTTAAAAATGTCAAGCATGTGTGGTATTCTGCTCAGTTAATGTCCTAAATATATTTGTCTAGAGTCGTAGGACTGTGATTCGTCTTATCTCACTCTTTTAAATTCTTTATTTGTAGTTTGTTCAAGCCAGCCATCCTGCCCTCCTGGCTCTTTTCTTACTCCATTCCTGCAAGCCGTCTACCTCTTCGTGCAGTATATCATCATGGTGAACCTGTTGATTGCTTTCTTCAAGTAGGTTATTTTACTCAAATACGGTTATTTTGTTTAAATCAAAATGGGGGCAGAGATTTTGAAAGACTCACATGTATTTCGAGGATGTGACTTTTGTTTTTTGTGTGTTGGATGTTTTACTACTATGGTTTTAAATTATGGACATGGAACTCCTGGTGGGAAGGCAGCAGAGTCTGAGAAGAGAAAAAAATAGGGAGTTAGTGTACTAAATAAATAAACACGGAGAGTGTAAGAAACGCAGAATGACGGGAGATCACACATTGTGATTAAGCCACAATTTGGAATCACGGAGAGTAACAGTTGATGACATTGGAAGCTGGCTAAGGAGCCTTTGGTAATTTTTCTTTCCTTGGCCCTCAGTATACCCCATTCCCTGTCTTCTGCTGTCCCACTCTTCACTTCTTCTCAGTCCCTTTTCTGGACCATCTTCTTCTCTTCAGCCTTTTAACACTGGAGCGTCCCTGAGCCCAGACCTTGCTCGTCCTTTGTTGGTGCTTCGTTTGGTGGTCTTGTTCAGTTTCCTGTATGCATGTGTATACTGTATCTTCAGCCTGGATCTCCCTCTCCTGCAGAGCCAACTTCCCTGTTCCATTATTAGTCACATGTATGGCAGATTTCTCAACTTTTAAGTGTCCAAATGCTCGACCTCCCTTCTTTCCCAGCATATACTTATTCTACTTGTAGTCTTTCCCAAGTCTGTATGAACACAAGTTTCTGTCAAAGCTTCATCTTTCCCATTGTTCAGACCGAAAGCCTTGGAGTCATACTTCTGCCTCTAAGCTGTCAGGAATACCTGTTGACTCTACCTGACTCTACCTTCAAATAGATTCAAATAGGTCATCAATCCAACCACCTCTCACCACCCCACTGCTGCTACCACAGAACCTCCTGATTTATTTCTCTGCTTCTATCTTTGGCCCCTATATTCTGTTCTCAACACAGTAGCCCTAATGGCACTTAATTTTTTCTAATTGAAGTATATAGTCAGTGACAATGTGTCAATTTCTGGTGTACAGCATAATGTTTCAGTCATACATATACATACATATATTCTTTTTCACATTGTTTTTCATTCTAGGTTACTACAAGATATTGAATATAGTTCCTTGTGCTACACAGACATTTGTTTTTTTAATCTTTTACAAATAGCAGTTATTTTTTGCAAATCTTGAACTCCCAGTTTATCCCTTCCCACCTCTTTTCCCCTCAGTAACCATAAGTTTGTTTACTATGTCTGCAAGTCTGTTTCTGTTTTGTAGATAAGTTTATTAGACATTTAAAATTTTTAATTAATTAATTAATCAATCTATTCCCTAACGACCCTTTAAAAATATAAGTCAGATGATGTCACTCATCTGATCCAAACGCTTCAGTGGTTCCCCATTTCCTTCTGGGTAAAAGCTAAAGTTTCTACGATGTCCTGGAGAGCCCCACCTGATTTGGCTTCCCTGCTACTTCTCTAGTCACCCATCACATTTCTCTTGCCCTAATCCATTCTTTTTCAGCCGCAGTGGCCCCACATGTGTTCTCAAACAACATAGGGGTGTTTGCAGTTACTATTCCCTCTGCCTGGAGTGTTCTTCTCCCAGATGTCATTGTGGCCCATCCCCTCACCTCCTTCCAGTCTTTCTCAAATGTCCCCTCTTTAATTAGCCCTGAACTCAAGTCTGTTATTTAAAAGTGCAGCCTCCTTTCCTTTGGCCAACTCCTTGGCATGGCTGGTCCTCCTTACTCTTCTTTCTTTATACTACCCACTTATGTAATATATACAAATATATTTTATAATTTGTTTATATATTGTGGGCTTTTTTTTTTTCCTATTTATCTATCTCTTATCCTGGAATATAAACTCCACAAGAACAAATTTTGGGGATTTTGTCTGTTTGTTTTGCTCATGAATTTATCTCAAGCACTGTAAAGAGTGCTTGGCACGTATTTGTTTAATGGATGAAAATAATCAAGTGATGGGTAGAAACTAGTATTTTCTGAATGCCTCTTTTATGCCAGGCAGGGTACTAGGTATTTCATTCACTGACTGTCTCACTGCATAGAGAAGGGTAATAAAGGGGAAATCAATGCATAGAATTTAAGAAAGAAAATAGGACAAAGGTTGGAGGCAGGCAAAATAAATCAGAATACTTAAAAAGAAATGAATTGTTGCACATATATGGGGAAGACATACCTTTTTTCTTGTTACCTGATTATATGACAGCTATCAATTCCCTTTAACCTCACCATTTTACAAACTTACAGCATTTGCTGGTGTTTAGTTATTACAGCTTTTTTTTTTTTGATATTTCAAATAACATTAAGAGTGGGTATGAAATTTTTGTTTCTCAAAAACAGCAGGTATCAAAAGAGAGGTTGAGGAATCCTCACATAGGCGTCTTATCACTGAGAGGAACACATGGAGGGCCACACAAGCTGAGCAACCCCAGATCTGACTACTTGTCCAAGGGCCCCCTTTCCAGGTTCTTTATACCAATGATTACAAAGAACCTGAACTACACTGTGGAGATCGCCCCCTGCTGGTGGGAAGGCTGTACTCACACTTGGTCTGGCAGTAGCATTTAATCTTGGTGGTTCTCAACCCTGATTGTGCAGAATTACCCGGAAGACTCGCCAAGACACAGATTACTAATTTGGTAGTTCTGGGCTAGGGCCCAAGAACTTGCATTTCTGACACGTTCTCAGGTGATGCCTGTGCTGCTGGCTCAGTGACCACACTTTGAGAATACTGTTAAGCCCAGTCATCTATGTTTCCTTCATCTGTTTTATGGACTCTGAAACTTGGCCCCTTCACTTATCCTAAACTGGCTTCCTCTGGGATAGTTCAGGTTCCTTCTCTTTATCCTAACTCCAGTTTGGGGTTGCCTGTACTTTTATTTGCCAAATTTGGCTGCCCTTCTCAAGTACTTGTCTGCCATCTTTCTCTAAAGAGACTAAATTACATATTAGCCTAAGCAAAATGTTAACATGGATGGTCCATTGTGCCTTCCCCACCCATATCATGTTATAGACTTAAAGTCAAGTGAAGGATGATGTTGTTTCAGAATTTGTACCATCCACCACAACTTCCATCACATGTTCCGTAATATTGACACATTTACTGCACTGTCTGCATATCATAATTGATGTAATTGAGGCCACTGAAAGAAGTTACTTCTGCAAGATTAATCTTAATAATTTATCTAGCTTCTGAATCAAAGCTCTGCTTATTGATTTTAGAATGAATTGATTCTTCTTCCCTGTCTCTTCTTCATTAATATTCTTTTGTTTGAATGTTTTAACTAGGATTATTCTAGCAGTCTTCACATTTGATATTAAGAGAATCTCTTCATAAGGTTGATGCTGTAGAGGAACATGAAAGCTGTTTACCATGAATGATGAATTATGGACTGAAAAGATTTTCTTATATGAGAAGAGAGGGTGAATCAAGAATAGTGTTACGTTCCAGTGGACAGTTTCTGTTTATTACATTTAAAATGTTAGCATTTTTCTCCCCTCTGATTGTAATTTCTACCTTTTTCTTATTCTGATCAGCATATTTTCTTGTAGGAGGTGATTAATGTATGTTGTTTGGTGGAAAAAGAATGATCAATGAAATGGATCTTGTTTTTATTGGCTAACTGTGGTCATGTCAGGTCAACCAATCATAAAAGTTGGAAAATAAAGCAAGGATCTAACTGTTATGTTTCTGGACTCCATATTAAAACATTGTCCCCCTCTTACTACAACCTACAGTAACGTTTACATGGATATGAAATCCATCTCAAATAACCTGTGGAAATACAATCGCTACCGCTACATCATGACCTACCACGAGAAGCCTTGGCTGCCCCCACCTTTTATCCTGCTGAGTCACGTGGGTCTCCTCCTTCGCCGTCTTTGCCATCGCCAAGCTCCAAATGACCAAGAAGAGGGTGATGTTGGATTAAGTAAGTTCTCATTGGTGGGGCAGGAGGAAGAGAGTAAAGAGTGGAGCTCCAAGGTGAAGACACCTGGAACATTGTCGCTTAAATTCAGGGCACGGGACGGAAGGTTCTGGGAGTAAACTGACAAGAGAGTATCAACTGAGGACCTGAGTCGAAGTAAATACATTGATCTCAGTATGTGATTGTAGTACCTTTTGCTAAGAGGAACTGATACTTAGAAAGAAATAGCTAGGAACAGAATCTCTGCTTGAATGTGTAAAGGCTTTATGTCACCTTGAAAAATCCATGTTTTCTTTACTTACCTGGGAAGTGGTCAGAATGACCCCTAGAGAGTAGTCACAGCAACCTATACCTACTTCCTCGTTGAAGATGGACTCCAAATAGAAAGGGTACGGACGGTCTTGTGGACCAAGGGAAACAGATAAACCAGACTTCGCTTGGTTTACTCACTGCAGTCACAGCTCTCTGGTTCTCTAATCTACTGAGTGTGGAGGTGATTCTTTATGGATGTTTCATATTTTCAAGAGCTACAACTCAGGATGGAAAAAATGTGGAGTCTCTCTCTCTCTCTCTCTCTCTTTTTTTTTTGGCAAAGCTTAACTCTATGTATTTTGAGATTTTCCTAGTTCATTTTGCTCATCCATATCCTGATTGCATGATATGACTGTCATACTAAACGTCATAAGAGAACATTCCTTCTGTGGTTTACAAATCTCTTGTGGTTCATCTCAAGCAATTCTACAGTTGGTTCTAGGCCCATTCCTAGATGATTCCTAGATAGAAAGGAAATGGGCGGCATAAATCCACACTCCTTTATCTCGATCCCTAAATCTAAAATACCTCTGAAAATGTAAAGTCCTTTTCTTCAGAAGTTGTAGGAAGACTCATTTGGACAGAAGAGGCTAATGGGACTAATGTGAAGCCATTTATCCTCTTTATCCCTTGTGGTAAGAATATTCACTGATTTTGCTGTAGAAATAATGTGTCTGATTTCAGGGTACTGCCCTAGCTCTAACCAGGGGTTTTTCTTCATTTATGGCATATGCACTGTATTAATTTTCCAGAACTAGAAAGGAAAACTTCTGAATTCTAAAACGGAACTGGTTCCAGGAGTTTCAGATAAGGGATTGTGGACTATTTACACATTTCAATGGGCCCTTAGGAGGACAGGTGCTGTCACGAGGTTGATGGGTGACACGCTTCTGCTCCTGCTGAGAGTTGGCTCTGAGAAGTATTTTTCTCCTCTTGATCACTTTGATGACTTATTTTTCTTTTCCATTTCTTTCCCCCAAGAGATTTAGCTTTTATGAGGAAGTCAGAGCACAATTGATGTTAATTTAAAGCCTTGTAATTATATTTTAATTTTTAGGTTTCTGATAGCTTGCCATCCCAGAACGATTGTAATCTATCAGGAGAGTGTGGAACCACTTGAGAGATCCTGGAATTAACTAGGATTTGGCCAGCTTTTCTAGCATCATAGCAAAGAAACTTTCCTGGCCTTACTTTGATCTGGGCTTATGAGATGATTCTGGTATAAAAATCAAAGACATGTTCTGATAGATAGAGGTGCATTCACCTGAAGCTCTGGAAAACTCTTGAATTTTTGTGAGATTGCTTCTGATCCCCAGTATTGAGGATCAGGATGGGTGCACATGGGGCAGCAGTGCCACCTGGTGGGCAGTCGCAAGAACGCACCACGTTCTGCAAGCTGCACCTGTGTCTGGAATTGCTCTGTGGGTTGTTTGCTCTCAGGAATCCAGAGAAGGCTTAAATCATGACAGTTCGGAAGTTCCTTGCTCATAGAAGACCCTTAATGCAGACATATAGGGTTGAGTTGGGGTGAGGGGATACTGGATTTTTTTTTTTTTGTATATGAAGGATTCTTCCACACCATAAAAACCATAAAACATTGTACTCTTGATTTGTGAACACATTTTATGGCTGAATTTTTTTAAGCCATCTTTTTCAATTTTAAATTAGTATTTTTATCTCTCATTTTATTGGAAAACCAAAGAACACTTGCATTTCTAATAAATTCTGTGGAACTCTAATGGTTCTTTTTTCCCCCCAATTTAGGTGAAATGATCAAAGGAAGAGAACATTCCAGTTCTACCCTTTTTGCAACTACATTTTTATATTTAATAAGTATTAGAAACTTGCTCAAAAAATAGTCTTTTTCTGTTAGATCAGAGTTAGAGCCAAGGTGGTAGACCAAATGTGATTGCTAAAGTTTAACATGGAATTGCATTAGCGTCATAACATCATGAAATAATACGTCCTTTAATGAATTATAACTGTCAAAAAAGATGTAGAGCCTTGATTGGCTATTGACTGGTAATATCTTTTTTTCAACAGAAAAACTTTGGATATACAAACTCAGTGTATATATAAACTCAGTGCAACAAGATGAAACTTTCTTTTACTTACTGGACTCATTTCAACAGACTGGCTTCTTCTAACCTTGATTGTAACTTGTAGGTTACTTACTATTATTTTATTTCATAGTTTTTGACACAAAGTGGAAGAAAAGTCATTCATACACTGTATCAGTTTCCTGTGGAGGGTGAATAATGATTCTTTTTATGTACTATACTTATTTCCACAGAACTCTACCTGAGTACAGAGGATCTGAAAAAACTTCATGATTTTGAAGAACAGTGTGTGGAGAATTACTTCCACGAGAAGATGGAAGGTCTGAACTGTAGTTATGAGGAACAAATCCGAATGACAACAGAAAGGTAAAAGTTATACATGTGTTTTCACCCCCTAAACTGCTACCTAAACCCAATTTTACTAGAATGTGTGAAAAGAAGTAAAACTACTTTCAAAACCCAGAGGTTTTGATTCTCTGAAATTTTCTCTAGTAGCGTGTAATATTCATGTAACCAGTGCACATTTCTTCAGCATCTATTATGTTCCAGGCAGTCTTCTAAGTTACTGGAGATAAATGGTAAATAAGAGACCAGGGGCCCTTCCTGCATAGAATTTACATTCTGGTATATGCATGTAGAGGGGCGAGGTGGGTGGAAGACAAAAAAAAGTATGTAATTGAATGTCAGACAGTAAAAGATCAATGAGAGGAAGAAGTAGTATAAGGAAATAGAGAACAATGATGGCGAAGGGTCTGCTGGAGTTGGGGGTTGTGTTGGACTGTTTTTGGAGCCTGGCCCAGGAAGGATGCTCTGAAACATTTGAGGAGGAGAGATCTGAGGGAGGTGGGGTGGCACACCTGGCCAAAGGAGCAACAAACACGGATATAGGTGTGTCCAGGGGCAGTAGGTAGGTCCAGAGGAGGTCAAGTGCAGGGGCTCACCCTGAGTGGTGCCAACACCTGTATGATGGACTAAAAAGACTAAAAAGTATTGATCAGAAGAGCGTAAGAAAAACGAAGAGAAGAGCGTATTGTTCTAATGTTAGTATCTATGCTGCCGAAGCGAGAACAGAAGACAGTATCATGAGTCAAGTGAATACAGAGTAAAACTTGAGAACCAGATATTTACAAACAAGTAATTCAATAATAATAGTAGTAGTAGTGAACATTAACACCAGTAGTCGTCCTATGCTGTTACATTTATCTTGAATTTTTTTCTTGGCATTTGAGTAGAGAAGGATTAGACGTTAGATGAATATGTAACTTCTGAAAAATATTCTAGATGCTTTCACGGGCTCTAGAATTTGATCATGAAGCTCCAAGTAAACTTCAAAACACAAGCAGTCGATTTTCCTTCTGGATAGAGCCACCTCCCTGTCCCTCTTTGTACGTGGTTGTCCTTGTTGAGGTCATCCTGGGGAGCTCGTAAGTGGGTGTGGGAGGGAGGGAAGGAAGAAGATTCTCCTGAGGTAACTGAGCAGTAGTTTGAAGACAGAGGGAAAGGAGATTAGGAGGATGTTTGCATGTTTGCTTGCTTCTGAAGAAGAGATCACCTGTATCCTTCTAGAGTTAAGTGAATTGCCATAGTAGAAAAAGAGAACACATGAAGGCTGTTTTATATCTTATTTTCTCTGTTTGGAACACTGGCTTCTTTTTGTCCCTAGTACTGTAAGCCAGTGTTTCCCTCTCTCTGTTCTGTGGAGTAAGACGTTAACTGGGTACTTTTTCATAGTAAACGTGTTTGGTGCATGAAATTTGGGAAATGCTACATCTGAAAAAAAGGTTTAAAGACTTTATCACAATGGGCATTGTGACTCAGGAGAGTTATAGCTTGCACAGGTCCTATCATTTTGCCTCGAAACCTTATGGGGAAACATTTGTGAGCAACTCCCAGCATGAAAGATGCTGATGTAATTCATTTAGTGCTTCACGGGACCCTAGGACCCTGGTAGGACCTGCCTGGATCCCTGATGAGTTGCTGAGAGATGCTGGAGTGCTGTGCTTAATGCCGTTGACCATGGAGTCACACTCTGCATTTGAAACCTCACTCTGTCACTGACCATGTGATTGGCCATGTGACCTCTTTTAATGCAGGGGGCAGTAATGCCCATCTTATAGGGGAGTCACGTGGATTAAATAAAATAATGTAGAGCCTTTGTAAACTGCCTGGCACATAATGAGCACCCAGTGAATATTATGATTATTATGATGATTATAATTATACCTGCTATAATTGCACTTAAAAAATCTGGTCCAGAGGCCCACAATGGAATAATAACCATACTGGTCCCCCCACTCCCAACCCTCAAGCCTAGCACAGAGAATCCTAAAATGATAAGAATTTATTTTACGTGTCAGAATGACTGAAAGGTTAGATTAAATTAATGTAGTTGGTGGTTGAGGAATATAATTAAAAGATGTTTCATAGGACATTGAGCTTTAGAAAATAAGTGTCTATAAAAGCAAGAGGACCTGATTCGAGGGTGACCAGGTTATTTGTCTAACAGTCTCTATTGTAGCATGTTACCTGTCACTGTGAATAGTTACTGGTGTCTATTGTATCCATTCGATGTGACTGCTGCTAATGGAACTTAATGAGTCTCCATTACTGCTGTTCGGGCTGCACTGTTGTTGAATTAGATGAAACAGTGCACTAGATGCAGAGGCTCTAATTAAGCACATTTTGAAGGGATTATACATACTTTGTGCTCTTTTCCTCATCATCCTTGCCAAGACTAGTTTTGCAGATTCCAGAAGGTCAGGAAGCCTTTATTAAGCCTCTGTTGAGTTACAGAAGTTGAGTAGTATAGCAGAAGCAAGAAAGAGAGGGTTCCACCCACATAGGCAATAATAAAAATGGCAAACACCACCCTCTTTATTCTTTAATTCCTATCTGCAGAGCTTCCAGAAGGAAGTAGAAGATTTCTCAATCCATGGGACTTGAGATATGTTCTAGAGAGGGGGTGTCTAACACTATTTTGGGAAGTGCTTGCTACAGTAAAATACTAAACTCTTCATGGTATAATCACTGCTTTTCCCAGCCCCCAAATAAGACTGGGAATAATTTTTTTATTTCTGCATGTGGTCATACCAGCCATGAAACTGTGGTTAGATTCCCTTCCTTGCTATTTTTCACTTTTTCATGTTTACCAAAGATTTTCATTTTGAGAAATTGGAATCTCTACTCCCTCCTCCAAATAAAACAGTGAAACAGGGGAAGGAAAGAAAGGGAAAAGTAAAATGTCATGAGCCAGAGCCCACTGTGAAAATTTTGGTCTTTTTCTATTTAGTCTATCTGGTCGTCTTCTATATATTTTTAGTTAAAATTATACAAGTTTGTGTTTTGTCCCCCTACCCTCCTTACACATCAAAAATGTTTCTTCACATACTTAAGCATTCTTTGTAAACATATTTTAATTTTTATTGTTTCTTGACTTGCAAAGTTTTTATACCAAATTTAAAAGCATATAAGGCAGAACGTAGCAGACATCCATATCCCAACCTCTGCTACCAGAATCAGACAAAAATTACTATCAACAATATAAATATGATTTATAATGACTGTGTAATATTCTGTCTTCTGATGTAATGGTATTTGTCTCCCTTAGCTTAGTAAAATTACTGCCTCTTTGTATATGTTGCCTGCTTGAATGTTCCAATGTTGCATCCCCGCCAACACTGAGTTCCTTTAATTTTTTTAAAAATTTGCTAGGTTAAAAAAGTTGTTACAATGCAGATGAGCTCATTGTGGGCTTAATTTTCGTTTGTCTGCTTACCTAATGAAATCGAATATTTTTAACATGTTTCATAATCTTTCCTATTTTATCTTTTGCAAAGTATCCATTCATGTCCTTTGGGGCCTTTGCATTTTTTTTTCCCTCGTCAATTTGTAAAAACTTTTGATTTGTTAAGGAATACAAACATCTCATATTTGTTAGAATAATTTCCTATTTATTTTTTGCTTTAAAATTTTGTGTTTTAGTTTTATATAACCAAATTCATGATGTATTTTGTAACTTATTGATTGTTAAACTTAGATACTATGTTAGTTTCCTAGGGCTGCCCTAACAAAGTACCAAAAACTGGGTATCTTTTACCAAGAGGAATCTGTTGTCTCAGAGCTCTGGAGGCTTGAAGTCTGAAGTTAAGGCGTTGACAGGTCCATGCTCTCTCTGACGGCTGCAGGGGAGAGCCTTCCCTTGCCTCTCCTAGCTTATGCTGTTTGCTGGCCGTTCTTGGCGTTCCTTGACTTGAAGCATCACACCAGCTATAGAGTGGTTTCTCCCTGTGTGTCTTCACGTCATCTTCCCTCTGTGTCCAAATTTCCCCTTTTCACAGAGATACTGGTTATATAGGCTTAGGGTGCACCGTAATGACCTTATTTTAACTTGATTACACTGTAGGGACACTGCTTTCAAATTAAGTCAAACTCTGGGAGTTTTGGAGGTTAGGACTTCCACAAAGGACTTTGAGGGGAGGGCATAAAACAAAACCTATCCCCATACAGACATATTTACAGAAGTATATACAGGTAAGTATTAACTAACACTTTATTCTTTCCAATTCTCTAAATGAAATCACCTGTTACGTTTAATTGGCCTCTGCTGGCAATGTGCTTTTGCACTTGCATAGCTGAAGGTGTCTTGTTGCTCTTACATGGATCAATGGCTGGACATCATAATATGGGGTTAAAATTTAAACTTTAAAATTTTGCCTCAGGCTTTCTCTGAATGTAGGTCTCTTAAAATGGGTTCTTTCTGAAGCTTGGGAAGCCTATTTGTACTGCAGACTTGGAATTTTATTTTAGAAGATCTATAATTTTTTTTTCTAATTATATATTTGATGATCGATTCTGTTCCTATCATTCTGGTTTCTTCCTCAGGATTTCCTTTCTCTACAAAAATAGCACAGCGTTTACAATAGAAGGTATTAAAAGTATGTAAATTAATGAATTTATTAATGAATACAAATGGGCTGTTTGACGGGATGATTGAAGGGAGAACTAGCAGGAGCTGGAAATGTGATTCTGAAATACTGAAGAGCAATGAGGGCTGGAAAAGTAATTTTTAATGTTCCTTATTCAGGTGATAGTGGGAATAATAGGAGTGTGTGAGGTCGACTGGGATGGGCGTGTATGTTAGAGAGGGAAGAAGACAGACTTAAATTTGGGAAGCAGCTGAGGCTAAGGAACCACCTAAAGACAGAAACAGGACAGGAAGAGAGTAAGGTGAGTTCCCATTGGCTTACTGTGTTCGTTGGTTTTTCTCCCTCCCTTTACCATTAGGGTTACAGACATGTACTTCCAACTGAAAGAAATGAATGAAAAAGTGTCTTTTATAAAGGACTCCTTAGTGTCTTTGGACAGCCAGGTGGGACACCTACAGGACCTCTCTGCCCTGACGGTGGATACGTTAAAAGTCCTTTCTGCTGTTGACACCTTACAAGAGGATGAGGCTCTCCTGGCCAACAGAAAGCACTCTGCTTGGAGAAAACGTCCCCACAGCTGGAGCAATGTCACCTGTGCAGAGGTTCTAGGCAGCATGGAGATCTGCAGGGAGAAGAAACACCAGTGTTACAGCATGCCCCCTTCTTTGCTGCGGAGCCTGGCCAGAGGCTGGCATCCCTCACGAGTGCAGAAAGGACCCTTTCTTGAGGGTACAGACAGAGAGACTTCAAACGTAAGAGATGACCAGGAAGAGCAAGAAATAGAAAACAGTATAGTTGCTTCTGGGGTGGCCCCGAACAGACAAGCACGCCGAAAGTATGGTCAGTTTCTCCTGGTCCCTTCTTATCTGGAGCAAGTTCCTTATTCTGCAGAAACAGCCTGGCCTCTGCCCAGACCATCCGTAGAAGCAGGTACAGATGTGCCGGCAACTGAGCATGTCACCCAGAGTGAGGTGCCTGTTCATCTGACGTGGCAGACCCCGGCTGACTCAGCTCAGGGCTCCGTGGTGGAAACCAAGGAGCAGAGTGAGTCACCTGCTCAGACGCCAGCCAGACGAGACGAAGGGGAGCACCTTCTATCCACTTTGGTTTTCACGCCTGCACCCGTGAAAGTGACCTCCCTTCCTTCCCAAGTCAGGAACATGCATACTGGAGGTGGATATATAAACTGGGCGTTTTCAGAAGGTGATGAACCTGGTGTGTTCAGCCTCAAGAGACAATGGCAAACCCGCTTGTCCTCCACTTGCAGCAGTGACTCCAATCAGAGTGAACAATGCCAGAGGCAGATCCAGGGCAGTTCCCTGACTGATAACTCAGTAAGACTGGCCCAGAGGGATTGCACAGAGGTGGGACCATGGCTCCAGCCAAACACCTCCTTTCGGATTAATCTTCTTCGTAGAGACAGGCCCTTCATTAGGAGTCAGAGTCTGAGACTGCACAAGGAGGAGAAATTGAAGAACCGTAAGATTAAAAGTAAGAAGCAGAATTTTTTTAGAAACTAGTGTTAAATTCTTGCATCACTCCCATTCTCATTCTCCCCATTCTCTCAGTCTTTTCTGGGAAAAAGTATGGTTCCTCATACCATCTTAAACTTTCTCATGTGAATCATTTCCTCTACAGATCTTTCAAAATCCTCAGAGACTGGGCAGTCAAAATGGATCAAAGCGAAAATGCTAACCAAGGATAGGAAATCATCAAAGAAAAAGAAGAAAACACACGGGCTCCAGGTGCCGGTAAGTGTCTTTTACGTTTTTGGCAATTGAGGTAGTATCCTTTCTCAGCTTGGTTTCTCTTTATTCTGAAGTATCATGTACACAACATAGTACTAGAAGGAATGAAGATATAAATTTAAGAGTCATCAGAGTGGACAAGCCACAGTTCATTCGTCAACTCACATGTTGCAGTGCATTTGCTTCATTTTCAGCTTTTGGCTCTTCCAGACAAAGCCATTATGAAGATTTGTGTACAAGTCTTTGTGTGGATGTATGTTTTAGTTTCTCTTTGGTAAACATTTAGGAGTGGAATGTTAGAGTCATATGGTAAGTATTTGCTTAATTTTAGAAAATGCTTACATTCCTACCAGTTTATGAGCAGTAGTCTGTGAGTGTTCCAGAGGTCCACATATTCAGCAGGCCTTAGTATGTTCAGTCTTTTTAATTTGAGCATATGAGTAGGTGTGTAGTGGTGTCTCACAGTGGTTTCATTTGCAACAGTGCTGCGAGTTGTCTTTTCATGTGCTTATTTTCCATCTATTTATCTTTTTTGATGACATGTCTGTCCAAATCTTTTGTTCATTTTTAAAATTGAGGTATCTGCCTGACTAGGTTGTCAGAGTTTTTAAAATTTTATTTTAATTTTTTATTGTAGATTTAAACCCATTGTTGGATATGTATTTTGCAAATATTTCCTTTCAGTTAGTGACTTGCCTTTTACTTTTCATAAAAGCCCTTTGAAACATAGCATTTTTATTTTGATGAAGTTCAATGTTTGCCCAGTTCATATAGCTTTTAAATGACAGAGCTAGAATTCTAACAACTTCTTTCAAATCCAAGCCTTATGTTTTTGTTATTATTGTTGTTTTTGTGTATATGTATATATTTATTGAAGTATAGTCAGTTCACAATGTTGTGTCAATTTCTGGTGTACAGCACAATGCTTCAGTCGTACGTGAACATACATGTATTCATTTTCATATTCTTTTTCACCATAAGAAAAAAGAATTGAATTGAATAAGATAAGGTATTGAATACAGTTCTCTGGGCTCCCCAGTATGCACTTGTTGTTTATCTGTTTTACATATATTTGTTAGTATCTGCAAATCCCAAACTCCCAGTTGCTCCCTTCCCACCCTGTTGTTGTTATTGTTGTTGTTTTGCTCTGTACCAGAGGTTCTCAGACTGCGGTCTCCCATCAGCAGCAGCAGCAGCACCTGGAAACTTGCTAGATATTCCAGTTCTCCCCCCAAGACCTACTGAATCACAGATCCTGAGGGTGGGACCCAGGATTCTATGGTTTAACACAGTCCTGGGTGATTGTGTTGCACACTCAAGTTTGAGAAGCCCTGTTCCCCACCCTGCTTCTCAATCATGACTGCAAATAGAAAAGTCACATGGATGCTTGTGTCCTGTCAGCATGAGTGGGAGTTCAAAGCTGAGTTTAACGTACAGGTGATTTTAATGTACAACCAGTGTTAACAACCGTTACTCTTCAGCATGGTACCTCTATTAATACAACACAAAATATTTTCAGAGTAATATCACCGTTCCAACGAGTGTCCTTCTCCCCAGGTCATAACAGTCAACACCTGCTCTCAAAGTGACCAACTGAACTCAGAGCCAGAAGAAAACCAGATCTCAGAAGAACAGGAGTGCAGCAAGAACTGGATTCCCATGTCCACATTTAGTCAGATAAGTATGTGTTAGTCTACACTCTTGGGTCCCGGAAACTCTGGTAGAGTGTCCTCAGGGTATGAGCGTTAGACCACTGGGGGTCCCTGCTGTTCTTTCAAGTGGGGCTGAGAGTATGAGAAGATAGCCACACTCTCTTAAGAAAATAGCTCTTTCCTGCTTTCAGCTTTTTTTTTTTTTAATTGAAGTATAGTTGGTTTACAATATTGTGTTAGTTTCTGATGTACAGCAAAGTGATTCAGCTACACACACACACACACACACACACACATTCTTTTTCATCTTCTTTTCCATTATGGTATATCACAGGGTATTGAATATAGTTCTCTGTGCCGTACAGTAGGACCTTGTTGTCTGTTTTATATATAGTAGTTTGTATCTCCTAATCCCAAACTCCTAATTTGTCCCTCTCCCTCCCTTTCCCCTTTGGCAACCATAACTTTGTTTTCTATGTCTGTGAATTTGTTTCTGTTTCATAAATAAGTTCATTTGTATCATATTTTAGATTCCACATATAAGTGATATCATATGGTATTTGTCCTTCTCTGTCTAATTTACTTTATTTAGTATGATAATCTCTATGTCTATCCACATTGCTGCAAATGACATTATTTCATTATTTTTTATAGCTGAATAGTATTCTATTGTGTATATACACCACATCTTTTTTGTCCATTCATCTGTTGATGGACATTTAGGTTGCTTCCTTATCTTGGCTATTGTGAATAGTGCTGCTATGAATATTGGGATGCGTGTATCTTTTCAGGTAAGAGTTTTCTCCAGATATATGCCCAGGAGTGGAATTGATGGATCATATGGTAACTCCTGTTTTTAGGTTTTTAAGGAACCTAAAAGTATAGTTTTAGCTTTTCTTATAGGTATTTTATTTTAATTATAATATTGTGCTATCACTGGAACCATATTTATCATAATTTTATAATATTATAAAAAATCATATATGAAATGTTGTGAGTTTTTTCCCAGTAGCTTTTTTTGCATTTCCTGTATACTTTTTTTTTTCCAGCACAAAATATTAGGAAAAAAATTATAACTGTTATCTCCTATATTTAGCCAGGGACTCTTAATAAATACTGGTCTCAGAATTAACCCAACCAAGTATTTATTAAATCATTTTGGGGCACCTACTATATGCCAGGGGCTCTGTAAGTACCAGGTATACAAAAATCATAACAGTAATGATCCTTGTCAACCTTTTAAAGAAAAGGCTTAATATTAAAACTATTTCCTGGCATTCTTTCTATCTTTCTTTTGTTTTTCTTTTGTTTTTTTTTAAGTAGCCTACTACAATGCTTGATGCAGTTGTTAAGGAAGAATTTCTAACAATCCAGACCTCAAATTTCATGTATTTTGTTTTTATTTTATTTTTTATTTTTTGAAGGGGGGAGGTAATTAAGTTTATTTATTTTTTTGATTTTTCAGTGGAGGCACTGGGGAATTGAACCCAGGACCTCAGGCATGCTAGGCATGCGCTCTACCACTTGAGCTATACCCTCCCCACCTCACATATTTTAAATAGAGCATGGATGGTAGGGTGCAGGGGAAGGTGAGAGTGGAAAACTTACTAAAGGTGTTTTATTGGAGGACAGGTTATGGATAACTTAAAATTCTTGACTTTGATAGAGGTATAAATTGTTATAAATTTAAAAATAACTGTTGAAGAATAGATATAGAATTTCAACCACCTGAGTAAAAAGGACAAAAGAATCTTGGTAAAACTTGCTAAAAAGAAAAAAAAACTATATTCAGATTCACACTGAATGCACTTGTTTAGATCTTTTATTTGGGAACTGTGATTCGAATGTAACACATTTTCATGTATTCTCCAATTTTTTTCTTCCTTTTAACAAGGTCTAGAACCGTACATATATCAGAAGATGCGAATCAAAGCTCCACGGCGTTCTGCACAAGTCAGTGATTACATAAGGCAGTCTCAAGAGGTAAAAACATTTTATCTGATACTTTAAAAGCTCAGTTTTTTCACTGCCCCCCTCCCACTTTATTCTTTCCTTGTTTTTCTTTTTGCAGTTTACCCACCCAATAATTTATCCTGGGTATTATGAAAGAAAGAATTTAGGAGTTTTGGAAACTGTTTTCAAATACATAAAAGTTGCCATGTGGAGAAAAATAAAATATTTTCAATATGCTTTTAATAGGTAGCGCTAGAATCGACATGTAGAAGCTGCTGGGAGACAGACTTCAGCCCACTCTGAGAAGGAATTTTTAGCAATTGGAGCTTTCCAAGGAAGGAACGGTTTATTTACAGAAGTAGTAAATTCCGCATAGTGTGGTTAGTTAAACAGGATAAGCAGACCTCTCTGCAGAAGTGTTGGAGGGGAGCTGGACATTGCAGGGTAAAGGACCCTCCGTGTTTCTCCAGCACTGAGGTTCTTTGATTTTGCAGTCTGTTTTTCTTGCTGTTCTTACCGTAAGTGCCTGTTCTATTGCCGTTCAGCATGTGGGAAGTGTGATCTATTTAAACTAGCCCAAGAAATCTATTTTGGTCTTGGTTTGAACATTATCCCTATGACCTTGGGAACTGTATACCCATTACCTGTGTGACTGTGTCCTAACAACCTCAGATGTTCTTGTAGGAATGTAATCTGTGAAAGTGTAAGTGAAAGGAAATTGGAGGCAGGGGCGTCTGCCCTGTCAAATCTTGGCTCTGCCACTTCCTAGGCTTCAAAGCTATCCACATCAATTAACCAGTGGGCTTCATTAGCTGTATCTCTAAAAGGGGGTTAATGCCAGCCTTACGGAATTGATTATGGATAACGAAAATAACGCTAATGAAAATGCCTAGAGTAGTGCTTGGAGTGTACTGGGTTTCAAGAAATAATAGTTGAACCTAAGTAGGAAATAGTATGAGAGAAATTCAAGGTCACATTCTCAGTAATCAACTGAAACAACAATCTACTGATGAGAGGACATAATAATGTAGTGATCAGCGTTTCCTGTCAGCTTTGACCTTCATTCCTTCTTTTATGTCATTAACTGATTTTATGTTTACTCTCATTTTTGGAAAAACCTTTGTATATTACATTTTCTCTTTGATATCCCCATAAAAGTAATTTTGGTCACCACTTTGAGTTACTCATGTATGTGCTAACATCATGCGTCTTTCTAGTATGAGTTTAGTATGTTTAGTAAAAGAAATATTGAGCTAGAGGAAAGGAAAGAAAGAACTATACCGTCCAAGGAGTGTGTTTTGCATATGTGTTACTGGAAGCTGGTGTGACATGTAATGACCTTTCCCTTCTGCTCAGGATCTAAGCAAAAACTCTTTGTGGAATTCCAGGAGTACCAAAAGCAATAGGAGCTCTCAGTGAGTATTTCTAAATGTCTGTCTTTGAGCATCTTTGACTTCTATTTTTTTAACCTGATTAGGAACAAAGATTTAATTGGGTCAGAAAAGGAGGGGAAAAAAAAAGCATGTGTCCAATGACAATATTTTTCTTTTGTTAGCAAGAATAAAAATCATTTATTATTCTCCTAGTTTTCCTGTTTCTGGTAACAAGATCTCACCTATAACAAGTATCATATCTTTTTTGATAGGTAAGATAGTGACATTTGCATTAAAAAGTAGGACTATATCTGTCTTGACTTAAAAAAAAAAAAGAAATAAAGACCAGATAGTTTTTTCTTCAATTTTTTTTTCCAAATTTTTTTCTTTTAGTTTATGAGGTTGATTTTTCTGGTTTCTTATTAACATCCTAAGTGTTTGTCAAAGCAGTAACTTTGAGAAGGACTGAGACAGAGAGAAAGGAAGACAGGGCTAGAGAAGAGATAGAGAACTCACATTGCTGTGGACTTGAGTGTCCTCCTGAAATTTTGTTTATTCGGAGAAGGTGTGAAAACCAACCAAGCAAAGATGATTCTATTTTGCTTGTAGTGTTTGATGGACTTTTCCAGCTGCATCATCAAATTAACCACCCATACAGCTATGGGAGCAGCATTCAAAACCATCTGAATTCTACAAAGGGCCAGTTGATGCCAAGCAGGTGGAATGTGACTTTCAGCTTGCAGTCAGCACTGTCTGATGTGGCCTTTTCTCTGGAGCTCCCAACAAGGTCTCTCTGTGCAAGCCTGCCTCTAGACTCAATGTGCACATGACTTTCCTCTCCCAAAGTTTCAGTAGTTTGTGCTCACGCAGAGTAGTGGGTTATTGCAGCATGAAATTAAACAATAACTGTAATTGTACTTTCCTCCCTAAGGACCTTAAATACTGGAGATATTCTTTGGATGCATTTATTCAGACTTGCCTGTGGCCACTTGTGCACTTGAGCAGGGCACGTAACAATTTAAAGAGAGATAATTTCAGCCTGTGAACATTTAGGGGCCACGTGGGCTAATGAAACTGATTTGTAGGCTTGTCCAGAGACATTCACAGACTCATTTGTAGGCATCTGCTTTGCATAGTTCAGGAATTCTTTAGTTTAATTGATCCAGAACAACACAAACACAGTTAAATCTTATATATGTTGTGTGATCACATAGCTAATTAAAAGCAAAAACCAACAACTGCTTTTCAGTTAGCTTAGGGCATACACAGTAAATGAATTACGTGATTTATCTGGTGCTTATTTTTTTATGAAAATAATTGTAGGGCTGTAAAATGTTTCTCTATTGCTAAAGATAGGGGTCAGATGTAACTGATACTCTTCTTTCAAAGAATTATATACAAATATATATGCATTTATACATATAGACTCTGTATTATTACTGTTTCACACACTTTTCCTTTCTTTGATCACTGAAAAATTTAAAGCTTTATCTAAACAACTTTAATTTTTCAAACAGGTTGAGAATTTCAAATGGAGCTGACAGTAAGTTTTTGTATTTATTTTTTCATCATATTAATGGTGAGGTTCACTCTTCTGCTGAGGTTTTTGGAGTTCTTGAAATCCTATTGATGATTTTTGTCTTCTATACAAAGAAGCAGTTTCAGTAGAGAAGCAGAAAGTTGAATGTCTTTCTCCAGATAAATCAGGACAGATGTCTGATTTAAAACTTTTGAGTTACCTGTTTTTTACTATGATTTTCCAGTCTTCTCTGTGAGTGAGGTTATAACCACTGAGCTCATCTAGACTATTCAAAAACTCTGTCAGATTTTAACACATTGCTCATTAAGAACCATTCATAAGATTATGTGTGGACCTCCTCTCCTGTATGGTTTCAGTGGGACTCCATGCCCCCAGTGGCTCAGTAGGACCAAGCCCTGTGAGATACCTCCCTGGTGAAGCCATTCTCAGTAGCTACCCTCAAATTCACTGCAATCTGTGAGCTCCATTACATCTTCTTGACCCCTGGGTACAGACTGGCCACCTTCCTCTTCTATGGTCTTCTTCCATCCCACTTTCTTGGGTTTTCAGTACTTCTTTTGCAGTTGATTCCTTCTTCTCCACCTACAAACAAATTTAAGTCATTTTCTACACAAAAAAAGAAAACGGTCTTTTCCTTGATTTTACCCAGCTTTCAAACTGCCTTTCCTGTCCCTCACCTCCAAATTAACTGAGTAAGTACTAACATTTGGTCATCAGCCCATGGTGTCTGTCCCCACCACTCTCCTGAAACTCTCCTCTTCCTGCCCCGTGACATCACTTCTTTTTAGTCCTCATCAAGCTCGGGGTATTTGATGCTGACCATTTTTGTCCTTCTTGATACTCTGTGTTTTCGAAGTTTCTATGAGGCTGCTGTTCTGTGGCTGCTCCTCTGTTTCTTTGTTGACCGGCTGTTGGTCTTTTTGAGAGCCTACTCTCCCTTCTCCAAGCTGAGGACCTTAGTCATTCCCATTCCTCTTCCCCCCAACACCTCTCTTAGCTATCAACTTTGCCTTCTAACTCTATATTACCCCTCACCCCCACCTTTAACAGCTGTCTGATTTGCTCCCCTCTATTGCTCCTGCCTTAAAGCCTCCAATGTTCATTGTCCTAAAGAAAAAGTATGCACTCTCTCTTGCCGTTGATTTTGTGTTGGCATCATGTGTTTCGTTTTCCTCCCTTTAAATGTTCCCGTTCCTACTGGAATTACCTTTCTGAACAATAGATCATCACTTATGTGGAACCTTCAATGGTTTCCTACTACCAGCAGGATGGGCAGCTAATCCCTTCGTCTTTCTCAGTGCCCTTGAGAGCCTGGCCCCCGTCAAAATTTCCAGGCTCATTTTATGAGCCCTTTCATTCACTATTTCTTCCACACACAATATGACCACCCACCTGTTGGCATCTCCACGTGGTGTCTAGAAGGCAATTCAGAATGTTCCACCTCCCTTCTCTCCCACCTCAGGAAATGGCAGCTTTACCCTTCCAGGTGCTGAGGCCAAAGTCTTGTAGTCATACTTGACTCCCATTTTCTCACATCCCTACACCCACCCCATCTGTAAGTCTTTTAAAAGATATCAAGTATCTGATCACTTTTCTACCCCCACGTACCACTTTTCATCTCTTCCCTGGATTACAGGTGGTCTCCTAATAGGCTATTTCCAGAAAACAGGCAGAATAACACTTTTAAACTGCAAGTCAGATTGGGTCACTCTTCCGTTCAAATGATGTTTTGTCTCACTCTGTAAAAGCAAAGTCCAAACACAGTCCACAAGGCCCTGTTGATCTGCTCTCCCTCCTCTAACTTTCCCACCTTCTTTCCTCTCAGCACAATGCACCCTGGCCACTCTATCTACCTTAACATAGCAAGTGTTCTGCTGCCTCAGGACCTTTGCACTTGCGTTACTTCTGCCTGGAATGCTCTTCCTTTATCCATGTAACTCACCCTTGCTTTCCCTTCAGGTCTTTGCTCACGTTTCACCTTATCAGAGAGGTATTGCCTAACTACCCTGTAAAGTTGTAACCTCCCTGTCCCCCACACTTCCTCATGCTCTTGGTATACATGTAATGTACTATGATATTATATATTTACTTGTTTGTTTATTTTCTGTTTCCCTTTCCTAGAATGTAGCCAGAGACCTTATCTGTTTTCATTACTGCTCTTTCTCTCAAGGATAGACTGGTACCTGGCACATAGTAGATGTTCAATAAATATGCATCAAATGAAATGTGAGCAAGATCTCACAGCTCCTTAAGTGGTGAAGCCAGGTTTAAAACTCAGTTTTGTCAGACTCAGATGCCCATAGTCTTTAAGTATTTCATTGTTTGTCTATGAAGTTTCCCTAAGCCTCTGTCTACAGCTCTATTATATTACTTAGCAAACTGTATTGTGATTATAGTTTACATGTGTTTCATATTAGCTTTTCTCTAAGGTGAGAGCCACTTCTTATTCACATCTGTCATGCCTAGCATGACCCTTAGTGGGAGCTAAATACTTTTTTTTTAATTATTGAATTGAACTTAGGAAAGAACAGTCTTTTCTGATGATCTTACTTTTTACCAAGCACCCCCAAAGGGATTTTTGTTCTTTTCCTTATCCAGCAACAAGAAGCCAGAGAGAGCCATGAAACTGGGCTCATTACATTGCTTCCTCTATGAGGTATAAAGCAGTTACCACCATGAGACTAAAGTTCTCCACTCTAATTTCGATTTCATGAAATGTCAAAACTGTTGCAGAGGATGTCTCTGGAGCCTTGTAATTCAGGACTTGAGCAGATAGAAGAGAACCAGTTAAACTTTCAAGAGGTGTTCCCAGCACATGGTCCTTGTGAAACCAAACACCTCCCTTGCTGTCACTTTTTCCACCTCCTCTTTTGTTTCTGGTATATACCTCTTAATGTGTTCTCATCATTTTGTTGTCATTTTAAGTCAGTGAAATAGTCTGCTAATAATTTGGTATTAATCATGTCTATACGGGTACTGCATCCTGGTAGGGAGCTCAGAGAATTGTGCTTCTGGGATGTCATGAAGTGTGATGGGCAGCCAAGTGCCTTCTGCAGCCCAGAGGTGTAATTGGTTCAGAGGAAATACATCTTTGAGGCTAATATTACCTGTCTTTCTTCAATTCCCTGTATAAATATGTTTGGAGATATTGCATTGGTGATTGGAAGCTGTCAGGATACCATGCACAATAATGTGGTTAAAGGGTATCAGGCAATCTTTTTCAAAAACTGAGAAGCCATTCTGATTAACCTGTTCAATAGTAACTTTGAAGGCAATATATTCATAAGCATTTATTTATCTCCAGCCGAGTAATTAAAATGCCAATCTTCTCTATAATTTCAGAAATCTCAGCCTCCTTAAAAAGCCCTCAGGAGCCTCACCATCATTATTCAGGTAGGAGGCATGCGCACATAGACATGTCAACTGGGCTAAGCGTCTGTGATTCTGCACTTGGAAGCAGAAACACTGATGAATTAGTGGTGTTGGTATGGCTCCCAGGTTGAAAAGTTGTTTACTCTGATGAGAGACCATTCAGATTTCTTATCTTGCCATTGACTCGGGAAAACAAGTTGGTAGGGTTTAAGAGAGTTTGGATTTAAAAAAAAAAAAAGTTTATTTGTATTGGAAAGTTCCAAATTGTCAAGGGGAAAGATGACCTTGAGATCTGAAAATTCTTTACAAGCTCAAAGCCATCCCAGAGCCAAAGGTCTTTGTGTTTTGGACTGGGGAAGAGACAGGCCTGAGACTCATTCTCTGAGCAGGGTTTTGTACCCTCAGTGGGCCCTCAGTGACTGTAACCACTGAATGGTTGCCAGCCCCACAGGGTAGGTTCAACAAAGACACCTTAAAGGATGTTATTAAACAAGATGTCAATGGTCTTGACTCTCTTAAGCAGCATCACTTCACAGGGCTTCAGTCGTCTTTCTTTCAAAGTGGGAATAATTGTACTTGCCCTTCCTGAGGAACGGTCTGCCAAAGGGCTAGCTGAGAATACAGACGGAGATGCTTTGAAATGCAAAGTGATATAACAGCCAACTGGACTCGTGCCATTGGGTGGTCTTTTGGGCATCACTGCTCTCAGCATTGGATTAGATAATACACAGGCAAGCTTTTTATGCAATCTAAAGCTCGGTATATGAGTAAGTGTATTGGTATGATAATTACCATTATTATTAATTATATCAAGGTCATGTGCTCGGGGTCCAGTAATAGACTACCTTATCCTGAATTCTCCTCTGTAGTGAATAGTGTATTTCAGTGGATTCCAGACCCCACATTCCAGGCTCTTATAACCAGCTCTTTTCAGCTCAGCAGTAATCCGTTATTTTGACTCCAGCTGTCAACTTAAGAAAGTCTCTGGTGAGGAACACTGTAATTCACATTGACTCTGATCTGTTAGGCTACAGCTCTTAGCAGGAAAACGCAGATCACTTGCTTCTAATTAAAAGTGGTCTTCAGCTCTCTCTGGGTAAAAGAAGATGAACTCTGCAAAGTTAACAGTAGATGTCCCCACAGTCCACTGTGCATTAGATTCGACCTGGAAAGGAAAGACCACAGAGAATGAAAACCACAGATTAAAATACTCTTTAGGAATTTGACACAACATTGTAAAATGATTATAAATCAATACAAAATGTTAAAAAATAAATAAATAAATAAATAAAATACTCTTTAAAAGAAAGTTCCTCATATGTAAGCGTTAATATGGTGTTTGGTATTCAGGAGAGCGGAGGTGATAGCCCTACCTCAGAACGTATTACATAATCTTATATAATCTATTCCTAAGACTGGGATATCCTTCCTGCTTAGGGCATAGTATATTTTAAATACTGTGTTGTAGATAATATTTTTGGTAAAGGGGAAGATAAAGGGTCTTTGAAATAAAATATTTTACTATTATATGAGTATATTGATGTGGGGGAGGCTTTCTGTAAATTCAGCCCACTGACGCATACTTAAAATAATAAATCTGCTTTTGTTTGCAGCCATCGAAAGGAACAATTTAATGAGGCTTTCTCAGAGCATACCATTTACACCAATCCAACTGTTTGGTGAGTGCCATTTCTACCCTCTTGGGGTTGTGCCAGGATAAAGGCATAACATCTGAGTAAATCATAAGAGAAATCATTTTGCATCATTTTAGTGGAAAATTTCCTTTTGCTCATGGTTGCAGTTTAGTGAGATTAATTTCCTAAAATGGAAACTCTTATTAACTGCCTGGCTGGTATCTGGGGTCAAAATCTAATATACTATGGGGATGGGACCTATAATGAGCAGCAGTTGGGAAAAAGCAATAATGTTGCACCTGGCATCCACTGATTTAAGGCTGGAAGTAAGTAGAAAAGAAAAGAACCAACCAACCATGAGTAATAAACACAGAAGAAAATGTTAGATGTCAATACGGTAAAAGCGAACACATCTGAAGAGAAATGCTTTGTATATTGTTTTTTATTTGTTTGTTTTGTTCCCTGTAAACTAATTGCTCTCAGCTCAGAGCACAAATGTCATTTTTAAAGGCTGGAGTAGTAAAGAAAAACAAGCTGGCATCAGCCGGATCTACCAGAGTTTCTCTGTCCTGCCAATCGGCAAAATCACAAGGGGCCCCACACTGTCCTAGGTCTTGATTCTCCCTACACTCTTCACGTGGGGACGATCATTGATGCAAATACCTTTTCCTCCACTTGGCTCCTTGGCTGGTTTTCCAACTCAGTAGCTCTGTTCTCAAACGTCTAGGAATTTAGAACTCTAAAGAGATCTTTGGTGGTATTTATCTGGGCACCAAGTATAAATTTTTGAAAACATGTTACTAAGCATTGCCTAGAAAAGTTCTTTGTTAAGCAATTGAATACAAGAATGAGCGAATTTCTTGGTAAACCAGTACAGTGTTTATTTTTTTAAAAAGCCATTTGAAACAGAGATATAAGGAGAAGATTAAACACAGGCTGGACAGAAGTTGTATAGAATATGCTACTTCTGTTAGGAAGCATTAAATACTTTATTAGGTGGAGTCTAGGCTGAATAAGAATTGCTTCCTGATCAACAGCTTAAATGTGGAAGGTGCAAAGCAGTTAAAAACATTTATGTATAAAAGCTTTGAGTGGGGTTGGGTTTGTATCCGAGGTTCTATTTCACATTAGCCAGGTTAACATACTTAACAACATACTTAACCTTTACAACAACCCAGTGGAGTGAGCATTATTTTCACTTCCATTTTACTGATGAGGAAAGTGAGGCTTTAAGTAACTTACCCAAAGGCACAAGGGAAGGAGGGAGGGGCCCTGGGGTATGACTTTGGTTCTAACTCCAACTGGGTTAAACCATGAATTATCAGTGGAGTACTGTCACCCCCAAGGGAGCAAAAACATCTTTATCTTTTTATATTAAAGCATACACACACACACAGAGTACACAATCAGATATACAGTATATCTTTGGTATTAGAATGTTAGGGAAGGGGCAATTAGGAAAAAAAAAAAGCCTGAAACAGCTCCTAAGGGTGATCATAATAAACACAATAAACAATAAACTATCTCTTTGAAAGTATTTGTAACAAAAGAAGCCTAGCCTTGCTACTCTGTTTTTCTTTTTGTCCAGTTGTAGTCTACAGTAAGGACAGCTTAATTCTTGTGTGACAGCTGGCACTTTGTCTGTTCTCGCCCTCTCCCTCTTTACTGGACTATCACATGGTCAGATGTCTATACTTGACCCTGTACAGATGAAATTCCCATCCCTCTCTGGTCCTTTAGGAAACTGAACTGGTTCTGAGTTGAAATTTAGGATGCCGTTCACGTCACAGACATGGATCTTGTTGACCCCTCCCCTGGACTTCTCTTTGCGGCAGGAGAAGAAGTAACTGTCTACAGGCTGGAGGAGAGTTCCCCTTTGAATCTGGATAAAAGCATGTCTTCGTGGTCCCAGCGAGGGAGGTCTGCAATGATCCAGGTGTTGTCCCAAGAGGAGATGGATGGTGGCCTCCGCAAAGCCCTGAGAGTCATCAGCACCTGGTCTGAAGATGAGGTCCTCAAGCCAGGGCAAGTTTTCATTATGAAGTCCTTCCTCCCTGAGGTCGTGCAGACATGGTACAAAATCTTCCAGGAGAGCACTGTGCTTCATCTTTGCCTCAGGGTAAGTCAGAGACCCACAGCCCAGGTGGGAAGATCACAGAAAGTGGATCTGGCTCTGCCTGGTCGAAGGCCATGATCTTCAATCGGAAGGATAGCCTACTCTTTTTTGGAGGTGGTGGTATTGTGTTATTTTTGGCTTTTGCTCATGGAGTGGGTAGGGATGGGAGCTGAATAAGGCTGAATAATCACCCCTGGGAGGCCCCTAGTAACTCTATTTTCATTAATTAGTAGGTGTGTGATAGCAAACTAGTATTTTTATCAATGCTCTCTGTTTTGCAGGAAATTCAACAACAAAGAGCTGCTCAAAAACTAATCTATACCTTCAACCAAGTGAAACCACAGACCATTCCCTACACGCCGAGGTGAGAAAGTATGGGCATCCTGGCCCTTCACTTTAAGTGGGAATTTCTGTCAATTTCTTTGCAGCCCTGTCAGTCATGAGAAGTACCAGACCGGTGGGGAAGTTCCCCATGACCTTAACTTCAGTTTCTTCCTTCCATAGTTCTTGGAGACAGTAGAAAAAGAATTGGACATCCCAGGGATACTTTGGCTTAAATCGCTGAACTTGTGTGAGTGGAAGAGAGACGATCAAGCAGAGGCCATGGCTAACCTCTCAGTTACGAAGACAGGCAGATCTTGGGTGTAGCTACCAATGTCCAGAAACGTTGTGGCAGAAAAGCACTTCTGTTTTAAGTATAGTTTCTTGCCCTAATATCTTACAGAAATTAGGAACTTTAGAAGAAGGATCTCCCGTTGCTTTCACTTGAGTGTCTCTGTACACTTGCATTCATTTAGCAAGACAGATCATAATTTGGTGCTGAGGACTTAACAGTAAAGTTTTATTGTTTCATTTACAAGGAACTTCATAGAGCACGGCCAGCAAAGTTGAGTTTGGAACTCATACAAGGGTTCCTCAAAGAGAAGGGAGGTGGGGAAGCATGGGGGAAACTCCCAATCTTTGCATTCCATTCCTTTAGTAGAAAGGCAAGGGCATGTGCCTTGAGGCTGCATCAGACGAGAGCTGGGTAATTTCCCCTGCTGCTGACTGTTCAGTAATGTGAGGTCCATCTTTGCTGCCCTGTGGGGAATCAATGGTCTCTTCCTCCCCCCACCCCATAGGTTCCTGGAAGTTTTCTTAATCTACTGCCATTCAGCTGACCAGTGGTTGACCATTGAGAAGTATGTGACTGGAGAGTTCCGGAAGTACAACAACAACAACGGGGATGAGATTGCCCCCAGGAACACCCTGGAGGAGCTGATGCTGGCTTTCTCTCACTGGACCTATGAGTATACTCGGGGAGAGCTGCTGGTCCTAGATTTGCAAGGTGATTGATAGCTGAGGATTTGATACAACAGGCATGAGGCAAAGTTCAGGAAACACTGACCAGGGATTGCTTTCTCTGTGTCATTGTCACCTACATTCGACCCTGGCTCTTTCTTTACTCAAAGCCAGAGTTAAGGTCTTTCAGTGGAGACCTTTCTTGACAGTGTGTAGTGTTTTTGTTTTTGTTTTTTTAATTTGAAAATGGAAGATGGTATCTGTTTCCTGAATTTATTTATTATTTGTGAAACTGTCTTAAGAGGGAGGAACCAGACACATGTCCTGAGAGATCATGTAAGAACCAGGATGGATAATGTGTGGAGTGGCTGTCTAGCTTTGAAGGGAGGTTTATTTCAGAGACATTGTACAGGGATGACGGTGAGCACCTGCTGTGCTGTTTCTCATTTAGATCAAGAGAAAACTATAGGCAGATGATTAGTTGTCTAAAATTTAATGGCATCTAGAATTTTAATCTAAATGGGAAATGATTTTTGTACCAAATTGTCCAGTTTTATGGCTTTTCTTTGGATTTGTGTTCAAAATAAGACATAGGCATGCATTTATACACATAGGAAAGTTTAAATTCTGGTCATTTTTCATGACTTCGAGTCCAATACTTTAGCAGTTTATCATTTAGCTTGCTCTCTTCACTGTGTACCTTGATATAATAGTTCACAAAAGTACGAACTCGGTCTGAGCGAGACAACGCAGTGCACTCTTATTTAGTGGAAGCCTTTGATCAGTGCATCTTTCCACTATCAACACCTCACATGTGACTTATAATCCTGCAGCACGAAACAGAGTATCTCTAGCAGGCTTTCCTTGCAGGGACAGAACAAAATATGTATTAAGGTCAAAGTTTAGTCCCTGGGCTCACCGACTGGGACTTTGGTTTTAAATAAGGGATTTAGCCCAGGACCTTTCATAGAAGTTATCTCATTTAATCCCAGATGCAGCACCTCGAGGTAGATATTATGGGGAATTTAGGCCCAGAAAGTTTAAATAACTTGCCCAAGGTTGCACAGCTACTTAAGGGGGAGCCAGGATGCAGACTTAAGCTGGTTTGACCATCCGTGTTCTTTCCTTTTCACTGTACTGCCTTTTATTTCTTTACAAGTTTCATACCCATAGGACATTACCATGTTCTGGTTCATTTAAACAGATCGGGCATTTCATTGTCCTCTCTGACTTTCCCATCTCTCCAGACCTAGATTCTGTGCTGAAAGCCAGACTTTGAGGCTGGAGACAGTCGAAATAAGCAGGCAATCCTGGGGCATCGTGAGCAATGTCCACTAAGACTGCAAAGCCATGTTGATTGAAATTTGTGCCACACGCCCAAGGATATACACACACACACACACACACACACACACACACACATGTATATGTATATATATACATATACATATATGTATATGTATACGTCCTAATAGTTTTCAGTTCAGTTGTGTTTTTTATTTAATTGTTTAGTATTTCTAGTCTTTGGAGAGATGATGTACATTGTCTGGGTGGCAGGGAGTGGAGACTGAAAGGCCAATTAGGCTCATATATATGTGCACTTTTCAAACTACATATAAGTCCTTCCATCCTTTCAGATCTGTGCTGTTCACAAGGTTGAATTGTACTTCTAACCCTCAAACACAGTATTTTAGGAAGCAATTGTAAACAAAGTTAAAACAGGCTAGATGATTCAGCTTTTAAACCAGCAAGTACATGATCCATGTAAACCCAGCACGCTGATGCCCAAGGCGTCTGCTTTTGTAGCTCATGTTGGGGAAAGCTTGATTGTTTTCATCTTGAGTACTTGAGTGTCTGCGCTTTGAGTTTTGGGTGGAGTTGTTTAAAAAGCGAAAACAAAACAAAAAAAAAACAACCAAAGAAAAACTTTAAGAAATTAATGATGACTCTTCAGTGTGTTTTGTATTCCACTTGAATAGGTTTTTGTTTAATGATGTTTATGTTTGGGGATTTTTATGTCTCTTAGTAATCCAAAGTGGCATTAAACAGAACAAATGCTGTGTTGATAGTCTTGGGGGAAAAAGGAATTAACTTTTTTTTTTTTAACTGAGCAATTATGTGAATTGCAGAAACAGATGCCAAATAAACTATGTCAAAATATTGACCTTCAAAGGAGGGAAGACTGGATATCATAGAATGAGCATGAAGAGATTGAGATACTTACCAGAGAGTTTTTGCCAATTGGTTAGCCCTGAATTTATGGAAGAACGTGAACCCTATAATAGTAATTATAAGCAGCCATAGTAGTACTATTACTAGCTATCATTGACTAAATACTAATTTTTTTTTGCCAGGCACTTGGCTAAAGGCTTATGTGCATTATCATATTTAATCCAAACCAGGTTGGACAGGAAAAATAGGAGAATATAATGTATTCTTAAAACGTCCTAATAGTTTTCAGTTCAGTTGTGTTTTTTATTTAATTGTTTAGTATTTCTAGTCTTTGGAGAGATGATGTACATTGTCTGGGTGGCAGGGAGTGGAGACTGAAAGGCCAATTAGGCTCAGTTAGGAGAAGCTCTGAAGTCACAGTGCTGGGGTTTGACTCCTGGCTCCACCATGAATTAGCTGTGTGACCAGGGGACAACTACCTTGAGTCCCACTTCCCTCATTTGTAATTGGGGTAAATAATATTATGCACTTAAAGGGCTGAAATGAGGCAAGTTCCCGACACAGTAAATGTTAATTGTTGTTGTTGTTAGTATTAATCTCTGTGTGGCTTGTTAAAATGGAAGTTAATCTTCAGCAGTGGGTAGTCTACGCTTAGCTGTGTGGTCCTGGTGGTGCTTCTGGGAGACCCCAGCTTCAGCGTCTGTAGAGTGAAGCCCCGATCAGCTTGCTGTGGCTCCCTATTGCTTGGAGGAAAGAAGGAATGAGAAACCCTCTGGCAGTTTATTCTTTCAGTTTCTTCTTTTCTTTTCCTCTTTACTTTCTTCCAAGGAAGTGCCAACCATTAACCCCGGAGCTGCCACATCAGGCCAGGAAGCTGAACTCTAAGGAGAGGCTTGACTAATTTCAGATTGCTTGTAATTACACTGTAGTCTTCCAGTCTCTTTCCATTTAAAAATTTTCATATGACAGCCTGAATCATCATCATTATGTGTGAAATCCAATATTTAATTTCCAGAAATGAGAATGAAAAACAATTGTATTTCAATTTACAGTGGTCTATGGCATGTATTTTTTTTTTAAGTTTACTATAGTTTTCAAAGAACTTTTGGAGATATTAATTTTTTTAATCAGAATAAATCAGCATTTGCATCTGCATCAGCATGACACATTCTGCTGCTACAAGGAAGGTAACTTTCCGTAGATGTAGAAGTTCATGAATGCATCCCAAGGTGGGTGGGATCAGAATGTAAGTCTCTGAATTTCTCCTAAGGGCATGTCCTGTACTGCTTGTGTGTGGGCAGTTACTCTGTTAAGGCTGGTAAAGAGATTTCATTGGGATTTTTAGATCTTAAAATGTCTTATTATCTTTCATGTTTTCCAGATATCTAGGTGAATAGGTGGATGGGGTAGGATGGGGTCTATGCTAAAGTTTGCCAGTTGGGTGACTGCTGTGTAGCTGAGTGAGGCAGAGGTGGTGGGCATGATGCTGGTGGTGCAACATGATTGGTCCTCTGAGCTGCTTTCTGTTCTTCACTCATTGGAGTGCCCTGTCTGCCATTCGAGGGTCCCCAAATATGTTTCTAGTAGTCAAACTTTGAGCTGTCACTCTGGGTTTAAGGATAGAAAGGCTTGGAGATATTCTTTACCCTCAGTCTTAATGGCTGTTCTGTTCATTAGAAAACAGTACTTTAGGGAAGTGAAATAATCGGAACATGGTTTTACCAGTGGTAAGAAGACAGAATTTAACTTCACAAGAGCTCTTGCTCGAATAAAGACAATGGAAATAGCAGCTGACACGTTGTAGCTTCCTCTGGGTCATTTTGCTAAGCAGTTTGTATGGTAGTTCATGTAATCCTCTCAGAAACCCTATAGCACAAGGCCTGTGATTATTCGTGGTTTCAGATGATAAAACTGAGACTCACAGAGATTAAAGAAGGTGTCCAGGTCACACAGCTAGACAGTGATGGGGCCGGGAGTGGGACCCAGATCCTTTGACTTTGGATGAGCAGTGAGATGGAAAGTAAATGGGAGCTGATGTGACCTTGATAGACTTTTTTCCTTAAAACTTCCCTTTTTCCCCAATTCTTAGGTGTTAAGATTTAAGCTGCATATCCCCAGCTTAAATCTACAGTTTACTCACATGTCAGCCTAAAGCTTTCATCATTGCCGGGAATTGCAGACATAAAGTCAGACCTGAGCCTAAACGTGTGAAGGTTTTGTAGCTGTTAGTCTCTGTTGGTGGGACCTGGGCTATTTGTCTGTTGTTCTGTGTATTTACTACATAGTGCTCTTTATTTACTGCAGAGTTAAACATAGTTGTTGTGTTTATTTACTACATGTTTACTGTATAGCTAAGGTCCCATTAGGCTGTTCCTTCATGTGTCTGTAATGAGAAAAGCATACAGAGCCCAGCCTCTTCCTATGACTTTTCCTGTAAAAAGAATAAAGGCCAAGCAAAGCACATTTTGCACACTTCCCCCTGAGCCTGTGTTTTAGTCTTATTTTCCCTTTCCCTGTTCAAAATCAGTATACAAAAATACTGAGCCAGTGGTTCTTCAAGGGTCCCTGGGTAGGATTCAGAGGATCTGTAAACTTTGATGAAGAAACAAATTTAAGTTACACCTTTATTTCACTAAACTGTGGCTGAAATTCATCATTTCCTCCAGTTATAATGGAGACCGCAAACCACAGTGGTATTCACAGGAGCCATGACTGTTTGCAATAGCAATTACAGATATTAACATAGCACATTAGAGTGCTGGCAGATATCTCAAAATTCTGGTTATATTTATTACTAGTTGGATGTTAAAGTGTTATTAAACTTGTACTAGATCCTGTTATTTAACGTGCTATTAAAGAAGTACATGTATTGCAGTAAAATTTTAAAATATTTTGGTCACTGTATTTCAGTATTATTGGTTTCCTTTGTAATCGTATGCATTCAGATTATATATTGTAAAATATTATTCTGAGAAGGAGATCCCTTAGCTTCATCAGACTGACAAAGAGGGTCATGACACAAAAAAGGTTGAAAATCCCTGTTTAAACAGGTTATTTCCCTAAGGAAGTCAGTTTCTTAGGGGAATGGTCTATAAACTATATAAGGATTACATTTTCTTGTGAAAGGTTTAGCATGTAGTAAAAACATACAGAACATAGTAAAAATCTTTTTTAAAATAGTGGTTAGGAAACTTTTTTAACCAAATAGAAATATGTGTTATACATTTTATATGATTTTTAAATCAATTTCCCACAAGGGTGGTCTCTTCCAAGCCGCGAGAACCAGTGCTGATTAGAGGCTGACCTCAGAAATCCCGCTGGCTTATGCCCACCTGGCGCATTCACCTGCCTGACTGGCTGTCTTGTCTGTGCAATGCTGCTGTTGGAAATCAGTCTCACCATGACTTGCATTTTATAACAGAGATTTGCTTTGGCATTGATCCCTGTTTTGATAAGTGTTAGCTTTAAATTACACTTATGTTATCCTTTTATGCTTTGATGTCATCTTTTAAAAAAGTAAATTTGATTGAAGAATCACACACATTCAGAAAAGTGCACACAGCATAAGCACACAGCTCAAAGAGTTTCCACAACTGAACATATGTGTGTAACCAGCACCCAGATCAAGAATGTGGGGTGTTTATATTTTTCTGCTTAAAATTCTCTATATATAGCATTTGATGTGTGTCTTTGATGGAGCAGAGGTTGCACCTGCAGAACCACACAGCACCTTGCACCTTGCTGAGCACTGATGGACTCCATCTAAGGAGACCATGGACTAGTGGGAGGGACACAAGCTTTGGCTCAGCTTGAATTGAGTTACGACCTCTTGTGGACTGTGCAACTTCTGATAAACTGCTTAATCTCTTTGAACATCAATGTTCCCATTGGTAAAACGAGGCTATGAGGATACTAATGCTTATTTTTCATGATTGCCAAGAAAATAAAATTAGAATGTCTAGTATATATAAGTGGTAAATGAATGATAGATGCTATTATCAATGACTGTGAATACATTACAAAAACAGTCATTTGTAGCCTAGAAGTTTATTTTAGCATAATAGAGAGGGTTGCAGGAAACAGCATATTAACTAATACATTCAAATATGCCTGGATAATTTTTATAGTACAGTTAATTCACATGATGTTTAATGTACTACAGGGTGGATGTAGGTTTAAAGAAAGAAGTTAAAATTTGGTTATTATTTTCCTGAATTTCTGGGAAAATGAAATTCCCTGTTTGCTAAATGAATTTTCTTTTTCTTTGGAGGTGTTGGAGAAAATTTGACAGATCCATCTGTTATAAAACCTGAAGACAAACAGTAAGTTAATTTATGATGTTATCATTTAGAAAATTGCATTTAACACATTGTACATGATTTCTTAAAAGTAATTTTTTTCTTAAAAGTAGTTTTTAAACATTTATGTATCTTGCCTAGATCCTAGAAAGGTTTTGAGGCAGTTTATATCTATATTTATATCTGTATCTGTATCTATATTTATATACCCAAAAATATCTATGTCCAAATACAATACAATAAAATACAATAAGATTTAAAATTCAGTAAGGTTTTAAAGAATGCATAGATTAGGAAATAGGAGCAAAAAGAAAATAAGGAAATAAAATAAGATTAAATCTGTAGTTGTTAGTACACAAAAATGGTAATTATGTATGAAGACCAATGCAGTAGCCAGAACTTTGTTGCAAATTTGACTCTCGAGTTTTCTAGTGATCCAGACTAAAGAGAAATATGGGTAAGTTCAGCCTTCTCTGGCTTTGACGTGAAAGCAGTTAACGTCATAGGAGAAGCACCATTTCCTTGATTGTCATCACGGCGGAGTCATTGCATCTTACTGTGGGCAGCGTCTTCCATCACATGCCTGTAAAACGAAAGCTGAGGGCATAAACTGTGCTGTTCAGTAAGAGCAAATCTATGAGAGGCCAAAACAATGGGGCTTAAATGTGTAGCATCAGACTGTTAATTCAGGACTGAAGTGTCAGTTATATAGAGGGATGAGTCATCTGCCTGTCCTTTGAATTTCCATGGGCATTCCATCCCATAAGCAGGGTTTTGGGAAGACTTGGCAGTAGAGGATCGGGGTGGTACTCTTCTGTTGAAGGTGAAGTAGAAGTAATGGTAATGATTAAGGATGGATCAATATGATAGATGACAGTGGTTGTCAAACATGATTTTCATCATAATCGCCAGGAAAGCTTGTTGAAACACGGATTGCTGCCCCTGCACCTCACCCTTTGCCCCCAGTTTCTTATTCAGTGGGTTTGGGGTGGGGCCCAATAATGTAACAAGTCCCCAGATGATACTAATTCTGCTGGCCTGGAGCCCACACTGTGAGAGCTGCTAATATACAACATTTTAATACCCTAGTCATCCTAAGTGTCTGTACTTGGCCCCTGGGTTGTAAAAATACACATATAATTATATAAGCGGGCAATTACTATGTAAGAAAATCTGACATTTTAACTTCCCTCCCATAGGACTCACCCTGTAAATATTCACTGCTTTAATGCTCTATTCTTTTACTGTATGATTTAATATGACTGTGGTACCATCTGCAGGCTTCTATGCAAAGAGGTCCACCTAAAAGTGTATTAGCTATTTCTTTGAACTAGGTGAGCTGGAGAAGATAAAGCCAATCCATACCGTTCCTGTGCATCCGATTCCCATGATAGGTGACCATGGAGTTCACGTTGTAACCCTTACGGTACAGATACAGGCTTTGTTATTTTTCCGTTTAGCCAAGCTAAAGTGTTTTTAGATAAAAATACACATTATTTCTTCAGTAGCCCTGTGTGCCCAAGGGTTTGTAGTAGGAACCCTTTATAATTTTTAAGCACTTCCTTTATAATTTTGCATTGAAAAAATTTTGCATATATAATGCTCCAAGTTTATGTATACTCTATCATTATTAAGTTTTGACCTTGGTATATATATTTGATATGACCTGAATATTTCTAACTTTTAGAATTCTAAGAAGATTATATTATTCCACTTGACAGTTGAGTATTTAATTGCATCCTATAGGCCAGTGGGTCTCAATTTCTATTAGGGTCACCTAGGGAACTTAAAAAAAAAAAAAGCTGCTCAGAATTAGCATCAAGTCAGAATCTCAGAGGAGAAGGCCCTGATGTCTGTACTTCTTAAGGGTTCCCCAGGTGATTCTGACGGGCAGTCAGGGTTGGGAGGCTCTGTCTTATGGCAAACTTCATTTTTTATGACTTGAGGATATGGATGGAAATGGATGGATTGTATCACTGTAGCCTGCCTGGTTGGTGGGGTCACCTAATTCTGGGTGCATTTGGTCTTCCTGGTGAAGATAATAAGAAGTACTATTTTTTCACAGTGTGGTAAATTACCCCTAATTAGTTCAGTGAGGCTCGCATTTTTGGATGCCATCTGTGTGTTAATCCTTTGCTACACAAAGCATGGGCCGTGGACCAGTAACATCATCATCACCTGGGAGATGGTTAGAACTGCAGGCTCTCAGGACCCTCCCTAGACTTCCTGAATCTGAATCTGAATTTTCACGAGATCTTCAGGTGATTTGGTGTAAATGAAAGTTTGAGAAGCAGGTGCTTTCACATGTTGTCTATTTCACTCTGCATCTTCAGTCCCAGTTCACCAGTGAGAAAAATGGAGCTCAGAGGAGCTGGTAACTTGCCTGTGAGGAGAAGGGGTCAATGAAAGGGAATGATCCTCTACCAAAAGGGAAGATGTTTTTTTGTGGTGCAGATTCTGGTACTGTCTCTGTTGCCTGTTGTCTCCTACCTTTCCCCAACCTTTTGCCCTTGAAGGCAGAGTCATCAGACCTTCTCCCTCAGAGCCTCTCTGGCCACTTGGTTCCCCAGGTGATCGACTCTCAGTGGAGGCTGCCTTGGTAGTTTGGGACTGCATCTTCTCACTGCCTTGATGGTTTTGGCCATTTGATAAGTATGAAATGATAATAATGGTGAGATGTTCTCTAGTAAATCTCTGTCTGCATGGCACTAATTAGCATTTCCTCGAATGTGGAACCAAGCAACCACCTGCTTTCCTGTGCTGTGAAAAATCCGGAAAACAGTTGTCTTTTTATTCAGATGTGGTTATCTGAGTCTGCAGGGCTGTGGGCGTGCTGTGCGAATGTCCCTTCAACCACCCTCCTTCACAGGCGTCCCCTGTCGAGCACCTGATGTATACGTATTGCAGTAGTTTTGATTCTTGTGTCTTTTAAAAACTTGGTTTTTTTTTTTCTTCTATTTTTATTGTTTTCCCTGCTTCACAGAGGCACTGAGGGTTGAACCCAGGACCTCGTGCATGCCAGGCATGCACTCTGCCACTGAGCTCTGCCCTCCACCCACTGAGTCTTCTGTCTTAACTTTAACAAAGCTCATAGAGGGAACTGATTTAGCTTTCAGCTTTTATCTGAGAATCAATGATACATTTCTAAGTTGGGAACTTTCATGTTTTACTGGGAGGAAAGAAATGGCAGTGCAGAATGCAAAAGAGTGAAATATTCCATCAGGGTCATGCCGGAGAGACTATAAAAGGGATTCTTCAATTTTAATGGCTAAAATAACCCCTTCTTTTTTTCACTTTATCAGCATCACGGAGTTCTGGTACTAAATATTGAGCGATTCTATTTCTTCGCCACATTTGGTTTTGCCTTATAGAAGTGGTTCCATACCAGATAGACTGAAAGAGGAATAGTTAACAAGAGGCATCTCATGCAGCCCGGTAAATACCACCAGAGCCGTGCTTTGTAAGGGAGATTGAGTGACCAGGAAAGTTAATCCTGGGTGTCTGTTCACGTTGTCTTCCCGAGAGGTTTCCTCCACCTACTCGCCTCAGAGCAAAGAGGCAATCTGAGATCAAACTGACATCAGCCCTCATTCTGAGCTTGGCACATCTTCAGAGCAGCTACTGTTATTCTGCCGAAAGGAAGTGGAAATTGAGATAAATGTTTCAATACTCGGATGGAAAAAAAAGCCCATTTTTACACCACGTCCCTTTTGAAAGACCACATTCCTTAGAAGCAAAGTTTATTGTTTCCTTTTGTGATAGTTTGCTTTTCTTTTTTCTTAAGACGTGGTATTTAAGAGCGGTAATTGAGTTCAGATTTTAAAATGTGCTGTTTTCCACTCTGCATGTCATTAAAATAAAATATTAGCTTTCATAAAGTTTCTCTGGAAGTGTTTCTTGTGTGCTGTGTTCCGTGGTGTGTGGAGTGTCAGCCGAAGAATAGTGGTTGTGTGTGATCTGATGGCAGATGAACATTGATCCTAGAATCTTCTAAGGATCTATTATAATTATAGTGTTCAAAATGTGCCTGATATATCCTCATTTTGTTTGTAATGTTGTCACCTGTGTTTAGCAAATGCAGTTTACTTCCATAAAATCACTGTCGCCTAGTAGTCTTGTCTTCTCACGAAGAGCCTGGCTATAACAGTTTGCAGGGTAGAAATAGCTATCGAAGAGCCATGAATACTGGGTGTAGGGTTTTGTCACACATTTGTATTTGAGGACATTTGTTATTTTCAGAGCAGTATTTGGGTTTGAAACAACGAATGTCGGTCTTTTCAGAAGGCGTGTTCCAATAGCAAATTTGTTTTACTTTATACCTTACCTTTTGGGTCTTCTAGTGGAACAGTTGGTAATGAATGTCATTCTCTCATCCCATATGCATTAAAAAGGGTCTCACTGTATTTTCTTTTAATGTGGTACATAGAAAATTCACTCTTCTATCAGATTAGCGTGGAAATGAGTTTCACAGTGGGTCTTGGAGTTGGGTACAAAGATTGAAGTGCATTTGAATTTTAAATTTGCAAACCTAACATTGTTGCTTCCCCAAAGTGCTCCATTCTTTGTTGGCTCCTTCAAGTTTACAGGGTTACTATGGGATACTGTTCGGTATCTCAGAGAATCCTGGTTGAGCTCCTTTTTCTTAGCTGTGATCTAATTGATATTCTGATATTTCCTCTAGATCAAGAGGAATGGTGTTTGGACCAGCCAATTTAGGGGAAGATGCAATTAGAAACTTCATTGCAAAACATCGTTGCAACTCCTGCTGCCGGAAGCTCAAACTCCCGGGTATGCCCCAAACAATTCTATTTTTCTCTAAGTAAATCTCTCATTGAACGACATCCATTGTAACCTGGGATAGAGGAGAAAATCTTAATCACATTTTTATCTCATTCGTAGTCGAGGCCTGACTTTCTGACTGCAAATTTTTCAAGTCTCTAAAGGGATTAAAAGGACAGGGATTTACTTCAGGTTCTGCCAAAATGTGATAAAACAACGTTGGGCCCAGTACTTGTCACAGTCTCTCCAAGGGAAAAGTTCCACCTACATAATTGGAGTAAAATTGGACCGAGGCAGGTCTCTGTTCCCTGCCCCGCCCCCGTCCTCTTTGGGTCCTGTGTGGTACCCACAATATTTCTAGTCCGTTCTTATTTACTCATTGGATACTTGGGAACGTCAGGTATGGAGGGAAACAGCTATCAATTAAAGGAGTGCTTTTCACTATAAAACTCTGCCAGTTTAAACATACATTGCAAGGTATATTTTTAAAATCTGATTTGATAACATGGCACACTTTCTGTGAAACTAATATAGTCAGCACAGAAAAATATTCCTAACATAAAAGCAAGCGGCTGGAGGTCTGTGCCCCCCAGACTGGCAGCTCCAGCTCTGCTGCATTCCTTCCTTTTATCTCAGAAGGGTTGCTTTATGTCTGTCTCGGCCGGCTCCCTCTTTTCCTTAGGTCATACCACACTTGTCCTTAGAATGGAATTTCACATCTTTGAAGCTGAGTAGCCCTTCCTGCCTTATCATAAATGATCATACCCTGAATTGGAAATCCGTAGAAGGTCACCATCCATTGTAACTTGGGATGGAGTAGGTGTAAATTCACAACAAAGGAGGGCAATTTCTAATCTTGTTGGAGTCAGAGGTGGGAGTCGCTCTTGTGGGTGTGATGTAGCAAAAGACAAGGATGTCGGGCAGCTTCCAGTTCCCATGGGAAGCAGCTTGTCAGCCAGGGGTGGTGGTAGTGGCGGTGATGGTGGTGTGGGTGGTCGGGGTGGGGGTGTCAGGTTGGAGCAGCACAGAGAGGAGGGCCATCACTCTCATCGGGTGGCTGCCCAGGACTTGTTCCCCCAAACCACACAGCAGAACTGGGCCAAGAGATCAGTCCCGGCACCCTGGCCGAGCTGCCCCCTGGCCTCCTCCGTGCTCAGCAGGGGCTGGGCCCTGCGGCGTGGGGCCTTCAGGTAAGGGTCCTACGGGAGGCGGAGGTGACACACGTCTGTCACCCCAGGATTGCAGGCTGGAGTCCAGCCCCTAACTCAGTGCCCTCAGGTGCCAGCCTCTTCCCAGGTCTTATTCATTGTTCCCTGGGCAGGGTAGCTTCCCATTGTTGAAGACACAGGAGAGAAACATCTGATCAGCCAGGAGAGAACCAGACTTGAGGCATAACTCACTGCTTCCATCCTCTTCTGTATGACTGAGATTTTTTTCTCTTCTTTATTTCTCTTTTTACCTACCATGGCGGGTCTTGAGTGAGTAATTCAATAATTCCTCCATTTCTGGATCTAATCCTTTCTTTCAAAACCTTAGTTAACACATTTACATGGAAATCAGGAATATCCTTGTTTACTCAAACGTTCAGAAATTTGAACTAAAAAAAGTTTCGTATGGAAAATAGGATTGGGGTGATTTTTCTTTTTGTTTTAGTTAGTTTTTTTTTTTAAAGAGAGGTAGTTTAGGATAGTGTATAAGAGCATGGGACCCATAGGTTGAGCTCACATTACAGAATTGCTTTTCACTAGTTTGACCTTGGGCCTCAGTTTTCTAATCTGTAAATTGGGGGTAATAGCACCTATCTCATAAAGTTTGTGTGAGGATTGAAGTAATTTATGTATGTGTTCAATAACTGTTGGTTATTATTAAGTTGTAATATGTATTAGTTTTATATCCAGATAATCTTCATTTAATGTTAAAGAATACACAGAATGCACGTTTAAGGTTAACTGATTTCATCAACATGACAAAAAATGGCACACAAACATTGTTTTTAAAATTAAGCATGCTCTACCACTGAGCTCTACCCCCACCCGCTATACAAACATTTAAAGCACATTCTCTTCCATACGTTTCTCCCCCGAGGTTACCCTTAGTCATGATTTCTTTTGATAATTTCCCTGTCAAAATAAAGAAGGAGGCTTTAGGAAACATAGGATTCGATGATTGGTGGAAGCTTTCATAGGTGGGGCCAAGCCTGAGGTACAGCTTTGTGCCAGAAGACTGACCACTGATGTCTCGAGCCCACCATTTTGGCTGAGCTCTGCCACCATTCAGTGGTGAAAATGCCCTGTTTCCAGTCTGGCCTCACTTAACTCTGGCCAGGTCATGTCTTATAGGGCACCATGCATTGAATCAATGCATTGACTCAATCTTGCCTCCCTCGCCCCAGTGAACACAGCCTAAAACAGCACTGGGGAGTTAGAAGCACATGTGTGCAGGGTGAGGGGGTGGGGACAGAGCTTGGACACAGTCAAAGGCTTGAGCCTCACGTATCAGTGGCTGGAAGAAGCGGATTCCTCTCTGAGCACTGGCCTAAAGTCCTGGTCCGATCAACTGTGTGAGTATTGGATTCCTAAGGACTCCCTGTAACAGTCTTAATTGTCTTCCTTGCAGATTTAAAAAGAAACGACTATTCCCCTGGAAGGATAAATTCTGCCCTTGGACTTGAAATCAAAACAGAACCAGCTGTGGAGACTCCAGCAGGGGAAGAAGGCAGTGATTGCCCAGAAGACCTCACACAACTGTGAAAAAGGGAGCCGTAAGAGGGTGACAGCCCTTGCTCTCCCTTCTGTGGACTCTGTGGTAACATAGATGGATTGACGTGGCATTGATTATGTCAGAACCTTTGCCAGGATGGCCTTACCCAGAGGGCCTCCTGGGACGTGCCTTCTGAGCCTCATGTCTCCCCTGCCCGAGGGCCTCACTGGTGTGTGACGCACGGGTTCTCCTAGATACTGCCCTGCGTGCAGGGGGCTTGGCATCTGTCTGTCATCCTCAAGTTGCACAGGAAGACTCTCGGATGAGTCAGCCAGGGGTGCTGCTCCTTCATACCTCATTGTATTAGCTGGTCACTTAGAACCCTTGGAGCAGCATGCTGGGCACTGAAGAACCAGGCAGATGAATTTAATTTATTTTCTCACTGTGTGTGCATCACCTCACCACGTATTGTGTTTATGTATATATGTACATAAAAAAAGTTCCTTGATTTCCTCCTCTCTCCTTTCCAAGCAGCATAGGGCTTTGAATAGAGGCAGAAAGGAAAACAATGGAGCGAGGGTGTCTTTGCACAGACTGGAGCACCCTCCTGCACAAAGTAACCAGTGAGAAGTTAGCATCCTGGTGAAATCTAGATGGTTTTGAGGTATTGTCAGTGAATCAAATGATACTTGGGGATTTCAGTTTTCTCTGGAAGAAAGAAAAGGGAAATCAAACCAAATGCCCTTGCATCCTTTTTTTTTTTTTTTTTTTTAAAGAAATGTTTTCCCTTTACTTAAGCTCAGGGACACTTTTGGTTAGACAGTTGACTCAGCCAGCCTCTAAAGCATCACCCCCTTTTTCAAAGCTGTGTATATAATATTGCAAGCGAAATTACTTTATATCAGGTCCCAGAGGAAAGATGGGGTTTCTGAATGAAAACAGGCTTCATTGCCGTGCAGAGTTCTGGCTTCAAGAGGACTGGAATGTGTATTTTAAGTCTGACCTGAGAACATATAATTAATTTCAGAGGCCTGAAGGGAGGGTCCCAGCAGCCACGCTGTACAGCATGTCTGGAGGACCAGTCGTCCCTCTTTTGTACTTGCCGGGGGCGCCCTACCTCAGAACAAGCATGAGCTTTTCACACAGGGAGGGGTCGGAGAGCTGGGGGAAGCTTCTCCCCTCTCCCCCTGCACCTCCCTCCCTCGTTATAAAGTGTTCCAACCCACCAGCAGCAAATCTCCTGGGGCTGAAATTTTCAACTTAGCCCTTACATTAGCTGGCTTGTTTTCTAAATCCACACTCCTGCATTGTTAGGTTGCACTCAGGGGACGTGTAGTAGCCCAGGGATAGGGGGATGGAAAGCCAAGGATTTGGTTTGCCAAGGATCGTGTCTGATTCTTGTGAGCTGCACAAGGGCTGAGTTATAGCCATTAGAACTTTTGGGGGTGGTGGGAGGTGGGAAATTTGCGTGATTTCTTGACTGGCAATGAGGATAAAATGTTAAGGCTTTTTTTTCAGGGTTTAATTGCTTTATCCTATTCTGCAAATCAGTAAGGGATCTTTTGGTACTCACTTTAGAGCCATGCCCAACTACGGAAAGAGGCAATTTGCCTATCCAGGGCCAAACGAAAGGCATTAATTCACTGGCGAAGTATTTCTTACCTGGAATGGAACTTGAAAAAAATACATTTTGATTTTAATTTTCTGTGTTGTGATTTTTTTCTCTCTCTTTTTAAGAAAAATCACTAGAATAACATTTTAAAAAGATGAACTGCTGGGCAAAGGTCACTGTGGGATCACTTGCATGCAGATACCAAGGTGACAGTCTTGACTTTGATTCAGGACCACAAATGAATGAATGGATTCATTTTGTCAATTTTATTCAACAGATATTTATAAATGCCTTCTCTGTAGTGTGTAAGCAATGAGGATGTGGTGAACATTAGCATTTCTTTGCCCTCAAAAAGCTCTATGGTCTCCTGTTTCTTTTGTTGTTGCTGTTGTTCCAAGTTTGGATTCCAGTTAGTGCTAAAAAATTTGACTTCTGGGCAAATGTTGAGTCCAGAGATGTGTTCTATACCCTACCTGCCAGTGGGTGGTAGGTTCAAACTGGGATAAGAGAATTAGGGTGAATAAAGAGACATAGTTAGGGCTGGTTTTAGGAACTACTGAGGAAAAACGGACTGTGTAATCCTTGTATGAGTCCTAAGCCCATCTCACAGGTGGGATCTGAGTCTGGGGATGAGAGAAGTGGCCAGATTCCTGGGTGTCCTTCCTGAAGGCATCCTGTGCACAGGCCTTCCTTCCCATGAGGCTGGACATTACCCATGATATCTCAGAGCTTCTAACATCTCCAGGGGTGTGAGCTTAGATACAGTTTTGGGTGTTTCTCAGCCTATTATTTTCTGTGGCTTTGCAAAACAAGTACTGGGTGACTCAAACTTCCCAACCATTTAATCAAAGTTAAAAAAAAAATTGTTGTTGTTGTTTATTACTGTTTTAGGTGAGACAGATCACTCAGGTCCTAGAAGTCATGACACAGATGCTCCTGTCATGGCTTGCTGTCTTTCTCCATCAGTCACCAGCGTCTAGCACAAAGCATGGCACATAATAAGCTTTTGACATTATTTGTTGGAAGAAATAATAAAACCTTCAAATGATAATGGATTTCATTCACTAGTTAATAAATCAGATTTGCATTTTTAATCTAGAAGGGAATGATTACCAATTCCTTAAGACCCAACACAATTCTTTTGATCTCTCTCTGTTTTAATTTTCCAGGAAATAGCTTTTAACAACCTACACCTCATCTATTGAATTCTCCACCAGGGCTTGCCCTTACCGTCCTGGCGATAATACCAGGGTACTGTCCTTCTTCCTGGTGACTGTTGAAATGAGATGATAACTTCCCAGAAACTGCCAAGAAATAATCATCACTTTATTACCCTTTGAAAAGAAGATTGATAGAAAAGTCATTTGGAAGATGGCTCATTACCATGCCCTCGTATGATTTCTTTACTCACATCTCTCCAAAGCATGAGAAAGGGCGGATTATTCTCTGAGGTCGGAATTTGAAGGCTGTGTGTTTGCCTCTTTGAAGTCTTGGTGTTTAATTTTCTGTAGTCATTTCTTGGGCAATTTTCTAAGAAACTAGTTGAAGCTAATTTATCATAAGTTAAAGTCAAATGACAGAAAAGGTTTTCTTCCCCCCTTAACAGCATTTTATTCCACAGAGGTTAGCTTCTGAAGGAAAATGAGACTTAAATAGCATTTCAAATCTCCAGCCACATGGGTGAGTACGCAGAATAGAAAGGGTTCTGGAAACCACACTGATTTTTTTATTGAGTACAATTATTATTTTGTGATTTTTCTTCCTAGACCTTGATGTACAGATAAAATGTATTTTTTTGTGTGTGTGTGAAATGCCCTCCTAAAAATAATTAGTTAAGTTGCTCAATTTTTCAAAGAGAGACTTTTAGTCTTCAAGGGATAACAACCCTTGGTCTCCATCATTGGCAAGTTTGGTGTAACTTTATATAATTCTTTCAACCTTTGTCTTAATTCCCAGCTCTGAAATGGAGATGAGATACTTACCTTTTCAAACAAAGGTGAACAATAATGAGAGAGCATTTATAAAGTCCTTTGAGAAATCTCATTTTACAAGGCTTCTTGTGAGTATGGGATCCAGTTCAATAAATAATAAGGGGTTTTCATTTTTGATATTATGAGATCATTATTTAATGTTTACAGAGGATGCTCAGTGGACGTGTTTCAGTATAAGCACCAAAGTGATTTCTCCTTTCTGAGGGGAAAAGGCTCATTGCTCCCTTTCTGTTTTGAAGCTTAATTCAGTTAGTTTAAAATCAGGATGTTCACCATTTCACAGTGTCTCCTATTTATTTTGTTTTTTGATGGATTTAGGTTTACACAGCTAATGTCTTTTGCCATCTGCCCAAAGAAAGCCTTCTAGGACAAGTAAAGCACAAATCTGGCACCGTGATTGGTAACATTTTTAGGAATTGAAAGAGAGCAGGTTTAGAATCTTGATACTTGTAAAGCTTGATGTTTTGCAAAAAATTTAATTAATGCTGATTTAGATTTTGTCAGTATAGGGCTGAGAAAATTCTGGCCTTTAGCTTGCCAGCACCTTTTAGTTACTAACTTCCTTTAGAATTCACACCTTCCCCTAGTGTTTTTTTGTTTGTTTGTTTTCATTTTGAACCTTTAGAAATTCCATTCGCAATATTAGCCAGAAAGTCCTTAGAATCGTTATGGTGAAACCCTTTGGCTAATGACTGTCCACTTGTGGACATAATGACTGCCTTTCACTGGAGGAACTTGGGGGCATCATCACTGGTGTCACGCGATTGCACTTTGGCTTCTAATGAACCTTTTTCTTTGTGTGGCGTTAGTTACCAGTAAGAGGTCCCAGAACCTCAGGATATTTAGGTAACTGAAAAAAATCCTTGGTGTGTGTTATGGGCAGAATTGTTTCTTACCGAAGTTTATAAAATCCTAACCCCAAGTACCTCAGAATGTGATTATATTTGGAAATAAGGTCTTAACAGAGGTAATTGAGTTTAAAGGAGGTCATTAGGGTGGGACCTGATTCAGTATTACTAATGTCCTTATCAGAAGAGGAGATTAGGACACAGACATACTCAAAGTGAACATGTGAAGACAGCGAGAACGCAGCCACCTGCAAGCCAAGGAAGGCGGCCTCGGAAGAAACCAGACACCCTGACACCTTGGACTCCCAACTTCCAGAACTGGGAGAAATAAGTTTCTCTTGTTTAAGTCACCCAGTCTGTGCTGCTTTGTTATGGCAGCCCTAGGAAACTGTGACAGTGTGTTGGCATGTTTTGAAATTCCCTACTCGCCCCTGAAATTTTGTAGGTGGGGACTTGGGAAGCAGAGACGCTGGCAAGAACAGTGGAGAGGAGGAGAAGGAGACATGATCGTGGGGTGCATGCGTCTGCTGCGAGAGAGGACAGGAAGTATCGTGGCTGGTGGCAGGACTGGTGAGTTGTTTTACTGAGAGAGTTCTAGAGGTGAGTGTGGCAGATGAAGACAAACATGGGCTGGACTTCTTGAGATGGGATGTCTGCCTACTGCGAAAGGGCTTCTGGGGATTTCTTAGGGGAGAGGAAGGGAGGTGTGGGGATAAAGTGCAGTGTAGTCCTTAGTTTTGTACAACTGTTCATTATATATCCTATTTAAGAAATATTTATTGAGCCTTACCGTGGGTTATATCCTGCCCCTAAGGTTAGACTTATTAGATAAGATCCATTTCTAACTAAGAGGTCTCCAAAACAAATAAGGGGTTTACAATATACTAACTCATCATTGCCCAGCAAGAGTAATGATTGGATTATAATGATAACTTTTTAATATTATTATTATAAGCAATGTGCGTTGAGCACTCATTATGTTCTAGACATTTTGCTAAGTGCCCATTACAAAGATTTGAAAAGATTGCTTACAAGTTAGGTAAGTTGATTAAGTCAGCTAACTAAGTGGAAGCCAGGATTTAAAGCTTGGTCAAATCAGTGACGTAGGAGGCTGGGCAACACTGGCCGGCACACTTAGAATTACCAGAGTGTGAATCCCTATAGTGGTTTGAAACACGGATTAGAAAGTCAGGACCTAACTTAGGCCACAGGAAGAGAAAATCCAAACTGACAGTTGTGGAATGTTACCTTGTGTCCTGTCTGAATCTGTAGTTGTGAAGGAAATCGTCCCTACCCAGTTAATAGCCATTTATAGACGGTGAATCCATGGTGAAGCCACTCCCTCTGAATATCATCACAAGGTAAGTGCAAGACGATGAGGGGGTTCTTTGGAGTCTGGCACTGTGTCTGCCAATGAATTTTTCTGTTTCCACTTGCATTTCTGTCCTCTCTTTATGTCTTGCTAGACAATTAGATACTTGTTCATCAACACAACAGCTAACTCTTTGATACCATCTACTGACATTCTAGTTTATCAATTTATAGTGAAAAATAGAATCTACACAAACTACAAAAGCTTTATCAGTCTGAACATCACACTGTGTCCCTGGAGGCCTTGGATGCTGGATTATAATCAAAGGTTTGCATGAAGTGCATGGAATCAGAACAAAGAGAGTTAGATAAATCACACATTTTATGGAGTCAGGCTAAGACATCCTGTTTCATCCCATCTTCTCCAGAGGAATGGGCCTGCCAGTGGGAGTGGAGTACCCAAGTCTGCAATATTCCAGACAGATCCAAACAGCTTAGTGACTCTTACAGCAGCCTTGAGAAATACGGATGATGATGAGAAAAATTTTTTTTCTCATCCATTCTCCCTCTTTCCCTCTCTTTTTTATTCCTCCTGACACCCACTCCTTCCTTCCCTCCTTTTTTCTTCCTCCCTCCCTTCCTTCCTTCCTCCCTCCCTTCCTTCCTTCCTTCCTTCCTTTCTTTCTTTCTTTCTTTCTTTCTTTCTTTCTTTCTTTCTTTCTTTCTTTCTTTCTTTCTTTCTTTCTTTCTTTCTTTCTTTCTTTCTTTCTTTCTTTTTCTTTTCTTTCTTTCCTTTCTTTCTTTCTTTCTTTCTTTCTTTCTTTCTTTCTTTCTTTCTTTCTTTTTCTTTTCTTTCTTTCCTTTCTTTCTTTCTTTCTTTCTTTCTTTCTTTCTTTCTTTCTTTTCTTTCTTTCTTTCTTTCTTTCTTTTCTTTCTTTCTTTTCTTTCTTTCTTTTCTTTCTTTCTTTCTTTCTTTCTTTCTTTCTTTCTTTCTTTCTTTCTTTCTTTCTTTCTCTCTCTCTCTCTCTCTCTCTCTCTCTCTCTCTCTCTCTCTCTCTTTCTCTCTCTCTCTTTCTCTCTCTCCCTTCGTCTGATTCTCTATTTCTTTTGCATCTTTGTACACTACACTGGCTGCAAATGTGGACCAGGAAACATCATTAATTTTATTAGTGAGGTACAAATTTTTCCAGAAATATAGAATTAGAAAAAAGAGAGAGAGCGAGAGAGCTAAAGGGCAGGTGAAAGTCATGTGCTCCAAAGAGGTTTTGTTTCATCCAAAGTGAATGTAACTGTTGTCAGAGGAGGGAGTAGAACTCAGACTTTCTAAGTCACCATCGTTTGTCTTAATGATGGCCATTTGGGTTAAGGCAAATAGTTTTCTCTTACTGTGTTAAAAGTCTCCTCTATTATCTTGAAAAAATATTCAGATGTTTCTCTGACCAAGTTTTTAACTTGGAAATCTTTATAAGGCTGTCATTAATATTGGTCAAATAAGATTTACTTGTCTATGTTTTTCAAGGAGGGTGATTTATTAGATAGATGATTTCAGAATTCTGGTTGCAAAATGATACTGCAAATTAATGATGAGTGATTTTAATATTTCACTTTGCTTATTTGTGTGTGTGTGTGTGTGTGTGTGTGTGTGTGTGTGTGTGTGTGTGTGTGTGTATTTGTATAAGTAGAAAGTAGTTATTTGAATACCAGGCTTGGGTGACCATTTCAAGTGAAAAGACTTGGATTTCAATGGATCTTTGAAATATTTTATTTTATTTAGGATGATTTATGATTATTTCCTATTGTCATAAAAAGCCCCTTAGGCTTGTGGCTTGCCTTAAATTTTCTCAGAAGGGCCTACGTGGAATGGTAGAAAATTCTCTAAACCCTGGACCGGATGGGTTTAGGTTTGAACTGAAGCTCTGCCACTGAATAACTTGTTATCTGGAGCAGCATGATTAACCTCTCTGAACGCAGCTTATCATCTGAGTATGGCGGGTAATCTGTTAGCATACTGACTTGTCTTCTTTCTATTCTCTCTCCCAAGAAGGGAGGTAGATGCCGTGGCCTCAGGCTGTTAATGGCTTACTGCAGAACTTGCAAGGTCCCAGTAGGACAGCCTCTCACCAAGACTTCTGGAGAACTGATGGGGGCTGGAAGTTGAAGTTGAGGAGGCAGAGGAAGCCTACTCTGAGAAAAGAGAAGCGAGATTCATTCCTGGAGACAGGGAAGATGATGGTGTTTGGGTCAGAGGCCTAGGGCTTGTGAAGGGCTAGTTCATGGGTGTCAGGAGGACTGACTGAGAGCTATGACCTGAGAAGTCACAGGGAGCAATGCATATCCATGCCGGTCATGTATCAGATGGAGCTACCTGCCTGAGAATGGATGATGTGGGCTTGTGGGCCCGATGGCCAAGGTTAGAAGCCCTTCCCTGTTTTCCAAGCACCCAAACTACTTTTGTTCCTACATGTTTTAGAATCCCAAAATATGACTGAGATGCACTCTTTTATCATTTTAGGGAGAGTAGACCTCTATCTAGACTTAGAGAAATAAGGTGATAAGCCATTTCTTGCACCTAAGTGTTGTGGAGCAAATTCATCTCTGTAACCTAATGTCTTCCGAGCAGGATTAGTCTGAGAATTAATGAATTAGAGATCACGTGCACGGAGCACTTAGTGTGGTGTCTGGCACACAGTAGGCATGCTGGGAAACTGTTAATAATTATTATTTAATATACTCTCATTTTATCACCAAAGCAATCACTAGCCCAAGATCAGTGGAGCTGGAGATGATTCTCTCTCTTTTTAAAAAATAGATTTTTTAAAAAGACCAATTTTAAAGTAAAATTAAACAAAAGGTACAGAGATTTCCCATATACTCTCTGCCCTACACAGGCATAGCCTCCCCCATCTGCTTCTCTTTTCAAACAAAAGACTTACAGTTCCTGACATTGATCCTAGTATGCCAGAACTGAAATGGTTCTATACTAGGGGACACTGAGCAACGACAATAAATGGGCACAGCAATGTGATGACTTGACACAATAGACATTTATTTCTCACTTACTTAACACTCCAGGGCAGTCTGTGGTGAGTGGTTGAGTTCTCCGCTCCATACAGTCTTTCTGGGACTCAGGCTGACAGTGCTTCTACTGTCTTTAGCAGGTGGGTACCAAGGGCAAAATAACAGGAAAGGGAGGAGAACACATGGGGGTTTTATGGGCCAGCCCTAGAAGTGGCACACAAGCTTTTGGTCATATGCCGTCAGCTAGGACTCAATCACAAGGTCATGCTTAACCTGCAAAAGAGGGTAGGAACCGCAGTCTAGCAGTGCATCCAAGGAAAAGAGAAAGAGGAGTTTGATGGATGGCTAAAAATATGTCAAACTAGGGATTATTTATTTGGGTCCAATTGTTTGTTGGATTGAGTGTGGCTTTGGAAGGTGGAGTGTTGTTTGGTATGGCTTTGGAAAGTGGGTTTTTTCTTTCTACAGAAATGGTTAATACGAAGTCCTCCTTATTTAGGGCATGGCACTCTTTTGACTAACACTCCGTAACTTCTTGCACCAGACGTCATCAAAATTTTCGTCAGATATATTCCCATTTGTTTTCCCACAATTTACTTATAGTGGCAAAACCTATTGCACGCAAAAGGTGAAATCTAGTTGGAATGAGAGTTGGCTTTATTGAGCACTGTTGGTTTAGGGACAGCTATAAAATATGTCCATTGTGACTTTCTTCTCACTGCTTGACCTCCACCCATTTCCCTCCTCACCATCCCTCTAAGCAACACCATGTGAAATCAAACATTTCTTGCCCTCATTTCTAAGTTGCATACAGCCAGCTAGTAGTCATATAAGCAGTGAGGTAAGAGGAGAAATTTACATAAGGAGCCGATTAATATACTATACAAATGAGAGTCCTATGGAGAAGGTTAATTCATTTCCTACACTGAATGGCCACGATCACTGTAAATTTTCACCATGGCAAGAGCTAAGATGGAGATGGAAAACTTGGATATACATGAGAGATGGGAAACTAAATTTTATGAAGAGAGTTAATTATTATGTACTTTTCCCATAAAGTAGAAGACCTTAAATGGTGTTCTGACTTTAAAGCTTGGATTCATAAGCTTGAAAATGATTTTTTTAGAGTCATCTTGGACCATTTCTTGTAGGGCAGTGGGTGGGGAATTGAAAAATTTTTCATGAAATATTTCACTTTATCAAATTTTAAAACTGAAGACATTTCTAGAGTGCTATTGTGAAAATTTATGATCTGCTCATTTTTAAGCCCCCTAAGAACCGTGGCTGACGGCATTGGTGGACTGGTCAGAACATACGTTTTTTTTTTTTTTTTTTTTGTAACTCCTCAGTGGCTGCTCCATTACTTTATTTTCAGTCATTGATTTATTGACTTAACTAACATTCGTTAAGTGCCCAGCATTTGCCAGGCACTGTGCTTAAGATTAGCGAGGTGGGCACTCACAGGTCCAGGTGAAGGCAGACATGTGAAATAACCTCATCGCACCAGAAGCTACAATTGAGGCATTTGCAAAATGCTTTTGAATTCAAGTGAAAGAGGGACTCCCTCTCTCAGGAGGAAAGGGAAGGCGTCACAGAGAATGACATGGAGCTTACCCGGTGGAGGGAACAGCAGCTGAGAGAGAGGTCTGGGGAATGGTGGACAAGTTGTACAGCTAGTTCTAGGGCATGTCCTGGGATAAGGTAGGAGGTAGCATGAGATAAAGCTGAGAAGAATGGGTAAATTTGTTAAAAGCCTTTCATGCAGTTTTAAGGAATAAGTTTTTATGCAGGCTGGGGAAGCTAGGAAATGTTTTGAATGTCACCAGTTCTGGGTTAATTAATTAATTCAGCAAACGTTTATTATCATCCACTAGAGTATAAACTGCTTGGCCTTAGAAGACTGAATATGATGTAGACCCTGCCCACAGGAACTTAACAGTTTGGTGAGTGATTATAACCAATAGAATTGGCTCTAAAGGCTTTTTTTGGGAAGGACTTTAATTGAGCATACGATCAACCCCTTCCAAATTCACTTCATCTCACCATTAAGATCATCATTACCTTTGATGTGGGTGATGGAAGTTTTCTCAGTCTGAAGGGTAAAGGGCCTAGCAGGGAAGTAGCCTTTTGCCAACCAGACAGAATTTCTCAAAATGCCCTGGACTCCTGGCCCTCCTCTCACTGGGGTTGTCAGCGCACACTCTTCCTGGGAGCAGGAGGCATCTCCTCATGCTTGCTCTGAACACGGTGCAGTCTAAGCTTTCTTTACCAAGGCAAGGCAAGACCAAGAGTTTACCTAAAGGAGCGATAAGAAATTTGGTGAACTGTTCTTATTTTTAGCATCAACTTTCCCAACCATGGACATTTCAAAATGTCCTGACACCATCTTCTAGTAGTTTCTTTTTTCCTTTCAGTATTAACTGATTAACTGTATCAAACACTTGTGGGCGATCTGCCTGATCCTTGTGTCTCTGACTCCTGCCCCTGCCAAAAACAATTCCTAAATTATGAGTAAAAATTTATCTGTCTCTGACTGATACACCTTTGATTCCAACAGATAAAGTATTTCATTAGGTTCTGGAAAACTAGCTGCAAACTTGCTCTCCGGGCAAGGGCTGATTCCATTGCCCAGACTCCCCTCATGGCCGCTTGCCCACCTAGAGAGGCTGCTGTGTCCTCTGTTCTGGAAGAAAGAAGGCCAGATAAGATCAGGCAGTAGGTCATAGAGCCCTTGTCTGGCTCTTCTGACACAGAAAGCTTCCGGGCCTTCTTATTTCATTCTGGACCTCACTCAGGTACAGTAACCTCCCGCTGGTCCAGCCAGATCAGGACACTCACCCCAGCCTCCATCCTGAGCCTCCCAGCCCAGCCAGGATTTGAACCCATGGTCCCGAGAGCAGGATGGATTAGTGCTCAGGGCTCCCACGCTGAGTCTATCAAAGCTTTCCTCCACACATCCCCATTATGTGAACGGCTCTGTTAACCAAACCTATTATCTTTCCCCCTTGGTTTTCAAGTTGAGAAAGGGAAAGCAACTTCTTTAATGGCCCACAGATTGATGATTAACATTTTACATGTCCCTGCTGCTAAGTAAAAGAACTGCTTTGTGGACAGTGAAAATGCCTAGGAGAAGGAAGCGGGAGTCAACTTGGTTTATTAAGTTGTGCTGCTTCATTAATCACAATCTTTTTTTATGGCAGTGCTTAAAGGCCCATCCGTTGTACTTCTCGGGAATGGGGTAGATCAAAAACAAGTGCTTTTAGTGCACCTTTGACATCTGGCATAGCAGCCGGCTATCTGCGATATTGCTCTCAAGCAGTGTGGGGAGCTGCATTTACTGTGACCATGCTGGCCCTTCTGATTTAAGCTACTGCAGAGGGCAATGAATTACCTTAAAGGAGCTCCAGTGCAGAACTCCAAGTTTTATGCCGGACCCCTGCCAGCTTCCCCACTTTATGAGTATGAACAATCAGACAATTGAACTGATTTGACTTCGCCGCTCCTGGAGTTTCATTGCCTCGAAACTGGGGATGTAATGATGGCAATGCCACGCTAAGTGCCGCTCTGACTAGCAGCGGTACCCGCTGCCCGTTCAAGTAGGGCACCCATTCTTGTTAGCTGAAAACTGCTCTGATTTGCAGCAAGGGGGAAAATAGATCCCATGCAATCAGATTAACTCAACTCTGAATGTTATTTTCATTTAACACTGTGGAACCAGGCAGTGTCCCAATTTTTTTTTTTTTAATGGTAAACTCATTAAAAGGCAGGGTTGTTTTGCAAGGAGCCTTATAGCGCTGGTGCGGAAGGCACCTGCCAAGTCCCAGTACAGACTGCAGACACGCACGCTCGTATAAGCTCTCACACACGCACGACATATACTCCGACTCCACATACAGTCTCAAGTTCAACTAGTATCATCTGTGTAACAAAAGGGCATCTATCTGGTCCAGTCAAAATGCCCTGAAATCAAGTTATTCACAACATTTAAAACTCATGTCACTACATACACATTTTAGCTCTGTGTGAAACAGAAGACAGTGCTAAGGCTTAGTTATTGCATACTTTCTGTGTCAGAGAACATATTCATTTTCAGGATTTTCTACATGTAAAAGGAGTTTTCCTCTAATATCCTTTGAAAATAGTGTTATTGTATGTGGAAGGACGAGCCAATGCTCATTGTAAAAAAAATTCAAAAAATGCAGTGAAGAACCCAGAAGAATGTGCAAGTCACCCACTATCTGACCACTTAGCGATCCCTATTATTAAAACTTTATCCAGACTTCTCTCTTTGTAATGTACACTGATTGATCGCTTCAGTCATTCATTTTGCATCTGTAAGCAAATCTAAGTGTTATTAGAACAGTATGGAAAAAATGATCCCATTTATGTAAGACGAACACACACACACACACATACGCATATTTAAATGAAACCTCCCTGGAATATCATTTCCTTATGTCCACATGCTTGCTTGGCATTGACTGTAGACTTGCAGTCTAGCAGACATCTCAGTCAATTTAATGCCTGAGAGCCTGATATCCTCCCACAATGTCACACATTTCAGTTAATGCAACGCCACCTTTTGGTTGCTAAGGCCCTAAATTTCGGAGTCATCCTTGCTTCCTCTTGTTTGTTTCACCCCATATGCAGTTTATTCACAAATCCTCTCAGCTGTGTCTGCAAAATAAATTCAGAACAGGGTCACGTCTCACCGATCTTCAGCACCGTCATTGCTCACCTGAATTATTGCAATAAACTTCGTATTGATCCTCCTGATTCCTGCATGCAATTTGGATGAAGCTAAATACCTTGCAGGATTGTCACATACTTTCATGTTTTTCAAAAAATGTGATGACAGTGAGGCATTTTGGAAAGAGCAGATATTTAAATCTAGATAGATAATGTCCAAACGTCCAGATGCGGCGTACAAGTGCCCTCCGCCTCTCCAGATGCAGCTCTCGGTATTCTTTGCCTTACACTTCCTCTTGCCTTTACTGTGCTGCCGTTTGTGCTTGGAGTCTTCTTTCCCTGCTTGCTCTTTGATGGTTAAATCTTATTTCGCCTTTTAAAAAATGCTAATATTCCTTTATTGATGTATAATTTATATATAGTCAAAGGCACAAATCTTAAGCATACACACTGATGAATTTTGACAAATGCATGTACTCATACAACCATCATCCAGATCGAGACAGAACATTTCCATCACCCCAGAAAGTTTTCTCATGCTTCTTTCCAGTCAACCTCCAGCCCCTCCCATGACACTGATTTCTATAACTGTAGATTATCTTTTGCCTGTTCTTCAACTTTTTATAAATGGAATCACCCTTTTGTGTCTGACTTACTTCACTCAACATGTTTTTGAGATTTATCCATGTGATTGTGTGTATAAGTTGTTCATTCTTTTTATTGCTAGACAGAATAGTGTATGTAGCGGTACCTTATAGTTTTAATTTGTATTTCCTTGGTGCCTAATAATGTTAAATATCTGGTTTTTTTTATGCACACTACTTATTTCTCCTTTAAGCCAGTGTTTTTCAAACTGCAGATTTAGTCCAATGGTGAGGTATCAAATCAGTTTAGTTGGTTGGAACTCACATTTAAAAGGAAAATTTTTATGAATGTTCCATGTGTTTGGAAATAAAGTGAATTCTTTGTTTATTGGGTACATAGTAAAATTTATCTGAGGTCAAACTTGTTAACTGTGTTATTCAAATCTTCTCTAGGTTTTCTTGAAAACAATCTATTTAATCTTCTAGGATCTGAGACCTGTGTGATTTTTGTCCACTGTGGCTTTTTCAATTTCTCCTTGGAATTCTAACAAATTTCGCTTTATATATTTCAAAACCACATTGTTAGGTTCATAAAAAAGTAGATGACTGTTGAATCTTCTAGGTGAATTTGTAACTTTAAAAAATACTAAGTAGTCCATACTATAATTTTCTTGAATTCTATTTCATCTGACTACTAGTTTGACATCCTCAAAAATCTTTTTGTTATCATTTATGTACGGTACTTTTTTTCATTTCTTTATTTTCAATTTCCCTGTGTCAATTTGCATCAAGGCTCTCATAAAAAAATATTGTATATTTTAATTTTTACAAAAAGCTGATCCATGCCTCTACTTTTAAAAAGGGGAAATAACATATTGGTTGTAAAGTATTAGTATGTATAAACTTACTTTGGGGACATTTTATCATATACTTCATACATATTATGATTTCTATTGCTTCTTTTCTCCCTTTTTTCTAGAATTTCAGTGTGCTGAGTTTCTTTTCTGTGCCTTATAATAAGAATTTATAATTTTGTTCACATGGGTTGTGTACTTCTACTGTTAAATTGTTCACTGGAACTTTGTAGTATTGTTATTGTAGTGCATGAGATATTTTCCACTTAATTTCTTGCTGATACAGTATTTCAAAATGTAGATCGTTGCCTGTTTAGCATCCACGTAGCCATCTAGTGAACTTACCTTTATGAATTGATTTTTGAAAATAGTCTTTTGTATTTTCTAGACATACAATTATATTGTTTAAATATAAAGATGATTTTGGTTCTTTTCTCCCCTAGTATTTTCACTGATGATCTACTTCTCTTTATCCGGTGTACTTCTTTTCCTTCTATTCATATGCTGCTTAGTTTTATTGGGAATGTCTTTTTGGCAGCTATTAGTAAAGCTGTAAATGCTTCTCCTTTAATCTATTTTTGTATAATATTTATTTGAACCCAAACTTGTTAGGTGTGAAGCTCGGTTTATAACTTTTAAGAAGCATTTTTCTTGGCACTGCAGATGTAGGTAAAGAGCGGTAATATTACCACGGTAATAATGTAAGGTGACATGATTTATTTTAGTGGTATATAATTTATTTTAATAACTTGATGAATGGCCTTAATCTTGAATCTCTGGTAATGTTAAGATCTGAAGGGCTTCCTTATATTTCTCAATTATAGTTTACTTCATTTTATGGTAGAAAAGTATATTCCATAGCTGAATTTTGGAGGTAACTGCTTACCAATATTAATCTGTAATACCTGTTTTATCCTCAATAGGCTGTTTTGATGCTCAGACGAAGAATATATGTGAAAGACATTGCGAGATATAATGGTTCGTCTTCATTATTAGAGTGGGTGTCCAATGAGTATGTTAATTTGATTTGATACCTAACTTGGCCACCTTCACCACATATTTCCTTTTCAATTATCTATGCCTTTTTCAAAAAGGATATGAGATCCTGTGCCCAGGGACAGAGTGGATATGTGGAAATTATTTGTTTGAAAATGAATTACAACATAAGATTCCTTTTAAAGACAGATGTTGGGGGCTTTTCCCCCCTGCTGATTCTGACAGCATATCTGCAGAATACATGTGTCCCAGTGGTGATTTTGGTCAAACACGAAGCTGAGCAGACACTTGCTTGAGCCCCAACCACCTGGCAGGCCTTTGTTGTCTGGGCAAGAGTCTCCAGACTGGGAAATCTGAGGGACACATTTTATTCCAGCTGAAGGCAGGATTATGGGTTGATGATTTACTGTGAGACCCAAGCTCTACTAAAGGCACCATTTAGAATGAGAAGCTTGGGGATTTGCATTCATCAGGCACAAGAACCAGGAGCCAGGAAGTGAATTATAGGCCAAAGCTGTCTCACCAGCTGGTGAGACTTTGCAATTTAGTTCCAATGCAGGTAGAGCTGTGCTCATGAACAAAGGGCCATCAGGCAAACTGGCATAGACCTTGCCATGGACTTTGCCTACAGGGGCACTGTCTCTCCAAGAGACAGGTGGAGCCTTGGAGGAAATACCCTCTGGTTTCTGCAAGGTTGAGTTCCACGAACCATTTCCCAAGTGGAGGATGGGAGAGCCTCAGACTCTTACTTCATGCTCATCAGATGTGTTCAGGTGTCAGAGTTCCTGAGAGTCGTATTGCTCCTCATAGAAAAATAATAATTATTATCAAATATTCAGATTAGTCATAAAATAATTTAATAAGTAATTTTCTTTTAAATGTTATTTCGTCAGTGATTAAGTTCCAGTATAAGCTTAATATTAGGTAGGGCTTTCTTGTTCTCCAAGATCTAGCTTTAGCACACAATTCCACATCCTGTCTAACATCTAACTGAAGAAGTCAAAGCATTTTCTAGAGAGCTCTGTGTATTTCTGGGTATTTAAGTTCTCAAGGTCACATAAACTATTCTGAGGTTGACTATTGAAAATCAGGAGTCACGCGGATGGTGCTGGAGCTACACTGTTCATGAGCAGCAGACAATCTAAAACCATACATTTACCATCCCTGCTCTTAAATCTTGCCACTGGGAGTTTCTCCTCATCTATCCTCTGGCCCAGCAGTGTCAACGTTTCATGGTCTCATTGGTTCCTTTCTTGGTGTCTTTCCCCCCTATTTCCTCGCACACTTCCTTCTTCCTGGAGAGCCTCGGAAACTTTGAATTCTCCTCCAAAACTATTAAATCTCAATAGAACTAAGAGTTTTCTACTTAACAGAAGCTGTCTTCTGGAGCTGATAGTTGTGATTGTGAATAAGAGATGTTTTTTCCTTGGTCATCAATACAGATGAGTGGTAACCAATCTCAATATTTAAAAAAAAAAGATTTATAAGGAAAAACAGATTAGTTATTCAATCCAGCTTGTGGCCAGTTCTGTGAGGGCATAGTTATAGAAACACTGAGTTAAAAGTAATGTTTTCAGGCAGGCATCCCAGAGCCTTCATAACCAGCCTACTTTTACCCTTTCTCCACTGATCTTCCATCATTGTTCACCGTGTACTCAGTCATCTGATTTCTGCTGGGGCGGGGTCCTTAGAAGCCTAGGACTTAGTTTTCTACCTTGTAAAAATCCTTGAAGCAAGGAATTACAAAGAACCTAAGGTCTGAGTGTGAGCCCAAAGGAGGGAAGAGAGAGGGAAAAACACAGATGATTATCTCAAAAAATTTCCTTCCATGATAGACTAAAATTGCTCCATTTTTCATATGTAAGGTTTTCTATCTTCAAGAAGACTGGGAGTGAGAAGTGAAAGATACATCTATTTTGATACGATATGACAAAGATTCGTTTGGCTATAATTCTGATTTGTGGAAGGTGGGTAAGCCTGGCCCATCCCTACCTACTGTGTAATCCTGCAAGCTCTCTCTTGCTTCCCCCATCTTCTGGCTACATGCGAAGGACCCAGTGACAAAGATGACATCTAAGATGACATTTGGCCCACTGTGTTGCCTGCTACAACAGGAACACATGATCACAGCTGTAAAGGTTTCCATTTCTTAAAAAGTAGTACCTTCTCTAAAATTTCTTGTGCAGTGATACAGCTTGAGACAAAATTAGTTCTCCAGATTCTCTTCTTTTTGATGGAGACTTTGTGATTTGATGAAACCAGCCTGGGAGATTTGAGAGGGACATGCCAAGTCCAGGCTTTTGTCTAATTTGTGTTACAAATTAGTCTCCCTGGTCTCTCTGCTTGTTTGTTTCCTGCCCAGCTGAGTCTTCTGTGGAAATCGAGGAAGTTAAGTCTAACCTCTAATAGCCACTCAGGCTCCTTTTATTGCTTTTGGTTAAATCTTTGGAGAAAGGAAAGGAAAGAGTATTTTTCCAATGCCATTTGCCAATGGGTCATTTCCCCTCTCACTGCTAATGATAAAAAGCATGTCTATATCTGGTGCCTCTGCTGGAGGATGATTCAAAGGGCAAAACCAGAGAGGTGACAGCGAGTATATAGTTGGGAAGCTAAAATTACAAAAGGAGAATGGCCCCGAATACGCGTGGTTGCCGTATTTATTGAATGCTTACTCTATGCCCTGCTTAGTGAACTTGGGAGACAAAAGATCTGTGACACATCGCTGTCAAGAATTCTACAGTCTCTTAGAATAATATTTATTCAGCCAGTTAAACTTAGCAAGTTCAAGTTCAGAAAACAGAGAACACTTTTATAACATGATGGCTTGGAAATCTGAGACATCTCCCTACCAAGATGGCCTTTGAGGGTTTGCTTCACTTCTACCTCGTCTCTCACTGGGTCAGGCTGCTGCTGCCACTTGGAGTATGAGGCCAAACCCCAGCTACTCCTTTGATGTCTGAAATGCCTCATGCACACGAGTGATTATGCACAGAATCACTGGTGTGATTATGGGAACATCTTGCCAGTTCTTGCTCTTAAATAAAGGAAAGGATCTATGAATGAAACAAAGCTTTGTGCACACAAAGAGCTTGATTGATAATTTTGGTAATGCTATCAAAGGTTAGTAACTGTCATCTTACGTGGCCCAACCTGAATTTTAAAAATAGTAAGTTTCATCTTGTGTTTCAATGCTGCTTAAATCTAGGTTTCTGAAAAAACTTTAGATGATTTTAGAGTGAAGAGTTCTGTGATCACTTGTTGGTGACTAGTGACATGAGCCTGGGATAAGTTGTGTTAATATATTTGATTTCCCTGACTGGTCGCTTGAAGACCTGATTAGAAACCAGAGGACATAAGCGGTGTTTTAACAGAAACATCAGTGCAGTTCTGTTTCAGGACCACAGGGATCTGGATGTCTTGAGTCGAGAAGTTGGTTGAAAAGTACATACTGCAAGGGTTTCCACTGGTTCCAAAGACTAAAGAGACTTTACAGAAGGCTTTCTAATGCTTATCCTGTCATACGGGCCAGTGGTTCTAGTTTTAAAATCTATTGCAAGTTGCTTGAAACTGCTTTTCTTAAGAGCATTTTAGCTCTAGGGACCCCAACCTACAACTTCCAAGCACCTGAAAAATTGCCGGCCTCTCTTGGAACTGCCTTTAAACATCACTGTGAGTCTGTGATTATCCTCAACTGCTTCTTACTCCAGCTTCAAGTAAGACTCAGAGCATTCATATGTTGGTGAGCATTGATTTTGCTGTTGGAGCAGCTTGGTGATGCTTTGTTCAAAAAAAAAAAAAAATCAGACCTAGAGACTTAATCATTAACTATTATCTGAAAGCTTCCATCTATTTCAGACCTGCTATCACTTATCTCAATAGCAGAAGAGTTGCATATGGCTCTGCTAGCTGGGGCTTCCTTTTATGAAAGTTCTAGAAAAGGAGAGCTATTAGCTTTATTTTGCTTATCTGTGAGAGATGTTGCTGTCTTTTGAATTGCATCTTGGTAAGCTGTTTGGCTAGAATGAAGCCTGGGTCTTTACTCAATGAGTGTTTCTGACTAAGGCCAAGAATTTCGAGAAAAAAATTACCCACTATTTTCTGGAAAAGGGGCAACTCTATAGGTAAGGACCCATGGGATAATGTTTTTAAAGCTAACTAATGTTTTTAAAGCTAAATCTATCTGTCTTCTTCATAGCCTCCTTGTTTCCTGTGTGGGAGAAAGAAAACAATGAGGTAAGATTTTTTTTTCTTTTTCTTCTTTTAATTTTGTTCAGCATTAAAGGAGGGAACTTCATAAACATTGATTGTCATTTACAGAAAACATTCAGAAATCATGTGTGCATTATCAGGGAATGCTAACAGTATCCAACTAATAATTTACAGGACATAAAATAAGGACAAAAACCTATTACATTCTAAAGTAATATAAAACTCTTTTTTTTTAATTGTTAGGGAGTGCTGTTTTATTCTAGTATATTTATAATAAAAAAAACTCAATGCTTACTTCCTAAATGACTCAGGCTGCAGTTTTACCCATATACACAGAAATTAGGGCTTATATATTAAACAAGGAGAGAGAGATCAGAAAATTGTAGATTTTAAAACTATATATGTCACTGGGTTTATTTGTATTTGCCTTTTGCCTCTATAGGCCAATAATAATACATGTAATAATGTAATTAAGCTCCAGAAAAATCAGTGGTGACTATAGGAGGCATTATTCCTTTAAAAAAATCAATATTATGCTTTTTAGAGTGAATACTTTTATTTTACAGATGTCTGGCAATGCAACTGGCTTGCTTTGCCAACAATGGCGTGCATGCTAATAAAAGACGCAAGCTGCACATTCAAGGTGCAGTGGGGTTGGCAGGTACAGCCAAGCCCCCAGCAGCACACAGTGTCCACCGCTGAAGGACTCAGCCCCACTCTTCACTTTACACATGTAGGTTGGAGCTAAGGTACAAACATTAAATCTCTGAATGTTGGAAGTATATGAAAATCATTTCTCTCAATCCTAAAAGCAAGGAAGTATTGTCAGGGATTTCAAAAATATTGGAAAGTCTCATTTAAATCTAAATATCTTTTTTTTAATTATAAATTGATCATCATAAAATACTAGCCTTTTAAAGTCATATTTCGGATGCAGGAAAAGCATCAGGTTCATCAGACTTGCTCCTGCCTGTGTTGTTACAGCTCATGACACCTTCAATTTTCCAATTTTCCTCCCTCTCTGCCTCTCCCCAACCCTCCCCCAGGTTCTTGACAACATTTATTTGGTAAAGGTCAGTTATGGCTTCAGCGAATGAGTAGTCTGACCTCAAGTTACTAATACGAAATAAATGTATACAAAAATATTTTGTTCATCGGAAAGCAGAGTTTGTTTTCCTTAAGCTATTCCATGCAGAAAGAATATGGACAAAGCCACTTGCTACAAGGAAAGATGACTTACTCAGGCAACTTTTTTTTTTAACTTTCCTTTTTCATATTGTCTAGTTCAGATAGAGTCTGCAGGTCTTAGGCCAATCTTCAATACAAATTCTTTGGAGCAGATTTAATTGACAGCCCTGTTCCCTTCTCAGCAGTCTTACAAAAAGAAGCGTACACTTAGCACCAATGACCCGTCAAGGTGCTTAACCTGTCGCAACCAGTTTCTGAGAAGTACATAACACGCAGAAAGGAAGCAAGTACATATTTGCTCTTTGTTGGTTTTTTCCCCCTCTAAAAAAATTGTTACAAAGTCTTATGCTTAAACAGAGACATAGAAAAATCAGTGTATTCACTGTCTCCAGTTATTTACAGCAAAAATTACAGAGACAGCATACATCGTATTAGACCTTCCACAAGCATATATTAAAAGTAATTACATTTGAAAAAATATTTTTATTTTTCCTCTACATTTCTACAATACATACTCAGTTTTCGGTAGGTGTAGTTTTCATTCCGTGTGTGTGTGTTAATCAGATGAAGCAGACGGTACTGTGCTTGGAGGTGGGATCTGGAGCTATTCAGACATAGCTGTTGTCTGTCTGCATCTGGTCATGACAGAGGCAGGCGAACGCCCTCCGTCAGCCACCACAAGAAGAGGATGGTTTAATATAAAGATCATGCTGCCCAGCAAGGGGTGGGGTGGGGCACATTCCCTGCGCTTTCCCTCAACTGGGTTTATTCAGTTCTGGTAACCTTGTGCTTTATTTTTGGCCATAAGAACAATCACTGAGCTGCGTTTTCTCATCCACTGGAAGTCGTGCTTACAGTCATGCAGGAGGCAAAGATTACTATGGCCAGTTCACTTCGGATGAACTTCAGCAGCTTAGGAAAAAAGTGCACAAACAGACAACCCCCATCTGCTGCATAGGAATCCATGGTCCCACACTTAGAACAATGGCGGACTACCGGAGAAGAAACTCTTTAAATACAACCAAGGGAAAAGAAAAACCTGTCACAGATACTGAAGCCATACATTTAAAGAAACACACTGAAGACTCCAAAGCATAAAAATCGTGCATCTGACTTTCAGAAAAAAGTGCCAAGAAATCTATCTAACCACCTGCCTCTGTGAAGCTGGGAGTTGGGTCAACACAGAAGTGTCTTTTTTAAGCCATCATTAAATTGTTTTCATTTTTAGACTGTTTGACACTTTTTTTCAACTGACCTCTTACTATGTCCTCTAGCAGGGATAGTCAAATACGAAAACCAAATTGAGTATCAGAAGAGCAAGCTCTCCTGTTCCCCCCACCCCCCGACCCCTTTAATACCACGCAGAGTTGTATCTGGCCAGACTTATGGCAGCCAGTCAGGCCCCTAGATTGGAATTTTGGTTTAAACCAGAGGTTGCAAACCACGGGCTGCCCTCTGCCCAGAGGCATATTTGTTTGATCTACACTAAGCTCTGCATCAACTGACATTTATAACTCGAGAGATTGCATACGATTTAGAAACTTTAGCAACACTTCGGCTTTAGCTGATGACTGGATGTCCCCTTTCACTGGAGCATTTCCTTGCTAGCTTGCCACTGGACTGCTTCACTCATTTGCGTCAACTCCCTGGCCTTTTCAGTCTTGAATTTTTAACATTTGCTTTAAATGAGTATGTGCCTCTGGTCCTGAGACACTCCCATTCCACCAACCCCAAATGGTCATCAACTCTTGTCTAAAGACCCACACGGTTTCCCGTATCAGGCTGCTACTTGTACTAGCGGGTGGAAACAGAAAATCAAACACTGCTTCATCTAAAGCAGATGGTAGGTGTCTCCCTCTTTTTCTACAGAGGGCTTTGTGCAAATTTTCACTACACATGCACATTCAAAGTTACTGCTGTCCTATTGAATGGTGGTTCTGCCAGGGCACAGACACCCTTGCCTGAATTTATTGTCAATTGTAGTAACTTCCTTGGACACAAAAGTTAACAGAGAAAAAAAGAGTCGGGAAAAAGTTATTTCTTCTAATTTCCAATAGCAGTAGAATTTTTTCCTTCTATAATAAATGGAAACAAAGACCATGGAACAAAACTGACATCATTTGCATCTGACTGATGTTTTTGAAAAAAGCTGGTAAGCTGTGTCCTTGGAACAGAATAATTGCTTTTGCAGTCAAGTCTAGTACACGTGGGAGCGTGAGTTGACTGTGTGGTTTTCTACAAACAGTTTAGCTTGACTACTGTGAAGTTATGTGCTGAACAGGCAGTTATGGTAGGAAATGTACTGAGGCCTCCCTGGCACCTACTGTTAATATCCAGAGTTCACCGTGATTGAAAGTCTCTTAGATTCTAACAAAGAAATCTAATTACCCAAGAGACGACCATGCTTTTACCCACTCAGTGGCCCTGAAGTCCAGAGCCCTGAAGACAGTATTAAAACAAGGGGAATCCAGAAATGGTATGTTTGTACAGTACGTCTCCACCTTCAGTCTTTGGGGAGAAAATTGCTGCGTGAAAAGGGATACAAAGAGGACTCCAGTCATGGACAGTAGGGGTAGACGTGGGATGTTAAGCCACACGAGGAATCCCTTATTCTCCTGCATTTCGTCCAAAATATGCCCTTCCTTTTACAGAGCACACGTCGCCTCCCTTGTCAGTGTCATCTCATGTCACTGAGACCTCTCGCTCAGGACTTGTACAAGCAGCTTGGGTTCTCTGGGAGATAACATATTCCTACAAATGGGGCAGCTAGATTATTTGGCTTTTAGCAGATTTTCGAAAACGAGGCTAAGTTGTTCTTACTCGTGAGAAACTTTTCAGCAAGTCCAAATAGTCAGATACATTTACGTGAAGTTACTGCTTGTTGGTCTGAAAGCCTTGTCAGAGTGGTTCTCGCATTTAATTTATGCCATTTATGTTTTGTTGTCATTTTCCTGTTTTCTTCCCCTCCTTCTTGGTGTACCCTTTTCTTCCCCCCCCCCCCCAAACGAAACATCCCTGAGTGGATACAGTGCAACATCTGCATCAAGCAGTGATTGTCATTTACGAAGCATGAAGTGAAAAGGACAGAGAGATCACGGATCCTTTCTTCTAGTGCACACTTTATCATGAACGTGTTGTGAACATGTGTGAGTCTTCAGCGGGGGAGAGACATAGATTGCATGTGGGAAAGAAAGTTGTTCTCACTCAAAAATCTCAAAATACCTCAAGATGTAGTCACAGGAGATGTTCAAAGGACAGCTTTTAAAGGTGCTTTGTTACCAGTGAAAATATGACTTGGCCCTCTTTCAAGGGACAGATTTGGCAACTGTGGCGAAAAATGGAAATCTCCTTTCTCCACTAAAGGGGGCTGTGTACTGGTTTCCACTGTTTTGTTCTGGTTCAGTTGCTAGCTGTTTCCTGTCCCCTAGCTTCAAAAGGTCTGTGCCGTCCCAGTGAAATGCTTGCACTAGTGGAAACGACACAAATTCAAATCCAGTACCTCCTGAAGCAAACGTAGGGAACAATCTTTTTCCTACATCACCCATGGGACAAGGGAGGAAAAAATTCTCAGCCACTTCATCAATTGAGCCAATTTAAATCCTCTAAGGTAAATGGGAGGAAACAAATTATTCCCTTTGCAACTGAGCAGGAATTACAGGCTGACAACGGGAAACACTAGGCCAACAGAACAATGAAAACAAAGTTTGACATAAGTTCAAAGCTCAAAGGGAAACACCAAGTAGACACATTAAGCATTGCCTATCACAAGCCAATCATAAAACATACATTGCATTTGGAAACGGCTTGGTTTAATTGAGTGCCTTCCATTACCCTGTTTTCCTAGCAATCAGTAAAGTAATCTTTCCATTAGAAGGAAATATGACTCTTGGAATTAATTCTTTATACAAAGAGCTAGCAGGAGTGACATTTACACCAAAAAGAACGGAGTCCCTGTAGCAGCATAATAAGCAGTCTACAGCTGTCTTCTTAGACACTGAAGGTAATTTGGTTCAATGTAGTTAAATTAATTGAATATAACAGTAGTTGAGAAAGAGATTCATTACTTTAAAGCCTTTTTGTTTTTCCCCATTGGTTTGGAATGCATCAATCATGAGGTGGGAGAAGACTCTTTCATAAAAGACGAACACTCCTGTTTGATCATCAGTGAGGAGGTCTGTGGCGTCGCGGAGATGGCTCTCAACCATCTAACTTCAGGACAGCATAAGAGATTTAAAAAAAATTCGAAGTTTCCACTGATGGAAACGTCACAAAGCAGGTGTGCATGTACGTGTGCACGTACACATATGTGTGTGTGTGTTTGACCAGGAGAAATGGGCACGTCTTCCTGAATTGATGGCCAGGCTACCCTTCTCGGAGATCACAATTTTCACTGTCTTATACACAAAGCTCTTCTCTAGCTCCCTTTTAAACAATCGTATTTCGGATCTGACAAGACCAAAGGCACGAGGCCTCCTGAACACAGGCAACACAAATGGCTTGGAAGTGATGCTTTTCTGCTGATCACTTTGATTGGAGGGCAGGTGGAGAAGTGAGGACTGGTACTAGGAAGTCTAAATTGTCTAATCCTGATCTCACTTCTTGTATTCTGTACTTTTAAAGGTTGCTGGGGGAAAAAAAATCCTGGGCTAGATGGATGATGCAGTTTCAAACTACGTAGGAAATTGTTTTGGCTTTGGGATGTATTACTTCTGTAGAATAACCCAGGTCTTTTATTCTAATCTATCAAGGTTTTGCTCTATTTTTATAATACAGCATTTTGGAGTTGAAAAAATTCAGAGGCCCCAGACTGGAAGGACATAGAAAGTCCTGCCTCCCCCTTTATTGCTGCTCTCTCTAACAAACTTGTTAAAGAGAATGACTACAAAGAACTCTTTTTCACTTTGTACATTCTCTTCCTACCTCTTCTTTGCAAAAAAAAAAAAAAAAGGTGATTAGAGAGAAAATGTTTACATGAAACGGCCCTGGGACCCTGGGTTCTCGTTTACTCTAATCTTATTAGCAAAACATTGCTGGTGCTCATAGTTTACAGGCTGTATTTCTCTACTGAAGACACAGTAAGCACCAAAGTCAAGTTTCTTTCACCACCTGAAATCCAAAGAAAAAACTGCTTTTTGTGTCCTGGTGAAAAATAGGAAATAGCTATTGTTTGGTCAAAAAAGCCCTGGACTCCATAATGTTATTTGTGGTCTAATTCTTAAAACAGGAAAATGGCTCCAAATGTGTATTTTTTTCCTCCAGTATGTACCATCTTGACAAGGCTTTGATGTCATTGACAGAAACAGAGTGTTTATACAGAGGCTGTGCCTTACATTTATTCCTTTGTAAACTTATTTCCAAATTGGTACCTTCCTGCTGTTGACTACAGATGAAAACTCTGGCTGGGAAACCAAAATCCTGATTGTCTAACATAAAGGTAACATGTGACACAGAAGGTAAATAACATAAGAGAGCCTGACTGAACCTCCTTTGCTAGTAGGTATGGTGTCTTAAGCCACAGTGCCTGTGCATGTGTAAGTAATAGTCATATATAATATTCTCAGATATTATATACTTATTACATACATGCACAGCGCTTTCCAAGACAGCTACAAATTTACACATGCATCAACTATCTAAAAACATAGAAATTGGTAAGCCTATTAAGCGGAAATTTCTTAAATTATATTTGAACAATCAACAGGAAAAGTAATCATGTAAAGTACTGCTCTGTTCTCATAGGTATCTACAATAAAATTCTATAAACAGTTGTCTCCCAAAACATACCTGAATAAAATAAAAAAAAAAAAAAAGATAACACCCAGTGTCCTATATTTGTATATTTATGGTCATTTCAAGAACAAACAAATAAAAGAGCCCCACTCAGGTGCATATTTACATTCTTCAAACTGTAGCGGTGAAAAATAATTCTATGAAGTGCAGGACATTCCTAATGTTGCAGTAGTGACATTTTCCTTAAGTCTTCATGAACACATTGCTTTTGTCTTAATGGTGATGCATTCCACGACTGTGAGACAGTTCTCTGGTCGCCTTCATTTGCAGACGGTGGCACAGTCAGGATTAAAGAGCTCCTTGTATAACGGAGGAAAGAGTGTATTCACTATGTCTGGATGCGACTGTTTAAATACCTGCAGCTTCTCCCCGTGCAAGTTGCAAACTGCTGTGATGGTCGGTATCTTGGCTATTAACTGCAGAATGGAGAGACAGGGAAGGAGACAAAAGGGGGAAGCTCATTAGTGCTCTGTCTTCTGGATCAGCATCCTTCCTGGCCCCAGATGAAGGCAACGGCTTCGGAAAAAGATGTTTAGAACGAAAGAAGGCTCACTTTCGGCTTCTCCTTTAGAACAAAAACAAAACACAACCTCCCCTACTCTCTAAAGAGAAAATAGAAGGAAAGACAGCAGGACCAAGCTTCCTAATTCGTTGTTCTTATGTAAAGTATGGGAGGTAGTTTAGTTTCATCGTAAGAGAAGGTGCTGGCTCTGCAGGCTGACTGAGTCGGAATCCTGGTTCCAAAATAGCTCAGTGGCCACGTGGCTGTGACATAGTCAATGTCTCAGTTTTCTCATTTGTACAATGGGCTTACTTGTAGCACCTGCTTCATTGAGTTGTATGGACGGAGGTTATTCATGTGAAAATGTTAAGAATACTGCAGGCATGAAACAGTTGTTAGCTAATATTATTATCTGTCATTTCCCATAGGTTTTTATGATGTGAATATTAGATTTTGAGTTGTGGAAGGTGACAGTGTTCAGAAAGTGTAACCTAAACCATATGAGGTGTAATTCACCATGATCTGGACGGCTTTGCTGTTACGGTCACTAGCCTGCCCGCACCTACCTCCCTAATCCTTGCCCACCGCATTGCGAAAATGAAATCTGTACTTAATCAAGACAGACTTTGGGAGGTCAATGGCACTTAGCTTCCTTAGGGAGGTGTTTTAAAAACTCGTGGGAGACTATCCACTTATAATTGTCGGGTTTTGCTATATAAGTATCATGTACTTTTTTTTTGAGTTTAAATACCCAGAAGACAGTGTTTTACAATAATTTAAAATATCCATAGTTTGCTAAATGCTATGTAGGTCTTAGGAGATGGACAATTCTAGCTTTTAACATATTTACAATTTAGAAAACACTTAGACGCCATCATTTTGTGTCAAAATTGCTTAAAACCAAATGTCATTGTGATCAAATTACTGTGGGAATAAGATATGCTCTCACATAGATAATACTTTTACAAAAGATAAGCTCGATAGTTCAGAGAGCTGACCAAAGGTGCGCTTGAAAGTGATGATAAAACAACATTAAATCAAATCACCAATTAGGCTCACTGTGCTCCCTACCCTACTCAATAATAAGAAACCATTTCAGCCTTTGAAGTAAAGGAGGAAATAGATAATTAGTTACTTTGTGGCTTTTCAAAATCAGAAATTTCCACTCTTTCATTAACTTTCCTTTTAACAACTAATGACTATATAGTCATAGGATGAGAAATTTAAAAATAGCACTGGGATTAGGGTTTGTTGACATACTCATTAAAGGGATCTAGAGCACATAAAGAAGTTTGGGGTTCAGACTTTCCGTTTCCACTGCTACTTAATGACAGGGACAGAAATCAACAAATGTAAAATCTTTGTCAATAGAATGGACGTTAAATTTGAGACTGAGAATCCAGACTTTCTCTCCATCATTATGAGCTACTTAAATTTGTAGCAGACGATTCTACTAGACACTGGAATTCACAAAGCTGTACTGCTACCGCTTACAGTCAAGGGGGGAAGACAGATGACAGTAAAGTTACCACACAGTCAAAAGCAGCATGAAAACCTGCGGCGAGTGTCACGGAGGAAGGGCGCTGGGAGAAGGGGTAGGTAACTGGACATTCTGGCTTCTTCAAGGCAGGCACTTCTGAGAGAGTGCCGTTTCAGCCGGGCTCTGAAGGAAGGGAAGAGGGAGGGCTCACTAGATGCTGGGGCTGGTGGTGTATTATATGTTCCAGGATCACGTGCAAAGACGCTGAGGCTCCTGGTGCTTTGTGGGAACTGAAGGAAGTTCAGTGTCGCTGGAGCAGAGGCGAACACGTTCAAGGACAAAGCTGGGGAGGCTGCAAGGTAAGATTATGCGAGGTCTCGCGGTCTCTGTTAAGGTCTTTGGAAGAAGGGCTTTAAGAAAGATGATCAGAATCCCATTCTGAAAGATTCCCTTTGGGTCCAGGGTGGAAACCTATGTCTTTTCTATATTTTCATAGGTAAAGTGTGTACAACAGTCCACTTAACTAGAGTCCCCTGGGAAATTATTCAAGCTCTCCCACCCAGCTGGGTCACACGGAAGGAGACTGTGACAATTCTGGAACACCTCCTGCGCATCACAGTTCTCCCTGAAGTAGCTGTTGGATGCAGAGAGGCTTTGATAGCGTTCTGCAATCATCTGCAGTTCAACTGTGACATGTCGAGCTCCGCAGACGGCCAGAGGCAACTCTATAATGCTTGCCAATCTTTAGTGTGCCCAAGAATCACAGGGGTGCTTCCTGAAAACGCAGATTACTGGGATCCGCCCCTAGGGATTCTGTCTCAGTACGTCTAGGTACTAGACAAGGCGCTCAGACTTCACGTTTGAAGCAAATACCCCTGAGGATCCTGGTGCAGTGGGTCCACAGAACAGAGTTTGAGAAACACTGTTTAACAGGCTCAAATCTTATGCATTTACAACTGGTTTTCCAAATTGTCCGGTAACTTCTTTATCGTATTTGAGACAGTGCTGGTAGCTGAGTGTAAGGTTAGCTCCTTCTCAGGGGGCAGACAAGGAAATTATTATGCTACGTAAAGAGGATTACTTAGTGAGGAAAGTATGGGCTTTCAAGCTTGACTGTCTGGGTTTGAACCCCAGACCTACTAGTTACAGCTGTGTGACCTTGGGCACGTCATTTAACCTCTCAGCTGCCTCATCCGTCAGATGACAATGACAACAGCTCCTATCTCAGAAGGTTGCTGTAAGGCTTAAATGAGTCAACACAAACTGTCTGTGGCAGTGCCTGGCACATCCCTGCCCTATCTGTGTTAGGTGTCATGCTTCATTCCCACTCAATGCTTCCCTCAAGGAGAGAGACAGTCCAGGCTACCATGCTTGTTCAGCCAAATGACATGGAGGCCAGGAAATCAGCTTACCCGTTAGCCAAGCACCAAAAAATTGAGTCTCTGTATATCATGTGTTAATGCATGGGAAAATGAGCCATTTACTTTTGGTGAAATGAAAAAGCAACATCATATTGATTTTCATTTTCTTGTAGCAACCAAAGTGAGTTGCTCATTTAATAAACTGTGATTCATAAAGTAGAATCCTATGTACTACAAATCTTAAAGCAGTTTTCTGCTCCTTTAGAGGGGTGGTTGAGAAATTAAATGTGTAAGGGGATGACTGAAATCCTTCTACAGTTACTCGTCTGTATTGGAAATATTTAACCATGTGTTTGGCTTTGGAAAGTAAATATGGACTCTGGCTTCTTTCCTGGCCAAAACTAGATTTAAGGAAGTCTGGTTCAGGACCTAGTTCTTCCATCTCTTATGGGATTTGGATCTTGTCCCTGCTGCTTACCAGCAGTATGGGTCAGAAGTGAGAATTGCTCTTTGTTAAAGAGCACTGGGATCACTTGAGCAAAGCACACCCCAAAAGGCAAAGAGCTTCCCCAGCCTCTGTGCTCTCAGATGAGGCTCATTTAAAGGCGTCCAATCAGCTGTGGAAACGGAAGTGCTGACAGGGCGTCCATCACTCCGGAGGCACGATGGATGGGCCGGGAGGCCACTTGTCAGAGCCCGGGAGGGCCGGGTGGAGGGAGCAGCAGGCAGGCACTTACTGCTCATTAACGTCACGACTGCAGCTGGGGGACCCCCATTTCAAAGGGAGCTCAGAGCAGCCTCAGCAGCAGTTAATGGCTCAGCAACTTTGGAAACAGCTGGGGTGGTGATCCAGAAGTACTTGGAGATGGAGGGGGTAGTCAATTTCAAATCGTCACGAAATAAATTTCTCCATGTTTAAATAATCCCCGTAGCAGGAGCAGACAGAGGGTCTATAAAAAAGTCATTTTCACACTCATCTCCCTCTTATGACAAACACTTCTTGTAAGAAGGAAGCTTTAGCTTGTATCTACAGGGGTCTCCAAGAAGAAAAAGCAGCTATTTGAGAAGAGATAATAATACCATGCTTCTTTCCAGAAGGTGGTTTTATGAGAGAATCCACAATTTTATAACTGGTACATTTGATGTCAGAAAACCAGAACATGCAGTGGTAAAAACTAGTGATCTTGCTCACGCGGGCTACCAGGCCATCAAGTTGCCTTCCCATCCAAGGCAGGAAGCCAACAATGGTTTGATCAACGTGGAAGAAACTTCAGAAGCGCTGATTAAAAACAGGGCCCATCAAGTGACGCTAAACACAGCCACATCACTTATCTACCTACTTTCCTTTTTTCGGGGTTTTGTTTAGCTAAATCCAGACACTTGGCTTGGAATTCTAATCCTGAACAGAGCTATCTGTTCAGGTCACAGCCCCCCCACCGCATCACCCTTACTCCATCCTGGTATCCTTGCTGTATCGAATGCTTTTACGTCCTGCAATGGCTGACTTTAGAAAGTGGACACTTGGTTCAGCTGCACTTGGAACATAAATCAGACTGAGAGCCAGCAAGTCACTTTACAAATGCAGCAGAAACTATGAGTGACCTGCAAAGCTAGGACCCAGCTATGCTTCACCATGATCAGGGCAGCAGAGAAACCTGGCATCCAGAGAGGGAGAAGAATACAGTGGATTCCCAAAGAGAGAGAAACTTGCAAGATGGAAAATTTGGAAGGCCTCCTGATTCCTGGTCCCAGCATCTCCTGAAGGGTGGCTGAATTTTTGACCATAGGTTCCGTAAGATTTCTCTCCATTACTTTATTATTTTCTTTTTGCTTAAGCTAGTGTGAGTTGATTCCTGTTACTTTCAGGAAAAATTCCAATTATTAACGTGTAAAACAGGGCTGTGTAAGCCTTCCATCTTTCAAGCTTTTATTTAATAACTTGGTACTGTTATAACAGAAAGACAAATTTCCGCCTCTATGTTGCTGATACAGTTTTGTTACTGTGCCAGAACTGGAAAGCCTGATGGGAACGCTGACCCCTGGATGCAGGCTTTATAAACAAGTGCATGCTTCGCAGCTTTGGGACTGGAACATCATCTTAAGTTCAATTACTATAGTGCACAGAATACTAATTTGAATTTGTAAGACTTGGAGGAATCTGTCTATTTGTATAGTGATTATAATGGCAGAACAGCTGAACACCTGAAAACTATCACACTGGACTGAACATTAGCAGGCAGAAGAAGTTGTCAGGAGGAACGTCTGTTTTTCTTTTTCAGAGTCAAAGAGTATTGTACTGAAGGGACCTTAACAACCATGCAGTCCAAACTCCTCATTTTGGAGAAAAGAAAAGTGAAGTCCAGAGAACAGATGGGCTGCCTCCCCTAGTCATATGGGGCTTAAAAATATATATGCATATATGTATATATGTATATGCATATAATACACACACATATATATATGTACTTTTTTCCACAAGCTTTAGTGACAGTGACCAGTGTTAGCTCATTTCCTGGCTTCACAAATCCAGAATCCAAGCAAATCTATTATTCATAGCCTGAATGTACCTTATACTTTCTTACCTCTGTATCATTGCCCCATCACTTGGAATTCCATACTCCACCTCCCCAACCCTTTAACTTCCATCTTTTGAAATAGAAGTAACTCAGCACTGATTAGCTCAAATACAGACGTCCATTGGGTAAAAACTGCCCAACTGAAACAAAATTTCTTCTGTCCACAGTAACTACAACAGCACTTACATGCCATCTGTTAAGAACCATGCAGCTTGCTAATATTTGATCTCACTTAGTCCTCAAAATAACCATGTGACATTGATACTGTCTTTAGTCATGTTTTACAAATGAGGAAACTGAGGCACAAAGAGGTTAAGTCACTTGTCCAGGGTGACTAAGCTGGCCAGTGGTTCTGATGGCTTATTATAAATATGCTACATATTATCATTATGGCGATGAGGAGAAGAAACTGGGTTCTTTAATAGGGTTTTTTTTTTAACCCCAAACAAACAAACTGATTAATACGTAAGGGTTGAGACCTTCTAGTTAATGGATAAGAATTCCTGAATTTTCAAACCTTCCCTAGGTCCAAGTTTGGTCAAAAGTGTAAGGCTTTGCTACTTGCACTTACATTTCAGGAAGTGGGCATGGGGAAAGTGTGTTGGAGACTGTTTCCTCAGGATGAAATTTAATGACTATGTCTGAACTCTGCACCTCACCTGAAGTGCGCTAGACCTGTTCAGGGTCAAACTGGTCATCTTTGCACACTGCACAGAAGGCAGATCTACTCCAGGGGCTGCGACCTGCACCCCTGGACTTGAATACATTTGGGTACGTGCATATTTTTCTAGAGATGAGTTTCATAATCTTTATTAGACTCCCCAGAGCGTCTATAAATAACAAGTATTAGGAAAACTCATCACGCTTTTAGAAGCACCGTGGAGGCAGAAAAGCTCTATGACTAGGAAGACAAGAGAAGAAATTTCTGAAATGATGAGCAGAATCGTGGTAGGGTACAACAGTTTTTTCCAGATTTAAATAAAGTTCCTTTTGGGGAGTGTGAGTTTGATGAGAAAGTGTCCCTGTATGTCAGTGACTGCATTGTCCTTAAAGTATCAAAGCATCAGGAACTCAAGAGACTGGCCCTCTCCTCCCCTCCCTCAGCATAGGACAGTTGATACATCTGAGACTCAGACACATGGAGTGACTTAAGCAAAGCCACATGGTCCAGAGCTGTGTGCATAAATGAGAATCCAGTTCTCATTCTGTTTCCTGGTCCCTCCACATTAGTTCACAGAACGTTCTATCAAAATGATGACTCTTAGAACAAAGGGTCTACACAAAACTCAATATTTACACATGATCTGTGGAAGCCATACTTTGTCATCTGGCTCCAGTGAATTTTATGTAAGAAATAATCCTCTTCTAACACTTTCTCTGATACTCAGCTTTGCAACATACTCTTTCTATAAGGAAAGAACTGAATGGATGTTAACTAGACTTACTGTGGTGTTCATTGCACAATATATACAAATGTTCAATCACTATGTGGCACACCTAAGACTAATATAATGTCCTATGTCAATTATACCTAAAAAAAAAATCTTAAAGAAAAAAAATTGTGTACTTTCCCCACTAAAAATGGAGAAAGCAGAGCTAAGCTGACATTTACTTAGTGTTTTAATTTTTCGTCTTGCCATTAATTATCTTTCATCCTCAATTTCTCTGTCTCCTCTCTACCTCAGACACCTCAGATCACCACCAGGAGGTAGAAAGTAGTATCAGCATGAGGGTTACTCTCTTAGGAGAGCAGTAATCACAGTGTCACAGTGTGTTAGAATTTATGCAGTGTACATGTCTCATTTGAACCTAAAAATTTGTCCAGGAGTAACAAATTGTAATCTTCATTTTACAGGTGATGAAACCACGGTTTTCTGACAAGCAGATGATCCCCTTAAGCAGAACAGCAACAGCTTTTGTCTAACTCTGGATTTTATAAAGTTCTTAATTTTGCAGTGGGAAGTATGGGAAGCAAAGTCCTTGGGAGATCCCGAGTGCAGGAAACGTCCCCTGCCCACCTTAACTAACTAGATGGATTTATGCACACGTGCTACAGAGCAATAACAGAGACAGATGAGTATATCCACACGACCATCTTTTCTGCCCAGTGCATCTGAAAGCAGGTAGAAGTTTTGCTCTTATCGGGGAGAAAACTGAGGTGCAGAGAGCAGGAGATTTGTCTTTGCCCACACAGTAAGTGAAGAGGTACAGCAAAGAGAACTATCACTCTACAGTGTAGAAATGTTCTTCTTAGTGATGTGTTAAGTTTAACAAGATGTTACCATAATGAGGCAGCATATTTAACTCATGGAGGTTTTTTTATAGCAGTACTCTGATGTGCAAAGCAAAATCTGATAGTATCTCCAACAGAGTCTTCTCCCCACCCCACCCCCCTGCTTTTTTTTTTTTAAATAAAGCACTTCTAGAGCAGAGTGGGAGGGTTTTAATGATAAAAATACAAAGAGTAGGATTCCTATTGTTTTTAACCAAGAATAAGCGCCATTCCCTAGTTGCTTACCCTTTAAAAAAATTCCAGTTCTTAAGAAGTCAAAGACATTTTAACATCTAAAATAATTCTGGCGCTCTAAAAAAAAAAAAATCCAATTCTAAGGAAATTTAAGATACTTGAATAAATGCTATCCATCATTAGAAAATGCCTTCGTCCTCTTAAGATCATTTTACTTCGGTAAACAACTTTTCTCAGTATTCTTCTTAAAGATCACTTTTCTTAATTAAGCTGAATCATGAAGTGGATGGTGTGGTACATGCATTTTGTCCCTGAGATACTGCATTTTGAAAGAATCCCAGATTAGAGTTGAAGAGATTAGAGCTGAAGGGAAATTTACAAGGCATCAGTCTGATCTACTCTGGGTCGGACGCTCATTTACAACATAGCTGAGAGGAAACCGAGCAGTGCCTTCAATAACCTGACCGACGACAGGGAGCTCACTCCTTCACACAGTGCTCTATCCCTCTGTTCAGCAATTCTCATCATTTTATAGTTCTTCCTTGTTTGGAGTAAAAATCTACCCATAAGAATGTTAGGAAACTTTTTCCCAGCCTGACTCCTATGGGGCACAAGTCTCCTCTTTCGCCACATGTGATTTTTGAAGACCTGTTTCCTTGCTTCAAGCTTTTGTTCTTCAGATGGAACACCCTTATGTCCTTGGATTTGTCCTCCTCTCCCCGTGGTTCAGGTCCATCGGTACCATCCTTCCCTGTGATAGTCACGTCCTCTCAGTCTGTTGTAATTTACTAGTCTCCCTTTTAAATTGTGCACCTCAAAATGTACGCACCATGGGAACCTACCGGAATTGTTGTCGCTGAGGACCGTCCCTTCTGTGGGTGACTCACCCTCCTCAGCTCACTGCCCTGGCTTTCAGTGATGCTGGGTCTGCGATCTGAGGACCTACCTTTGCCAAGGTCTCATCATCCAGGTGATTCTTCTGAATCACATGTTGAAGTGCAAAATAAATTTTTTCCTGAAGCTTCTGGACCTTCCTTGGTTCTATCAGCCAGGCTCGGTCTGACAAAGGAAAAGAACGGGTAAGAAGGGGAGGGAATGGAAGCCTTGCTGCGTTTCACCTGCATATGTAAGTGCGGAGTTTCAGGCCCTTTTCAAGTTAGTTCTAAATTGCTTCTGAAGATTTATACTTATTTTTGTAAAACAAATGTTTTATAAGCAATGCCATGATGACACTAATGCAAGATATCCTGACATGGGAAATCAGGATGGAGGCAAGGATTCAATGGTTCAGAGAAACTCCACGTTTCTTGTTGTCCATGACAATTTATATCACTTACTCTTTCTCTGGATATTTGCTTAGATTTTCTTTCAAAGTGTAAGTTAATGATTTGTGAAGAAATGAATATAGAAGTGAAGAAAATCTGTTGTGAAGGGACACTTTTGGGATTCAGTTACCTCCCTTCCCTCGTATAAGCTATGTTATAATTTACATGGTATAAACATGGATCAATTTAAAAAAGCAACCCCGAGCCCTCTTTTCCTACACGGAATGTTTGAATGATGAACAGGATAACCCCTCCTTTCCTTTAGCCCGTTCTCCTTTGCTTTCTTATTTCTTTCCTCCCTCCACCTCTTTGTTCCCTCCTTCCATCCCTCCTTCCTTCCTTCCTTTCTTCCTAGAAGCTTTATACCATGGTGACGAAATTCAGCCCAGCATCAATGCCTTGGGTTGAAACTTCAACGAAGAGACACCTAGAGTCTCCAAATGCTGAACAAAATACTCATGGAAAAGCACCTGGACATGATCCTTCTGAGCACAGTTGAGGTCAGGTGAGAAACTCGATTCTGTAACCCTAGACAGGGCAAGGACAAGTCTAGCCAACAGGTAAGCAAACCCTTACGTAAGTGAACACAAAAGCCTTCAGTGACAATTGTCAGTCAGAATAAATTAAGTTTCCCTGCCTCCCCCTTCCCTGAACTACCTGGAGCTGAATGGACAGTGGCTATTACGGCCAGAACCTGCGTGGAAGGGTGGGATCTGCCATGAGATGGAGCTTCCGCAGGCTGGAAGTCTGTCTTTCCTCTCTCACTGGATATGGCAGTAGGCCAGGGTGGCAAGCTAGGTGTCCTGGGGCTGCGACCAGGGATGGACGATTCCTCACTGGGTAGAGTAAGCTAAATACCATGCTCCCAAACTCAACAGAATTTGATGGCTTTTGCACGTTTCTTCCCAGAAAAAGGCTCATATGTAGTTCAGCTGATTTCCGACTCCTAAGAAACAGGCTTGTCATCCATCTGGGGCAATGGATTGTTTAGGTATGACATACTGTGTCTTAAATATTTGCTGCTAGGAATTTACTGACTTACCACATCCATACTTAAAGGGGACAGTGAATTTTGTAACACTTCCTTTGATTAAGCAGGAACCCGAGTGAAGCCACCTCCCTGATCCTAGACTCACAGGCTTAGCACCAGTCTCTTTAGAGCCGTGGCCAATGGGAGCAATCAAGTGCAGTGAGGAAATGGCAGGCGGAAAACGATTTGACGTGTGGTTGCTACCAGAAAAAATCTGTCTCATCTTCCATTCATCTTTGTGCTGCTAAGCCTGGAAACTTTCTAGGTTGTTTTTTTTTTTTTTTTTTTATAAAGGCCTGGAGGAACAGCTTGATTTTAGACAAAGCCACAAACAAACAAACAAGTTAAAAAAGAACTGTGAGAAATAATATGGCAAGTAATAACTAAATTCTATTTTCTGATAAAGTAGTTAAAAGTCAGAAGCAGATTTTTAAAAATCTTCATAAAATTTAAAAATTAATAAATGAAGGCTGAGGGATTAAAAACTGTACAGGCTGTATTATTGGTAGATATGGCAAGAGTGATATGTCAGTGTGCACCGTCGCAGGGAAGACGGGTTTCTCCCAGCCTCACTGAAAAATACATTACGTATCAGAAGAGATCAGGTCCCTGGAGATAAACGGGTTATAGAAGGACTGAGTCTCTTGACCATAAAAATGATCAGGAATGTGTCTTTCTTTCCACAGAGAACTGCCAATGACACTGCTATTCCTTGACCCAAAATCTAACCAGACAGGCAGCTGAGGGAGTGACTCTGAATTCCCATTCTGGTCGAAGAAGGAACGGTGCATTTATTAGGATTCTATACATTTTCAGGCTGACATACGCTTTTAAGAAGAAATTCAATTGCAGTAGTGCTATTTGATCTATAAATGTCACACCTTACCTTCTTTGAAACTTTACTATTTATTGCATTTTAGAGCGAAATGACGTCTTTATTATTATTGTTGTTGTTGTTGTTGTTGTTGTTATTATTATTAAACACTGTGTTTAAGGTCACACAGCTACATGGTGACAGAGCCTGTCCTAGAATGTTTCCCGCTACATCAGAGATTCTTCCTTTTCCAGTCTTTAGCAGAAGCCATTTTCCCCTCTGCTGTCCTCACCTCCTTTTAAAGCTCCTAATATAGCTAAAAAGAAAAAGGCACCCGCATTTGCCCGAAGTGAGAACACCAGCATTAACTGGGGTAGAAAAGTCAATGAGAGAGATATTTAAAGAAGAGAAAGTATGTTTTACTTTTTTCAGACCGATGCTGGCTCTTTCATTCAGGCACACTTCTCCTAAGCCTCACCTTACTGGACATTTTTCTTATGTCCTTTATTCTTAAAATCAAAATAGAACATAGTAAGAACTAAGCACTAACTGTCTTCATTTAGCTGTTATGGAATAATGTTGCTTTTCTGAATCTGGAGTGATCCTTACCACACACCCTATTCTTGCTTTTGGGATAAAATTGACCACCTTAATTAATCCAAGGTTTTGAATTGTCCAAAAATATCACAAGCTTGCTAAAGAAAATACAGTTATTTTAAAGTTTCTTTAGAGCACCTCGGTTTAGGTAGGTGCAATTCATGTTAAAGATAGCAAAACAGGGTTTTTAAAAAAGGTAAGGACCTCAGACCTCCCTACCTGGAGATATCAGAACAGCAGATGAGAACAAAGCAATCTCCTCCTCAGTCAGCTGCAAGGAACACAAATTCTTTGCAAAGTCAAATGCTTCATTCACTAGGTCATCAGAACCTATAAAAGAAGGCAAATTAAATAAAAATACTTGAACAGAATGGAGCAATAGTAATAAAAGTCCTAAAATCAAGAAGTTATTCAAGGATCTGCATATTAGGTGCACAGAAAAAACATTTCCAAGTTCCCGACCATAAAAAGTGATTTAGTGGTAATTACAGAATGAGAAAATCGGTCAACATCTTGACCAGGTAATGAAAGTTAACATTACCAGGGAGGGGCAGTTGGAGATGGTGTGTGCCCATTGTAATATCCAACTGGGAATGCATAACTCCATTCTAATCCTGTAAGTTTGAAATCAGCTCCAACTAACATTTTTTAAATTAGTGATTTGGGGATCCTTTAGTGTAGAGATCACACTCACAGAAAACCTAAAACATTATGTGCCATGGGCTGAGGGCTGTCAGTCTTAGTGGCACTTGTAGGATGTCACTGGCCTTGTCGGATGTCCAAGGGCCTCAAACTAAGTTGTTAAAAAAATCCAAAAACTTCTTACAAGAATGGAGATGAGATGACGTTCACTTAGGTAATTTCTCTGGAAATTCGACTGAGAAGCCAGCATTCACTTATTTTTAGGGTTTAATGAATGGCTCGCAGGTCAGTTGCTTAGCCATTGTGAATTCTGGCAAAATAATACTTCATCCTTATCCTGATCCTTGGTAAATGTTTATTTGATGAAGCTGGAAATATACCCAGGTTGCTTGCCAAGGCCTTTCCTCCTTTCTTGAAAATCTAGCCTTGGAGATGACATGGATGCGTATCAACGGCAGGAGGGACCCGCTGCCGGCCCCGGGGGACTTGCTGCTGGCTGCCGGATCAACTAACAGCACAAAAGGCGAAAGGGCAGTGGCCTTCTCTGATGCCCGTGGGCAGGATATGGAACAAATGGTTCCGTCAGTCGTTAAAACCTTTCCTGGCATCAACCCATCTTTGCTAACATTCTTATCCACACCATGCACTGATGGCTGGATGTGAATGATATGCTTCCAGAGACTGGCTCTGTCCCGCCCCCCCCCCCCCCACAAGAATGGTCTGGGGATCATACGGGGCTGGCTGGCAGCCACTCTGTCCGTGCTCCGAAAACTTCATGAACTGACAAGGGGAATGTCACTACTCTGAGTGGGACACAAGGGAAAGAGCTCCTCTTTTCAGTTTCTTAACTGATGATTATACGTTTACATAAGAAACTTAAGAGGCCACCCGTGGGCTGCCAGTGGTCTGCATAATATACTTGGTGACGCGGTAAGGTAGAAGGTAAAAGAAAAGCTGATCTGATCAGAATGACCTATAATGCATCCAGCTCTTTTAGAATCGGTTTTCATTGATTTCTGAAAGAAGCATGGTTGGTCTCAACAGGGTCCGTGGGTCTCTCCTTCCTCTCATATTTGGAGACACAATTATAAAATCAGAGAAATTAGATGAAACATTGGAGGCTCACCTAGTCCAACACTTATTGAACGAGAGACTAGTTTACGTGAGAGAACCAAGGCACTTCCTTTACCAATTTCAATCCGAGTGGACAAACGGATAGTAGCAATGAAACTGTGTCATCATCAAAGGTAAACTCACCTAAGGCCTTGAACATCTGCATTCCTCCATATTTTCCTTCAAACAGAACAGTGTTGTTTAACGGGTTGAAGGCACGGCACATTCTCACTAAAACCACTTCCAAGCAACCTATGAGGAAGAAAAAATTAAATGCAATATATAATTAAATGCAATAAATAAATGCAATAATAAAGAGATTACTACTGCAAATAGGTCAAGAGACTTCAAAAAACTTTAATACACACACACAGACACATAGACACACACATTCAGACACACCTCAAGATTCCTTCCCAAGTAAAACATAACTTACAAATAAAGCTCTCGATGTTTTTGCTAGGAATCAGAGATAAAATACACTTTAAAGGTGACTAGAATGGAGGGCAACAATGTTTTCTTGGGAAGCATACATTTTTTTCCTATTTTTTTTTTTTAACGGAGGTGCTGGGGATTGAACCCAGGACCTTGTACATGCTAAGCACATGCTCTACCACTGAGCTATTACCCTCCACCTACTTTTCCCATATTTTGACTTATATTAAAGTTAATTTCAGCTCTTGAATTCACAGGTGATGATGAGTGGCCTAGACAGGAGCTCTGCGGCAGGAAATCCAGTCTGTGAAATTCCACAGAAGTTTGGCTATGAGAAAATTTGCTCTCTGCTTCAGTTTTTAACACACTCCATGTATATTTCTGCATAAGGTGATTTTAAATAGGGACTCCTTCAAGATGTTTCTTGAGGGCACCATTTATGTCCTGATGTCTTTGAAATGAGGGTTCCTTAGTCAAATGTTTTGGCAAAATGCTGAGTATTATCCACTCCAGGCAGTTATATATAATCGGCATTCACAGACCAAAGGCTTGTTGAAGTCCCAACATGAAGTTTGTTCAATCTTGACGGACCTAACATTTCTGAGTTCACTGTTAGCCCAACGGTGGCAGGACCCTTGTCTGCAGCCAGAGGGTAACTGTGGTTATTTTCTTCACTGTTATAGCTTCAGGATCTAGAAAAGTCCCTGGCACATATTAGGTGCTTAATAAATCTTTATTAAATGAATTACTTTCACTGCCTTTGTTTTTCCCTCTGAACATTTTCTGACATCCCGAGGAACTACTGCTGCATGGTTTATCCATGTATTGGAGAAATGGGCCCCACAGTGTGTTGGAAGGTGACATGGAGACTCAGAAGTCACAAATTTGCATGAGAACATCATATGGGTGAATTGGCCACACCGGTGGTGCGCCCAAATGTACCGCTGGTGCCTTTCTTATGCTGCCATTTATATTTATGTCCGTGTTTTATTTCCTTTGTTCTGATGACGTCTCTGCTTTCCCTCATATGTCACCTTACCATAGGGGCTTACACACAAGAAGGGGTTGGCAAATATTACTTGAACACTTTCCTGACAAAAACAATAATAGGTACCATTTATTCAGTATCTACAATATGGAAGGCACTTTCCTTGGCCCCTTACATTCTCTTACTTTCCATGTCTCCTCCCCTTGAACCCAGGTGGGCCTTCATGACTGCCTTGACCAGTAGGTGTAGCGGAAGTCACACTAGGAGACTGTTGAAGCCAAGTCAGAAAAATGCTACACACTTCTGCCTCATTCTCTTGGAATGCTAACTTTTGAAATCTAGCACCTGTGCTCTGAGAAAGTCCAAGCAGTCTGTGGGGAGGCTCACGTGGATAGGAACTGAGGCCCCCAGCCCAGAGCCTTGGCTGAGCTCTGGCCTGTCAACCGTCAAGCTGCCTCAGTGAACACCGCACGGAGCAGAGACCAGCCATCCCTCGCTGAGCCCTGCTTTGCAGCTTTGGAAGCAAAATAAATGATTATTGGTGTTTGAATTAAGTTTTGGTATTGTTTTCACTCAGCAATATGTAACTAGTACATCAAGTTGATGTTTGAGTCCAGATTTTCACCAATTTTAATCATTCGGTAAGGAAGCAGCAGCTACTTAGAATAATTATTCCATTTGGCTCAAGTTCAAAAGCCAGCTTTGCCAGATACTGGCTTTGTTGGTGTTGAACACAGCCATTCACTTCTCTGAATCTTTGCTTCCTCCTCTGTGAGATGGAAATGATATCGAGCACACGAGGTTAAAGGAGATGTCACAGGTAAACATAAACATATATATGTAATTATGCTATTATGTGACTATTATTATTTACTGCAGCCCTGGACCGTGAAGGTTCACATAAATACCATGGTGGTTCTTATTTTCTATTTTCAAAGGGGGCCAAGAAAGACAGATACATTTTTTTCCTGTTGGGGTAATGGCATCTGCGAAGCCAGTCGTGTGCAGAGTTTCTTGAGCTACTTCCGAAGTGACTGCGTGTGTCAGACAGTGTGTGCGGGAGAAGGGGAGGAAAGATCAGAGCTCAGTGAGCTGCTCCCGGTGTATTCTGGCTGCAGGCGATCCTCATTAAAATGATTGGAAATGACCACAGAGCAGAGCTTCCCTAGCCTGGATTTCTCCCCCCCACAGACGGCAAGCAGTACACTTTAGAGCCAGCTCAGCAATTCAGCCACCTTGACACGCTAATTACTTGCACTGCCTGTCAAGCTGGGTATCTCAACCTCTGCAATTAATAGCTCCACTTTCAATAAGCAAAATTGTATTTGACTTCAAAGGGGAACTGAATGAGTATCAGGGCATTTTTATTACTGAGAGTTTCCTCTGGGAGTTGGCTGACAGCGTGGGTGGTAAAAATGAGCTACAGACTGGATGGAGGATTTTCTCGAAGCAACACAGAGCTAAGGGTCGACCCCCTCCTGGTCTAAAATAGGGCCCCCAAGAATCTTCTTGCTTACCTGACTTCAGAAGTAGGATCTGATCATTCTGACAGAGCTCCATGAAGCCTGTTATCCGCTTTGCGAACTCTACCACGTACTGGATGGCGTGAGTGATCTGGATGGCACACTGCTGCCACAGTGCTTCCCTGGACTTCAAGAGAGAAAACACAGAATGCACACGGAGTGAAGAACAACTCGGAGACTGTGAGACACTTAGGGTGGCCCGAACTGCCGCTCACCTGTCACTTGGGGACCATGGTGGGAATTTGTCCACCTTTGGAAGAGAAGCAATATTTTCTAAGACATAGTTTTGACCTATTTGAACCTTGATACACCACAATTATCAAAGTACTGAGGCTCAAATAACAGAAATATTGCAGTAGTGCATAAAGCTAGGTATTTATAGCTTCTTTATTCTTTTTTCCTCCATCCCCTCACCTAAACAAACTCAAGCTCTTACTCTACCGTGTAACATCAAACTCTTGCACTGAGGAATAGCAGTTTCATTCACAGGTTCCAATAAAGTTATTTCCACATGTACTGGGTGGGCACTAAACTTATAATATTTTTATGTTGTGTTCTTTCCCCCAGAACGTATGGAGATTGCTTTTTTGGTGCAAAAAGAATTTCAAGGGAAAATACATCAAAATCAAATCACTCTCTTAAGTAACACAGAATCCCATCAATGTATTTTGATGCTGGGGTTATTTTCTTTGGAATGGGAAACATAAATCCAGGTATGTTAACTCTGCTTTTTATTGACCAAAACAATATCTATGCTTTTGTCCTCTTATTCATACGAAAGCGGTGAGATTTAATTATTTCAGTGGAGGACAATCAGTATGTTGTAATCATGTATTTAGATATAGACACATTTGTATATTTTATTAAAATTTCATTTACTGGTAGACCTTGTAATTGTGGATCTCAATCCCGTAGGAAAGTAATGTGAGTCAGAACAACAACAACAAGATTCCTTCTCTTAAAATATTCTCTAACAGACACAAAATACTACTACTATGACTAACAATGATAATAATGCGGGGTGAGTTGTCCTTTTTTCCTTTGGGCCTTTTTTTTTAACATGTAGGGCGAGAAAAAACATTTAGAATGCTTTTCTACATATCTTTGCAGTGTAACTTTGCAATTATTATTACTGCTATGAGTTTTTCAATCGCTCCCATTCCTTGCCTGGCCCCTGGAAGCCACCATGAGATGTTCTAAAACCATCTGATGTGGGCACAGTCTCCCTGGTCACTCAAAAAGGGCAGTGGTTTTCAGTCGGGGTGGTTTTGCCTCCCAGGGAACATTTGGCAATATCTGGAGACATTCTGCTTGTCACAGCTATGTCTGGAGGTGCTCATGGCATCTAGTGGGTAGAGACCAGGGATGATGCTAAACTTCCTACAAGGCGCAGGGCAATCGTCCAGCCTGAAATGTCAACAGTGCTGAGGCTGAAAAAGCCAGAAATGGAGAAATCACAGAAAAGCTCTCCTGGAGTTTCCCGGAGTACCTTGCTTTGATAGGCTTTAATTTCTTCATAGGTGTGGGTCTGCCATGCCAGCTGGTGTAGCTCCTCCATCGTGTACTGACAAGTCTCCAAATGGGACTTGATGATGTTCTGTGCAATTCGATCTATGAGAAAGAATATCAGTTTGAGGGTTTATGAATAAAATTCCCCTCTGTTCAAAGAAACCTGCTCTTAATGTGTTTACGGTAGAAATGCCTTTTGGAGACACTCCAACTGTAAGAGCATCTCTTTAACACTACCGTCTATTTAAAAATCTCCAGACAAACTCTTCATTGCTTTTTTTCAATTTTCAGTCTTTTAGTCAAAAGTAACTGCCTTTTCTGCCTTTTTTTGGGTTACAGGACGGGAATCTTACAATTCGTAAAGTGTTCAGATAAATATTGATTTTTAAAATAAATACAGATCACTATGTTTCTTGCTTTTTGGCCTAAAAGTCCACTAACAATCTTGTAACACTTGTTACGCTGTAGCAGTCAGTGTAAACTCCAAATACTTCAAAATATTTTGAAAATCACTAGACCCCTAATATTTACCTCAGAAAGGAGATATTGAAATATAAATGTATTTGCTTATATTTTTTAAAGGAGGATTAAATAATAATTGAAAAAAAATAATTTCCTACAGAGGAAAGAAAGAAGAGAATGAGGGGAGAGGGACAGAAGGTAGACTTCTCTGACGGTATTGCTTCCCTAGATTTGACTTTGGAACCATGCAGAGATCTTGCATAATAAATAATGAGAGAGGGAGATGAAATACTACTCTCATGAGGTGATAATTCTCATGTCAGCTCATGAAGGCCTTTATATTCTTTCAAATTTGTTATCAGATCAAATTTTTCTTTGAAAAAGTTAAAGAAGAGAAAATGGTTTCATTCATAAAAAAGTAGTAATAAATACAATCAGTCTTTTGGGGCCATTTATTCCAAATGAGTTGTACTTGGTATTGTATCTTAAATATTGATTATTTTGGGTTTGGAGGTATGAAAGCTGAATAATCGAACCAGACATAAGAGTTCTCCTTAACAACCTGCAGTGAGTCCCCGGGAGCTGGCTAGAACGGCAGAAGGTCCCCTCATAACACTCGCTGCCATTTGAACACATGAAGAAGGTGACATCTTGAGAAACCAAAGTACCAAAGTACTTCTCTAAGTGGGTTGTGAACAGAATAAAGATGAGCAACTTTTCTGCCTGATAACTGTTCTTGGCTCATACAGAAAAGGGGGTGTTGTGTTTCAGGTTGTGCAATTTCTGTTCTTTCTAATTAGCCATATTTCATTTCTCCAGGACAATAATTCTCAGAGCAGGACTTACCTTCTTTTTATCTTGCTAAGCTTCTGGTATACATGGTGTGACACTGAATTTTAGTAATACAGAGAGTAAAAAATGTAAGCTTAAACTTCTAATGAACCTTCCAAATAAAAAAAAAAACTTCATACAGTCTATTGCCTGGCATATAATAAACACTGAATAAAGGGTAGTCACAATGTTACTATTAGGACATTCTATATAGGTTTTCATCAGGGGAAGCAATGTGACCATCTAGTGGAGGCAAAACAGAAATATTTAATCTTGGTATCAGGGCTACTGAAGGAAGATATTTCTATATTTTTGAGAGTTGTTCAATCAGAAGTATAAACTAATGATATGAGATCGCTCATATGTGGAATCTAAAAAAAAAAGAATATATATACAAAACAGAAACAGACTCATAGACAGAATACAAACTTGTGGTTGCCAAGGGGGCGGGGGATGGGAAGGGACAGACTGGGATTTCAAAATGTAGAATACATGAACAAGATTATCCTGTGTAGCACAGGGAAATATATACAAGACCTCATGGTAGCTCACAGCGAAAAAAAAAAGTGACAATGAATAATATGTGTGTTCATGTATAACTGAAAAATCGTGCTTTGCACTGGAAATTGACACAACACTGTAAAATGACTATAACTCAATAAAAAATGTTAAAAAAAGAAGTATAAACTAATGCATATAGAAGATGCCACAAAATGCTAACTTGTGATTAGAGCTATGCTCTGTTGGATTCAGCATTGAGCACTTCTAGACTTCCACTGCTTATCATATTATAAAAATCCTGTCTTTAAAAAAATCCTATATTCAAAATTTTATTGAATATCCTCCTGTGTTGTAAAAATAAAAGCAAGAATTACTCTATATATCATATTAAAATAGATTGGTATGTCATGGTTCATCACTTTTCAATTTCACTTAGACAGCCTAATTACTCAGAATCTTAAGAAAAAACATATCTATTTCTCAGTAGGTCTGTAATGAAAACATAAGATTTTTATGGCTTCAGAGTTTCCAAACCTTTATCTTCTTGGTGTAGTCTGTTTTCATCTTCAAAGATATACTGATTTGTCAGTAATTTACAGGCTTTGGGGTTTATAAGCAAAATTACAATTCCATTTAGAATTGCAATATGAAAAACTTTTTATCTGTTCCTTTATGACATCTCCTGGGAACTGTTGGCCAAGGTTTAAGAATTCTCTGGCCTTCTGCCACCAAAGCTTAGGGTTCTGTGGGGTATGAGGAGGCGTGGGCATGATAACCATATTGGCAAGTTAAGCAAAACTGGAAGTTAAATCCACATGTATGCTTCAGGACTCAGCTCAGACGGCCACTCCTGGAGGTTTCCCTGCTTCCTTGCATCCTCACGTGGAGCTGCCATTACAGTGAATTCTACTCCCAATCCAGCCCTTATTCCAGTCAGACCTGAATTATGCTTATTTGAGTGGATCTGTTTCCACCCTTCAAGACTGTGAGCTCTTCAAGAACTGGACTGCACAGCGCAGCACAAGGCCTTCATATATTCACTCAACAAACATGTTTTGAGAAGCTGTTCTATACCAAGTTAAGGAACAGATTAAAAAAAGACACTTTCTTTTTTTTTAAAGGATCTTACAATAGTATCATATCATATCATGATGAGACAAATGCCCTGAGTTGCTGTAGGAGCCCCGAGAAGAAAGTATGTAACTCAGTCTAGGGACGGCAGAAAAATAACCATACGGAATAACCATACAGAAGACGCTTGTTGACCTGGGTCTGAGCAGGAGTTCGTCACATGAAGAGAAAGACGGACCTCAGGTGGAGAAGCTGATATAAAGGCACAGAGAGAAAACTAGCTCTGAGCTAGATAACAGCTGCCATTATATTTTACATCTTTATAGTCATTCCCTTTCACAACCAGTTTCCCTTTTACTGAGGAAAAAAGTGAGGTTCAGAAAGAGTGAGTGACTCTACACCTGTTTCTACAGAGCTAACAAATGGTGTTTTGAAATCAGCTGTCTTTTCTGGCAAAAAGTCTATAGTGTTTGCAACATAGAGGACGTGGAAGAGACGGGGAGGGGGGCAAGAGACTAAGGATGGAAACTGTGACTAGACATGGAACAGCTGAGTCAGCCAGGCCAAGGAGTTTGGATTTTATCTTGTAAGTGACTAGGAGCTAGTGGACACTGTGAAGCCGGAGAGTGACATGGTCGGTTTTTCGTTTTAAAAGGGTGATCTCAGTGACGGCAAAGAAGATGAGATGGCATGAGGGAGTAGGTGAGATGAATCAGGCTGTTGTGAAAATGCAGGCAAGATATGAGGAGCTTCTGGCATAGGTGAGAATGGCAGAGATGGCGCGGAAGGGCCAGATATAAGACAATTCTGAAAGACGATGAATAGGACCAGCAGGGATGCATGTGTGTGCGTGCGTGCGTGCGTGTGTGTGGTGTATGAAAGAGAGGGAACATTAAATGTAGTAGGTACTTGACCAATGTTGGATTAGTAAAGATAATGTTGAAAATACCCATCCATCCAACCATCCTTTCATTTTCTGCTTTATTTGACAAAGGATTTTAGAAAGCTGAGACTGACCATTTGTTTCATATTAAAGCCCAAGCACTCACAACGGGTTTGAAGTCGAACATTAAACACAGGGAATTATTTCCCACACCCCTGTGGTGAGAAATAAAAGGCAAATCTCTTTTTGACACAAGATGTAGGAGTGGTTGTAGCTGTAGGAGTGGTTCTCCTCCACTTCCTTCCATGGGCCTGCAGAGCAAAGGTGAGCCATGTGCACAAAGGACTTGACCCTTCAAGGCTGAGGTGGGGGGGAGTCGATAAACCACACGGCAAAGCTAGACTTGGTCCTTTGGGAGCAAGTCTTGAAGGCTCCTTCTGTCTGTTAGAAAGATGCATGAGCATCAGAGAAGACGGTCTGCTTGGGCTGCGTCTGCGGTTGTGAAACGGGGAGAAGGATTTAAAAAGAAGGGACAAAGGGAGAAACAATGAATACAGTATGCCAAGTTCCTGCTGGGAGCTAAAGGAACTTTCAAGAGTCCTTGCCTGGAAAAATAGAAAAGGTAATAGTAAACGCTGCTGTCTCTAGGGACCAACCACATGAGAACATCCAGACAAAGAGACTGAGGTAAAAGAGTAGGGAATGTGGAATCTTTCTGAGCAATCGCACACCCTTCATCCGTTTCCCTGATTTGGACTGCAGTTGCTTCTCAGAACTCGGTTTTGGCTGGATCTTTTATCTGGCTGGGGGTGCAGACGGCACATGATGAGGAAGGAGCCAGCACACACCATGCTGGGATAATGAGTCCAACAGGAATATGGCCCCGATGACTGACTAATGGAAATTCTACCACCTTCAGAAGTGATGCCCACGGACCCTACACTGCTCTTCCTGAGGCCAGAGATGAGGCTAGAGTTTTCTTAAGGGGATCTGAAAATGCAGCTGTATCTTCTCAGTAGTTACGATTCCATCTGTATTCAGCAAGACAGAGGTTTGTCCAATTCACTAAGAGTGTGTGGGCTGCTTTGATAGTTAATAAAAACGATGTCAGGTGAGGAGAAAACCAATCTCATATGCTCAATCCAGTCATTCCTTCACAATTATGTAAACACTGATGCTGGCAAGGGAAAACTGTGTCTGTAATTACAGGTTGATAATAAACCCATGATTCTTATTTTCTACTTGTTAATTTCATGAAAAAATATCTTGCTCTCACTTCCTTTCTCATATCTCTTTCTTTCCCCATAAAATTGCCCTTTTGTTTTTAGACTTTTGACCCTATTTTCCTTGAAGGAAGGCTTATTGGATCCCAAGACTTATAACCAATTAATAGAATTTGTAACTTCATGTGTTAAGTAACTTTATGAGATAAGAATGACAATGTGTCATTCAAATCAAAGACTAAGCCTAGAAATCTTTAAAATAATTGATACAGAGATATGTTTATGGCACAGATTGTGGTGATGCTTTCACGAGTGTATAATTACCTCCAAACTCACTAAGTTGCATACGTTAGATATGAACAACTTTTTGTATGTTGATTATACCTCAATAAAGAGGTTTAAAAAATTGATACTGGCAAATGTACTTTATCATTTTGATGAAAAAATAATGAAAAATGTTGTTAAAATTGTTACACTTCCCCAGAGGCTTTGGGGACAATCTTAAATCCACTTATGACGTGGGCAATAAGAAGACAGAAGTTAAATTTTTGAAAGGAAAATGGGAATAATATTGATGGTAATTATCAAGAGTGTGTGCAAAAATGACAGCCCCTGGGGCTGGAACTAACCTCCTTCCTCCATTTCCAAAGGGACTGTATCTAAACAATTCCAAAAGTTAGTTGGTTCTCCTGTCTCTCTCAGAAATTGTAAAGGATTTCCACCCTCCTCCTCTCCCGTCTCAACCCTCATCAGTCTCCACCGTGATCTGCTGAATAAATCAGAGAAGTAGGAAGGAAGATCCTTTCCAAGGCATTTACAGGTGGTTGTGATGCACACGATACACACAGGTAAACGGGGTTTTAAAGGTCAGTCATATCAGACAGAGTAAAATTTACATTTTGAAGTAATGTCTAAAGAAATAGATGAAAAACAACTTTTCTGATGTATTAATCCACACAGTAAAGCACACTCTGGAAACAAGTCATCCGAATTACCTATTACTGTGTAGAAAAAAAGGCTACATCTGCTTATTTTGATAAGAAGTAAGTAAACTGACAAGTAAGGTGACTATTTCTTGTTTATAACTGTGATGTTATAAAATGAGGACCAGCTTGCAGCCTCTAAAATAGCAAGTGACCTTCCGCAGCTCTGATTTCAACCACTCAGCAGGTTTTTTCCACCAAAGGGGCTTATTTTAGCTCTCACTAGACATTCCAGCAAATGGCGCTCTCCAAAGGCCATCGTGTCTCAGACATGGATTGCACGGGTGGTTTCATTAGAATCCCACATCCTGGGAGCAGGGAAGGTGGAGTGTATCTTTAAAAACGGCTGCTTTCAGTGTTATTACCAAGAGCACCCGTGGCCCAACTGTACCAAAGGCGAGAAAGCGGAGACTCAAAGCTAAATATAGCACTAGAGGGGGTTGCACCTGAACTTCATAATTCTTTCTCCTCCCCCTCCTTTTTTTTTTTTTTTTCTCATGAGAAAGGACAGTTTCTTTTTGGTGAATTATTTCCCCTATTCATTTTCCTCCATAAGGGATTTTTAAAAAAAACTTGGAAGTATTCTTCTTAAAATACTATATCTCAGCCTCAATCGAAATGATTAATGAATTTTTAATTTATCACTTGCCTTAAGGATCTAGAGAACTGCTCAATTCTCTGTTTAGTTTATACCACTAGTGTGAAACTGGAATTCTTAGGGGATTCACTTTGAATTAATGCCAGGATATCTCTACGGACTTGCTCAAGGCAAGTTTTAAGTGCCTGCATTAAGTTTTCAGAATATCAAGATTCCTTAGAACCCACACTCTGAGGCAGTGACTCTAATATATTAGAACAACTGGTTGAAAGGTGAAACATTTAACCAAGTGTGCATTTTGTCTTTTTGACAACAGACTACTAGTTTTATAAGTTTTCTGTCATTAAATAGAACAAGTCTACTGGTTAGGGTGTAATAGATGACAGTGTCAGAGAGGACAATGTCACTTTCAAGACCTTTCTGATTTTTCTAATCTCTGTTTAGAGATCATTATTTTCTGGGCATAAATAGAATTGTGCCATAAAAACATTAATAACATTTAAGCTTAAAACAGCCATCTATTAGTGATCCATAGTCTCAACAGGAAGGCAGTATTTCAGCATTTAAGCTCTTCAAATTTTTTAAAGAAGGTTTTGAGGGGCACAGATAATCTATGATTCATTTCTTGGCTCAGTTTTAAGGTCCAACCACTCTTACTCTCTCACCAATGTATTAGGATAGCTTCTGGTCTCCTTTTTATACAAATTCTATTGCGAATTATTAAGTCAGGGAATAGCATAACTGCTTTTTACTTCGTGTAGATCTGAATCAAAATGTTCTTAAAGTTTTTCATAAAAATATACTAACAAAATATAAGATTGTTACTAACTTTAAAAGTGATGAAAATGTGATAAAACAATGAAATATGAACATAGAGAAAAACAGTGAAAAATCTGATTTTTCTCACAAGTACTATTACAAGTAATAATATCTAGGCAAAGATTGAATGAACATATTAATAAAGAAAATCATTAAAATTTTCTCCTGTTTCAGGAAGCTCAGGTAAGAGCATTTTAATAAAAAGCAAGAAAGCGGAAATTAAAGCAGAAAGAAAAACAGAAAGAATCCACATAGCATATGTATTTAAGCAGAGTATATCCAAAGGGGGGAAAAACACATTGTAAGCAGCAAAACAAATGAACTAAGAGGGTGCCTTCTTAGTAATTTAATAGTGGAATGCTCTTTTGGATCACAAGTGTTTTGTTTTATTGCAATAGTGCATGGCTAATTTTGGGGAAATTAAAGTTCTCTATCATCAAACTAACTTAGAAAATTGAGAGTCTATTGTGGAAACATTACATGACAAAGTTAACTTTCATAGTAAAAGACCCTCCTTCACAGAACGATCAGGGAAGAGCAACACGCTCCAGTGTCCTCGAATTGGTGAGCTCTAGGGAAGCCAACCTGTAAGACGGAGAAAGCCAATATGGACCTCTTTACTTTTACTTCATGCCCTTTGGGAAGTCACTTAACATCTCAAAGTCTTAGTTTCTCTGGGTTTGATTTTCCAACCACAGAAAGATTTGGCAGCAGCGATATTTTCTAAGGGCTGGATAAAGCACAGTGACTTAAGGCTGGGGGGCTACATAGGACTTTCTCTCTGTTTTGATTCATGAGGGGGAGAAGTCTTGCAGAGGTACAGAAGGTGAGAGTACAGCTCACAGTCTTAAAAGTACTTGAAGAGTCTTAGATAGAACAAACAAACAAGAACAACGTAATCCAGCCCCATTAAAATCTTTTCGTACTCTCTTTTAAAAAGTGCTCCTCCGCACACTGCCCAAAGGACACTTAGCGGGTCACAGATGATGAAAACCTAATTACAAAAATTGCTCAGGGCCATCATTAGCATTGACTTTAACTATTTGGATTTTGTTGACATATGGATTGACAGTTAATTTAAGCAGAAGCAATCCCTCCCCAAACCTACCTCCCTTTTGGAAATTTAGTCAATATAATTCTGACCTTTAGTGAGAACTAATTCAGAAGACATCTTTGCAGGCAATTTTTACATTTTCAAACATTTCATCTAAATTTTTAAAAGAAACTTGATTGCTTCAATAATACCTTTAATTGACTAATGTTTTAAAATAAGTGTTTTCTAAATAGTCTAGCACCAAATGTTCCAAGAACAAAACTGTCTGAAAACCAAACAGCAGATCCACAATAGTCCTCACAAATTGGTCTCAGATTTAAATAGTAAATTTCTTCTCCTCACTATTGAGGGTATATTGTCATATATGCTTATCTACAACATACATCCTAAAATAAAATAAAATAAAAATAAACAAATTTAAAAAACCTTTCCTGCTAGAAACATTTCCAATGGGTTTCCCCACATTTGTAAAATCACAGAAGTTAATCCAGTACCGGTTGACAGAGAGAGCCTGTTAAGTTGGTTATATACTATGGTAATGAAAACCAAAGTGTACTGAGTTCCATCAACCTGCCAATCAATTGACATTTCTGGGTTCCATAGCCTACGTGGTATTTTATCTCTAACCAGCTCTTCCCAAAACAGGTGTTTGAAAATGTGGCTAAAGCAGTACCTATTCACCCCCATCAGTGGGAAAGCGATTCAGAGCTCTTTCTGAGAGCCTGTGTCAAGCTTGCAATGCCTGGAAATGCTATTCAACAGTGGGGGCAGTTTCAGAGGTTGTCGTGTAAGCAGTAAGTTACAGGCAGAACCTCGTGAAATCTCCTTCCCTCTTCCTTGCTGCAGAATATTTCATATCTACTACAGCATTTGAAATTGAGTGCATAAAATGGAATTGATTTTCCAACAGCTTTGAATTCTGAGTCAAAAATTAATCCCAAACTATTATCTCCAGGGGGAAGTCTACTGAGGAAGATCACTTTTGCACAATTTCAACTTAAAATAAGAAAGGTGCTTTAGAAGATTTACCTAATAGAGTGAATGCCAGCACGCCAGGAAAGCTGTATTAACAGAGGTACAAGCACGTAGTGATTAATCTGCATGTGTGTGCTATAAATAGAAATGCGGGCTTGTAAGTACTTGAATTGAGTATATATGTGCTTATTGCTTATAATGTAAATCATCTTTATACTTGTTTAGAGCCTTGCTGGTCACAGTGCTTTCGTACACATTATGCCATTTATTCCAGTTGTGGGGAGTCACTGCACTGAGCATGACAGTAAAGTGACTACATCGTATTACTAGCTGACTTCAGACATCTTTGTCCTGTTATTAAAGGATGTCTAGAAAGATGTGGATTTCAATGACCCTAGGGAAAAGTCTCCTTTGTCCCAGGAACTCTAGAATAATTCATGGCCATGGACTAGTAAATACGAAAGTTGTGACCATGGTAGAGATCCCAGAAATGTGATACACTGAGTTGACCAGCCTAGTTTCCACACTTGGGAAATTCCTTTTTTTGAGATAGAAGACAGGATTGTGGAAACAAGCAGCCTCTTGGGATGTAGTCTATGGGCAGCAGAGAACAAGGTAACGTGAACATTTCAGAGGAGTCAAGTAAAGCCCTCTCAAGTGGTCAGGGTGAGACTGGGACTAAGTCAAATATGTATCTTTATTTCTTTGTCCCCCTTTATCTTTCATGAGGGGCGCAATGAGGTGCTCAGGTTGAAGCGAGCCAGGGAGGACAGGTGGATTTTCCCTGAAGCTGTATTCATCTAGCAGCTCACTCTTTACTTTGAATACACATGAACTTGGGATGGTTTGGGATAGGCCACCACCCTCCCCTTGAGCTGCCCCTGACTGTCCTTGATGTTTTGTTTGTTTTCTACACGAGGGTGGATGAAGAGAAGAGGCTGGTGCACACTTCTGATCTGGCCATGGTTATTAACTGTATAGTTGACAGGGTCATTCCACCCAGTGGAAACTCCCGAGGGTGGTCCTGCTCCTTGGCAGGAAGGCATGGCTGGCTCCTGCCACAGACCATTGTTTCAGCATCATTCAGATTGCCTGGAAGTCCCCTCCTCTCCACCCCCTGCCCTTCTTCTTGGGAAGTGGCTGTAACAAAGGGAGCAGTTACCGTGCCAGGAAGTGAGAGAACTATAATCCTTCACACTCCTTTAGTCCATCTGCCTTATTTTTCAGATGAAGAGACAGAGCTTCAGAGAGCTGAACTAACTTTGAACAAGTTCACATGCCAGCACGTGGAGTCAGGATTCCCAGTTTCAACGCACTCTCCCTAAACTGCCTGCAAAGGGCCTGTGTTTGGGGGAAGGGGATGGGGGATAGACGACAATGGAGGTTCACAAGATGTCTTCCCTTAAAGCAAGCAAGGAAGACCCAAAGACACTGGGTTCTCCTTTCCCCATACTGTTTGCATGAGTCCTCTCACTAGTTGAGGCTACTTTTATTCACTTTAAAGACTTACTCGGCACTCTTGAGCCTAAACTGAATGCCTACTTGTTCTTAATACAGGTGCCACCAGAGAATACAGAAAATATACAGCTCAATTCTATTCTCTGTACGATTTCTGAGTGAGTAGTTAAATATGCATAATAGATTTAAGTATATAAATAGATATAATATTTACCTGTAAAAGCCTATGTCATTGAAGCTGCTGCCTTATGACATAGTATCTGCTTGGGGTTCTCAGTTAAGTAACAACCGAAACACCATCAACCTTTATAGAATTTCCCCCAATAAAACAGTGCTAGAAATATCTTCATTGTGTCTATGCAGCCTTGATGGAAAAAAGTAGTACCTTACAGGGACTGGATCACCTTTAGGCCAATCCCTTTTTATAATCTTCTCTATTAATACTCAGCTTCTGTATTAGATGAATTTGCTGAAAAAAGAGGTTTATTTCTATTTTGGATGTTTAAAATTCCAAGCTCCATAAATAGAACACAAAAGGAACAGGAAAGTTAATCTACAGTTTAGATTATATAGGAGGGATCAATGAATTCACATTTCATTGTCCTTATCTGGAGGGAAAATTACTGAATAGAGCGGCAAACTTAGACGATGTGTGTAAAAGGCAATTTATCCCCTTAGCTTCGAAGCTAATTTGATGAATTCCACCCTCCTCCCTCCCATTTTTAAAAGCATGTTGTTTGGCTGTCTGAATTGTCTTGTTGTCTGGTTCCTCACAGATACACTGTCAATCATCTCTGAGCGTAAATAAGCTTTCGTTAAGAGTTTTAGTCCTGCGGAATCCCCCACCCCATCTGAGGGCTATATTTGGGGAGCCAAACCACGACCTTCCACTTTCCTTCTTGTTTGCCAGCTGCCTTTCTCTGACAACAACCACTGCAAAATGTTATTTGCAAAGATACACCTTCATCATGCCAGCAAGAAGTAAAATTCCTGCTACACCCAGTTAAAGCTGATGCCTAAATGTTAATTTGCAGCTTACTTTTTTTTTTTGCCATTCTCTTATTTCATGGTTTATTGTCCAATAGAATTTTGAGAAACCTAAGGATATCATGAAATATTTCATGTTTTTCTCTTTACTTGCCCACATTTTGTTTTCAACCTCCCAAGCCCTGGGAATACAACATTCCTGATAAGCGATGTGGTTCCAAGTAAGCAAGACCCCCGACTTCCTCACCTGCAGGAGAGCTCATGGCATCGGTACAAGTCATACTCAGGTTATAATACATGACACTAAGTTGCAATTATTTATTTCCGTGCCTGCCTCCTAGATGGTGAGGACAGGAACCATGTTCTGCTTGCCTTGAGTTTCTGGCACATTGCTAAAAAATGTTTTTGAAAGAATGCCTGGAAGTCTAGGGTAGTAGAATGACCTACGCTAGAATTAAGCTTTACCACCTGACTCTGTCCTAGGACAACCACTCGCTCTTTCTGATCATTAATGTCTTCATCTGCACAATGGGATAATTTCTTTACTACCCACCTGAAAGCATTGATAGGAGGCTTAAATTGGCTAACATGCAGAAGAGAAGCTTATATAGTTCTCTCTATCTATAAAGTATATCATTAGGGTTCCTTAACATAAGAAGTCTGTAGTTCCTTTGTTGCACTTTTAGAAAGACAAGTTTGTTTCTTGGCAGGGCGGAATATTCCTGACTCTGATAACATTCACATAATTGACTCTTTAGGATTTGCATGCAGTTGTCAACATTGTTTTATGGTTCTTAGACATGTATTTTTATTAAAATTTCAAAACTGTAAGACTGTACTCTACACAGTCTAATCCAGAAACTGTTTATTTTTTTCAATCTGCTTTTATGATGACCCAATCAGAATAATGACCAGGCGGTACACATTTCACTGTTCTCTCAGAAACCAGAGGAAGCAGAACAGAACTTCTAGAAGCCAAGAGCAACGGTAAAAAAATATTCAGTGTGATATAGCCTTGAATTCACCCATTTAGAATGTGGCTAAACTCACATTTTCTATTGTGTCTGCACAGGCTTTTTTTCTACGACAACTTGTCACCAGGCAAATTAGTACAGATACTCCTTCGTCAAGTCAAGTCAAAATGTCATCATGCACCCTCTGGAAAAGCTCTTCTGTAGCACCTAGAAGGACATCGGGTAGGCAGCAAACACCAAGCACATGTCTTGTTGTGGGACTGCCAATTCGCTTGTGAGGGGTGGGTGCCCTTTGTTTGACAGGAAGAAACTTAGTATCCCAGTTAAAAGAGTGGGTTTTGATATTACTTAGACCCGGGCTCACATGCTTATTTTGCTTTTAACAGGTTTTGTAATTTTTGAGCCTCAGTATTTTCATCTGTAAAATGGATAGAAAAACACAGAACAGAGCAGGGAGGGTATAGCTCAGTGGTAGACCATGTGCTTAGCATGCAGGAGGTCATGGGTTCAATCCCTAGTACCTCTATTAATATAAATTAAATAAATAAACAAATAAATAAATACCTAATCCCCCCCACCAAAAAAAAAAAAAAAAGAAAAAAAAGAGACAAAAGGTCTCATAAAAAACCCACATAACAGGCATAATAGAATTATTATAAGAATAAATATTGCTCAGCACCATGAGGTGCTCAATGTCATAATTATATTACCTGTAACGACTAGTAATGTTATTAAGTAATGAGATTAATAACATTATAATATCAATTATATTGATAATAACAATGATGAAGCTTATACATGAGAGATGCTATTCAAAAAATTTTATGAATATTAACTCATTTAATCTACACTCACAGCCGGGGGTTACTAATTGTGTCAGGTTTACCACTGAGACTCAGGTTAGGTAAACTGTCTAAGGGAAAAGGCACAACCAGGTTTTGGACTCCCGCGATCTGACTCCAGGACCAGAGTTCTTCACCACTGTGCCGCACCACCGATGCCTCCCTGCCCAACAATACCGTTATGGACCTAGTGTTTTATTGAAATGAGTGGCAGTGTTTTGTATGGTGCAGGAAAGAAGAGTGTATCACATTGCTGTGACTCTCACAGGTACCTCCATTCGACACTCACAGGCGTTTGTGTCCACTAGATGGCATTGCTGTTTTAACGAAATGGGAACCAAGTCCATACTTAGGCTTCGGTGCCTGCTAAATTTAAAGGACTGGCAGGGCAATCTAATTGCGTCCTTAAAAGCCTGATGGAAGAGATCTCCAAAATTTACAGCACATCTAGAGATCTCTAAAGGTGAACAGTATCTCAGAATAATGAAGAAAACTAAATGCTAGTTCATTATGGGGTCCATGTCTGTATAGAAAATCTGGATGAATTTCGAGATTCTCTAGTTCATAGATGGATAGGCTGAAGGCCGCAGAGGAAAATGACCTGCGTAGGGTTACCCAAACCTGATGGTTTTGGCTGTGGTCCATAATACCTCCTACTGATTCTAAATCACAGAGAAACTATGATGTCTGAATTCTTAGAAGTCTTTCCTTTTTGGGTACGGAGGAAACGAGTGCCCAAAAGTGGTTTTTTGTTTCAGTATGTTTTAAACATGTGTTCCCAATCAACAGCAAACTCAGGCACTTAGATATTAAGTAGGATAAAAGCAGAATATGGTGCCTAATATCCACAAACTGCATAGTCAGTCAATAGGGACCGTCTTCTTAAGTGGAGTCACTCAATCTTTCCAAGAGGACATGTCACAAAGAAAAGATTGAGTGACTCCACTTAAGAAGACTGTCCCTACTGACTGGCCATGCAGTTTGTGGATATTAGACCACAGCAAGGAGCAGGGTAATGGGCAAGCACAGGACTCAGGAATCAGACTGCCTGGGGTAAAAGCTGGTTCTATCCTTTAGTAACCAAAGGGCCCTGGGCAGGTCATGGGACATCTATGAGCCTCTGTTTCCTCATCCGTAAAATGGGAATAATAACTTTACTTTTCTTATAAATAAATGGTGAAAATTAAATGTGTGTGACGTGCCTGCAATGTAGTTACAAGTTAAGGACGGTGCTGGAAGGGATATTTTTGTTATTAGAGCTGATATTCAGTTTTCTACATCTCTTGGTTGTGGATATCATTTCAGGTGCTTTGTCAACAACTTCTTTACTCACTGCTGCAGGCTGAATTGCAGAGGGAGAGAAATAATGTTTCAGGTTTTATAACTGGGAACATCGCTTCTTCCTCAGCCAGATGGTAGAAGTAGCCAAGACCCATATGGCATGTACTTCGTTATGTGTTCACATCAACTTTATTTAAAACACTCGTAGGCTTCAGGCTCCTACTCACAGTTTAGACAGAGAAGGTGACGGAACACATGGTGGACAAGGGATAACAGCTAGGAGTTATTGAGCCCTTGCTGAATGCCAAACATGGCTCTGTTTTACAAGTATGAACCCACTGAATTCTTACAACCACGCTGTGATCTATGAACTAACACTTCTTGAGAAATAAAAAATAGGATGAGCAAACCGGGATGGAGAAACTTGCTCCAGCTCAAATAACAGGTCACAGATCCAGGATGTGAATTCAGGGGGCTAGGTTCTTAACCACTCTTTTCTGCCCACTCTCAGGGTGAGACGTGAGCAGGCATCAAAGGCTCCCGAGCTCCACCTTGCTTTCCCCTGCACACTAAATACTGCCACGAAGCCTGCTGTAGCCACTGTCTGCTGTCTCCTCTAGGCAACTGTTAACATGCATCTCTGTTACCTGGGAGGGTAAGGCGTTAAGCCTACATCAGTATTTTTATGGCAATTAGTTAATGAAATCAACAAATCCGACATTGAACAGGGTCCTGAACGTAACAGGGTGAAAAAAGCTGTGACAGGTGAGAAGAGAGAGCACCTAGGACAGTACACTCTTGAAGACCACTCCTTAGGGAGGATGAAAAAGCAGGAGGGTCGGGTTACTGAAGCAAGTGTGCCTGTGACTTGCCCCAAGTGGGGCTTACTTGTTCCTCTTCTGTTCTGTAACATTCCAGACTGCACTCTTTTCATTGCCAGTAATTCAGACTCTCTTTCCATGTAGAGTTCTTGAGTTCAGATTTACAAGAGCCTTGGCAGTCCTTCTGATCTATCCCTCTGTGTTTATAAAGAAGGAAACAGGCTTGTCCCCAGTCATCCTGGATGAAGAGTTGGAGCCCTGTTTATTCAGTCACTACATACTGTTTCTATATCCCTTAGCTTCTTCACTTTAAATAGCATTGCTTTGAATATTTGCTGAAATTTTCTTGTTTATACCAATAACATTTTTCCTTCAGTGATGAACCCAAATTCAACAGACAGCATCTGTTCTTTACAGATAGCATCTTTCTATTTATAATTTCTTCTTTCTTCCTTTGATTCAAATAAATTTTATGGGCCATGGGAACAAGGACAGTTATTAGACTATATTTTAAAATCGGGGGGTGGGAAGGAATAACTTGGGAGTTCGAGATTTGCAGATACTAACTAGTATATATAAAATAGGTAAACAACAAGTTCATACTGTATCACACAGGAAACCATATTCAATATCTGTAGTAACATATGGTGAAAATGAATATATGTATGTTCCTACATGACTGAAGCATTGTGCTGTACCCCAGAATTGACACAACATTGTAAACTGATCATACTTCAAGAAGAATATATTAAAAAAAATCAATTGGTTTTCTCACTAGAAGCTATGAATGCAAGGCATTCACCTTGGACCTAAAGAAATGACCTGAAGAAACAGGACCGAGGCAACCTCAATGTAGAATTCCCAAACGTGAGCTGGAAGGAGACATCCACTTACCGATTTCAGTCACCGTTATCCCCGGTGCTAACTGCCCGTTGTTGAAAGAGCTATAGGTAAACAGGTTGGGTACGGACGTGAGGTCATAGATGGGTTCTTGCTTTATCTGTTTGATTCCAGTCATATCAAGTCCTGACTGGTCAGGGGATGGCTGGCCGGAATCCACGCTGTAATAGCCCTCGGACTTGGGCAGGTCAATGGCGTGTCCGTTGGCGTAAGTGCCACCGGCCTCGTTGCTCAGGCTGCCGAGGCCGTTACTGATGCTGCTGCTGTACACCCGGGCGAGGGCTTCCGCCTCCCCGCTCTGCTGCTGCCGCTGCTCCTGCAGCCGCTGCTGGTGCTTCTGCACCTCGGCGTACAGGCTGTCCCTTTGCTTCTTGGACATCCTCCCAAACTTCACAGCTGGGTGGGAGAAAAAAGCAGAGAACAGCACTTGTGGCTATCATTCTCGTTAACCACCTCAAGTCCAAGGGCTCATGGGTGGCTGTCCCCTCAGCATAAAATACATGGAGTCTCAGTATCATGGCCCCAGGGTCCACTGATGTGCACACCACGTTTGACGACAGGGTATATTCAGGGCTGTCTGTACTGGCTTACGGGCACAGTGAGAAGGAAATCTAAGCTAGGAAGAAGTATAAAAACTAATAGATGTACTTCTCGTTGCCATGAAGTTAGAAGGGCTATTTCCTTGTTCTTTCTCACTTACGGAAAAAAAAAAAAATCCAAGGAAACCCCAAACTACCAAATGCCACCTGCTGTTCAAGTGTCATTAGTAGTTTCCCCCGCAAGCATTAGGATTGCTCGATTGTCAGATAGGAACCTGTTATTTCACTCTTTCCTAAATTGCATGTTGGGTAAGACCAAGGACCTGGAGCAGGGTGAGAGACACAACTTTAAATAAACCACATCATTTGCCTTCAGTTGGCTTTTGAAATCAAATGAAAACTGTCTTTGGAAAATGGCAAATTTTGTGAATCCAATACCCAGCAAGTGAGCCAACAGTAACCCTTCCTTTCGTATTCTACCACCCCGAAGTTTTATATTGGCCATCTCTTCTGGCAAAATCCTTAGCCATTCTGGGGAATAAGGAGGAATAGGCTCAGTCAGCACTCATAGAGTAATACGGAGATGCTGTGATCTGAATGCCTTGTTTCTTAACTTACAGAGCTTAACTTCCTGAACGGTTACAGAAGGTGACATTTTCCCTCACACGCTGTCAACTCCCATTGAACAACCTGCGTTGAGGGGCCACCTTGTCTAAATCATCAAGCACATTGCCGTTCAGCTCATGTTAATGGTGAGGACGATGGTGAACTTAGACGGTGAATTTAGAGGTTCCCCTCTGAGTTTCTGAGTTTCACCTGTTGGTGTTGGGAACTCAGAGACGGTAGGAAGAAGAAAATGGAGAGTAGAAACAGGTTCAGTTCCTGGATTCAGCCAGTAGGGCTGATGAGAATAACTTCTAAGAGTAACTAAACGGTGAGGTGCTTAAGAACACTCCAGCACTAAGGGCCCACAGAAGAGATTTCTGCTGTGAAAGAGGTGTCATCTCACATCCCCCCTCAATATTCCTCCAATATTTATCTTCTCCTTCCACTGATTACAGAGCTACCAAACTTCATCTGGGCATAGCTGTGGAGACCACATCGCCCAGCCTCCCTCACTGCCAGGTGTGGCTTCGTGATGAAGCTCCGGGTAACGGAAGCTGCACCCATTTCTGGGTCTTGGGGGGGCATGTTCCTCCTTTCTGCCCCTGGAGTGTGGATGTGAGGGATGGATTTAGAGCAGCCCAAACTCCTCCTGTGTATCCTCAATCCTTAAGAACCTATGTTCTGGCTTTCTGACACTGCCTGAGTAGGAAAACAAAGTGGTAATTATCCAGTACTTTCTCTGAGTAAAGACGAGTCATGTGATTAATTCAGACAAAAGTCCCCTTTACACCTCAGTTGCCATTTTTGTAGGGTCTTAAATTACTGTGTTTAACTTCGTAGAGACACTGTATTAGATTCTGCTTCTCAGAGACATATTTACTTGCTTATGAATTGCAGCGGTATTTCCAGTTTGACCACTGACAAAATTCTCTAGTAACTTTTAGAGAAAGCTTTCTATGTCTGTAATATTTTATTCCAAATAATTTACTATGTATCATTCTCTAGGGGGAAAAAAACCCTTTTTGTATAAGAAAAAAATAAATCATGATAAATTTTGGTTCAGAAAGAACTTTTTCTTTCCAAGAAATGCCACAGGCTTCTTTATTTGCTGACCCTCTGTCCTTTGCATTTATGCAGGTCCAGAACAGCTCTTTGTGACAGAGATAGGGAGGTGAATTCAACATTTGTATCTACTACTATAGATTAAAATTTTTGTTTTGGCCGGAGTAGACCTACTCTCTGATTTACTTTAGTAGAATAGTGCTGTATTTGTTTGTTGAAAATTTATATAGAGAGAAAATTAATAACGAGGAACTCTTCTGACTTGGAGACAGAAATATAGTGTCTCTTTTTAAACCCTTTCCACTTCATCCTTGGTTTAGATTTCTACCCACTGTCTACTTAGGTGAAAGGTACATTGTAGTGGGTCGACTACATTAGTGACCCTGACTCTTCTCGCCTACGTGTACGCTCTCCCCCATGTAAATGTGCACTGCCCTTTCATTCTCTGCAGGCATCCTGCTACACCCTTTGACTCAGGGTCATGTGACCTGCTCTGGACCAACAGGACAGTGACATGTGACACAAACAGAGGCTTACAAAGTGCTTGTGTGATTGAGTGCATCACCATGAAAAGGACTTGCCTAAACCAGCTTGCTGGAGGGTAAGATATGTGAAGCAGAGCAGAGCCATTGCAGCTACCCTGGTCAAGGCCATCTACCATCAGCACAGCTTTGCAGAACTGACCTGCAGCTCACAGAAGAGGCAGGAACTGGCCCAGTCAAGCCCCTACATATAACAATTTTAGGTTCAGAATTCTGCTGCTAACTATAGCTCTCATAATCAAAGCTAACAATGTCAAAAAAAGTGCTGCCAAGATCTTTGCCCTGGTAAACATCTGAAAACTCACTCAGTGGTGAATAGTTATGCCTTCTCCAAAACACTGACTTATCAAGTCACTGAGCAACTTAAATATTTTCAAAGAAAAACTTAAAGCTTCCCTATGTTTTAGAATTATCAACAGGCTTCATCCTAAATCTAGGTCTAGAGTCAATGACTCTAATACTATTTTAGAATAAAATTTCCATTCATTTCAGAAACACTGATGACCCAAAGTTTCACATTTATGCTCCTTCCTGTAATAAAAGTGGTGACATACTTGGGAAAAAACTAGAGTACTTGCAAAATAAACCTACTGAACTTTCCTGATATATAAATAATTCCTTGTCACCATTTGTAAATATGTTTCATTCATAGACCTATTTTAACAAAGGCTATATTACTATTTTATTTTCAAGTATTATTATTATTTTTTAATGAAAGCACTGGGGATTGAACCCAGGACCTCATGCTAAGCATGTGCTCTACCACTGAGTTATGCATCCCCCAAGTATTACCATTTTTCTTACCACTGCCCATTATTCAGAATGGCATATAGTTTAAGTGTTTGCTCCTCTCAAATCTGAATTATTCTGTTAATGAGATTCACTTGACTATAGAGGCGGCCTCTTGTTAAACCGCTAGCTCTCAAAGAAACTAGTAGCACCATTCTGTGTACATTGCAAGTGCCTTATAAATATTCAATGATGATGGCATTTGCTCAGGATACGCTCTTAACCCTCATTTTGAGCTCACACTGGAAAAGAAAGATTTTACGTAGAAGTACTGGAAACCTTTTTGTATTTACCTGAATTGTGGGCTTCTACATGGAATGTAAGTTTTTGGAGTCACTATAGAGAAAAGACAATGCTTCTTCAAGGATTTCTGCTTCCTACCACACAACTAGACACATGTTTTTGCTTTCAAGAGGAACCCAGTTGTAGAACTATCATCTATGACTTTCCTGGAAGTTCTTTTTTGGGGGGGGGTGTGATTAGATATTTATTTATTTATTTATTTATTTATTTATTTATTTATTTATTTATTTATTTATTTATTTATTTATTTATTTATTCATTCATTCATTCATTCATTCATTTATTTAAATGGAGGTACAGGGAATTGAACCTAGGACCTCGTGCATGCTAAGCATGCGCTCTACCACTGAGCTGTACCCTACCCCCTTATCTATGACTTTCCTTAGTCATTTTGGAAATTATTTTATCTTACTATCTTTGGCTGTAAAGTTCTTTACATTTATATCTCAGTACTTTCTCAAGGAAACTGCTCTCAATTTAACTCTTAAATTTCAAGAATTTCAAGACTATACCTTTTGTATAGTGCTCTAGGACTTGTAGACAAAATCTGATTCAATCCACCCAACCGTATTTGTAATTTTAAAATATTCTCTCTTATCCCTCCTCATTTCTTCTCCAACAGAACTTTCTGTGATGATAGAATGTTCTCTAAGCTTTCCAGTATGGGAGCCACAAGCCACGGGAGGCTTTTGAGCAACTGAAATATAGCCAGTATGAGTGAAGAACTGATTTTTAAATTTTATTTAATTTTAATAAATCTAAATTTAAACTTAAATAGTGGCACGTGGATACTATATTGGACAATGCCATTCTGTGTAAGAAGAAGCCAAATCTGTGAAACCCGTCCCTGTAGGGCAACTTCCATTTTTTTCATAGAAGCACAGCATTTGGGAGGGCACACACTTACTTGATCACTGCAAGGTAAGTATCATGTTTTCTCTCTGGGGACACAGTATCACCCTACTGATGCCAAAGATTTCTGTTTTTTGGGGTTATTTTAGTAGTAGCAATACAACTGGAAGTAATTTACACTAAAGATTCCTGCAACTAACATTTGTGAAGGGTCCAGTTTTAACTGGAAATAAATTAAATTAAAGTTAAAAGAAATTAAGATGGTGGAGAAGATTCAGTGGGCATATACATGCCACCAATTTATACACACATATACATGCAATACCTTCACATTTTTATACATACAAACACATGTGTATGTATTCCAAGTGGATTGGACTTTTGATTCTCTGCCTGAGCTAAATTTGAACACATTTGTTATTGCTGAGTTTGTATCTGCTCCTCCTATATGTGCCATGGCAAACAGACCACTGTAACAGTGGGAATTCAGGAGAGAATGAAAGTACAGTGAAGTCAACGGTTCCATCAAGCTGTCCCCTAGTCACTACGTTACTTCAGGGACCAGGTGTGGTGAAGTTAACATCCCTGGAGCCAGGCGTAACTGACAAACGGCAAATGCAAACATCAAAATGAGGATGCCACTTTAAGTCTGAGGGAAGCTGGTGCGGGGGTGTATGTAGAAAGAAGTTAGGTGTGAGGGCACCTTACCTTGGCTACTAGTACTACTGCCAAAGCGCTTTGAAAAGATTTGCTTCATCAAAAGGTAGGTTCAATAAATTAGTGGCAGGAGACATCCTATCTCTCATTCTTGAGCCCTTGCTAGACATAGCTCATCAGCCATAACCTCAGGGCTTCCTAATGTCTCAGTACCACACAGTAGACATCACTTATCAATAGGGAGATAACACCTGTTTACCTTCCTCGGTATTAGTGTGACTTACTTGGTTTACAGTACCCTTTATATTCAAGGTTTATAATAAGCTTCCTCTACATCAGTAGTAAAGAAGAAGTTGTTTTCCTTTAGACAGAATCATTCTTTTCCTTCTGCTGAAAGTCCTTCTCCCCATTTCCAACCACCACTCCCACTCCTGAGCGTTTCTCCTCATCATTAGTTTGACACAAGACATGCTTAGGAGGCATTTTTGAAGATGTCCCCGGAAGTCTCAGGATTGTCTCTGGCCCTAAAATTAAGGCGGATCATTATGTTTAATCTCCAGTATCCTTAGATGCTGTATTGCTTTTACTTAGAAGTTTATGCTACAGTAAGTTTCCTCCCCCTTGAGAACAGACTGTGGCCCCATCCACAAGTGATCTTTTGCCCTAACACACTTCTTTTATGTCATGAGATTCAGTCTCTTAAATTTTGTGGGCGGACGTCACTGAATCTGCCTTGGACCATACGCCCACCCCTCACCCATGATTCTGTTCAGCAGCACAGACCCACAAGCTCTCTCCTTCCAAATAGATACTTCCTCTTATTGCAGGAAGAGGTAACAAAGACAAATACTCAGTGGTTTAGTGTCTCTGTAAAATTACTAATGGAGCTTTTCAGATACTGTCAATTAACACGCTGCTTTCATATTATAGAAATGAGGTGCAAAATCATCAACGCAAATTCCCACAGAATTTCACCAAATAAATTCTGAAAACCACTTAACCCCCATCCTCCACTTTCTTCACTTTACGTATGTAGAAGTACAGCGCTACAAATTTACCCTGAGAGAATTTATGTGATTAGTAAATCTAGAAAAACAAACAACAAAATCAGCTAATAGATAGAAAAGTTTTGGAAACTTACATTGCTGTAGCTTTAGAAGCTACCTATAAACTGAAGGGCTGAAGGTCAGATTCTTTTTATTTTTGGGGGTCAAATATATCTCAGAGGTGTAATTCTATACACAAGTTTAGGTGAGTTGGAAATCAGAGAAAAGGGAAACAAAAATTCAAGATGCGACTATTTGGAGAATGCAAGCTAAGAAGTAAACAGTAGCTAAGTTTAGATATCATCTATGCAGAGCTAAATTTACCCAAATGAGTAAAAGGCCCACATTTAATTTGATAACATAAAATTCGTTTACACCAAGAGAAAGAGCGTGCAAATTATCTATATTTCTTTAAAATCTAGAAGTATTTCCTTTTCTTTCTTTTGTTTCTTTTCTGGTTCACACCACCTTGAACTTCATTAGAGGGAGTGTGACCAGACACAGAATCCACAGCGGTTCACATAGACAGAATAAGTATCAGGGGCTTTGTCTGTGTCTCAGGCTCTAGGTAAAAGAGAATTCAACAAACTCTTAGATGCCTGCTTTTAACCAGACCCTGAGGGAACAGTGGGAACAAGACAGAAGTGGCCCCAGGACTCAGGGCTGCTTGCAGTCTGATACAGGAGTGCGGCCCCCAATGTCAGGGGAGAAAGACTTAGATGAATAATTGAAAATGGACGCAAAGCTAGATGAAATTCTTTGTGTGAGTTGATTTGTCCTCCTTCCTTACTCTAAGAAGTTCACCTGGGGAGCCAAGCCACCCATTTGGGTTGGGCATGAAGGCAGCGCACACACCCGTCTATTATGAGAAAGACACCATCCACACAACCCTTCTAAGACGTGGACTTCCACTACAGCCTTTGCGATCTGCGTGCCTCAGAAGAGTCCACACCCATTATTGGGGCTTCTGGGCTTCCCACAGAAGCCCATTCTGTTCCTGAGCAACTCCTCATGCTGAGCGACTTGTGTACCCGTCAGACTTATCCAGTGACCAAATGGTCCCAGTCTGCCTCGGACTTTCCAGCTTTTGCTCTGAAAAATCTCACGTCCCAGGAAACCCCTCATCTGCAGGCAAACCTGGACAGGCGGTCACCTTTCAGTCTCGGCCTATGTGGCTTTTACCTAACCTAGTTAGCACAGATTGCTCCACGAGCTACAGTACAGTCTTTCCTTTCTTCCTACGTTGTAGGCAATACTATATTTTCATCTGTTCTTACTTTTCCTCTTAATGCGCTGCCAGCACATGGTTTCCTTTTCTTCTTATCCCTAATTCCCTTTGTCTAGAATTCTTCCAGTGGCTTCAACAGACTTCAGCAAAGCATCCAACTGAAAGCCTTTAAGTAAGAAATAGGAAGGCGATGCCTTACCATCTCTTGACATTCCTAGGGCAAGACACTTCTGCAGTCGGCAGTGTTGGCAACGGTTTCTGTTGGTTCTGTCAATTAAACAGTTTCTCTGCCTCGGGCAGGAGTAAGAGGCATTGTTCTGCTGGCTCCTCCTAAAGAATCCCTAGAGGGAGAAAGAGAATGGGAAGGAGACAGATTTATAAGACGGGAACCGGAGACCATTAACATATCCATCAGCTACATTTTGTACAGTGAACAGAACTAAGTTTAATTTTAAAAACTCTTTGGATACCTCTACTTGGATAGCTTACAGATGTTTATGCTGGGGAGAATTCGTACTCTCTGCAGAGATGTGAGGGTGTCATTCATTCAATCAGCATTTACTAGAGACATTTGTGAGCTGTGCTGTGCTGTTCTATGCAAAGTAAAGCTGAGAGGACTGTGGGAAAGGAGTGGCGGAGGAGAGTGTAACTGCCAAGCCGCATATGACGAAACGATGCGGACAGTAACACAGGCTTACGTCAAGTGCTGTGGGAGTGAGGAACTCAGATGCTGAGGCGTGCCCGCTCAGTACGTGCCACTATCTGCCTGGTTTCTAAGATGCACTTTTACCCATTTGGAAATTTTTGTATTTGGCCAGAATGCATCTGGAAGGTTGCTTTTTAGCCAGTGAGGTACCTTATAGTCAACTACATCTTTGAATAAAGGAAATATTTTATATAAACTGCTCAATAAAAAATAAACAATAAACAAAAAAAAACCGATGAAAAATAAACAAGCTGAACGAACGTTCTCTGCTTGGTCTCAGGTTATAGCAGTATAAGAGGCTTTTATGCAAGTCAGTTTAGGTCCTTCTGGTACAATATGAAGTGCCTTGGAACATCCACCACCCTTGTAAATAAATCCACAGCTGAGTTTATTATTTTTTAAAATTTCTTTGGATACCACTCACCTTAGTTATCTGACAAAAAAATCTTACTGGGGAAAATAAGCATTTTTTCCAGAGATAAAAAAGTATCCTTCACCTATTTATTCACCTTTTAATCAGTTTCCCTAATCACTCCTTGCTCTTGAATTGCAATACAGCAAAAGTGCAGAGTGCCACAAAGAAAGCAGTGGTCTACGACAGATTTACCGAGAGAATTTTTAGGAAAAGATAACCCACAGTACCACCTCTCGGAAAGAGGAAGCCCAGAAAAGGCCCGCGATGGTAGCCCAATGTCCACCTTGCTGAGAGTCTTGGAAGAGGTCACCTGACTTCTGTCAGATGGCTTCCGTCTTTTCTCAACTATCAATGGGAGGATAGAGCAGGGCTGGGGTGACAGTGAGGCTGGTGAGACAATCATCTCAGTCACAAACTTAAGAGTTGCTAAAAGATGTGGTAATCGGGACAGATGTTTTAACACAAAATATTAAAGATCAACATTAATGCAAACCGTCCAGGAGGTTTCAATAAAAACAGGATTCAAATGATCAATTTTCCTTTTGTCTCGGGCACAAAGAGCTTGGCCAACCTTATGAAAAACCTCAGAAAAGGATGTGGGGCCAAGTCTCTCCTTAGAGAGGAGTGCCAATGGGTTTGTGTTTGAGTCCCAAGCCACTCAACAACAAGGACTAGTTCTGCCCTCACAGACCCACGTGCATTATTTACTTAATGGACCGGTGGTGGCAAAATAAGATACCTGATTGTCCAGTTCAAAAGAATTCATGAAGCCTTTAAACAAGAGATCACATCCAAGCCCCCTGGCATTGGAATGATGCACATTATATACTGTGAAAGTCGTCAGAAAGCATAACTACTGCCCATCGATCTTGATTAAAGATGACTTGGAATTTACATTTTACGAAAGAATTGTGTGGTTTTTATCTGTGGATACTCTAAGTGCCTCTAGGCAAAGGAGTTGACAGAAAAGACTTTTTTGAAGTCACAGCTACAGCCCTAATTTAAGGCCAATTTGACATTAATTGTGAAGCACTTCCTGCTTATCTGTTGCTCATTAGTGCAAATAAGATTTTGGCATGAAGAAGATTTCACTGTAAATTTTTATTGAATGAAAAGGAGTCTGCATATGTGCATGAGCTGAACTGATGTTATTTTAAATGGGTTGTTTATGTTGACTCGAAAACAATATTATCAAAATTCAGAGACTCACGTTGAATGTGCTGACACTGATACCCTATTCTGAGCAGAACTTCTTGAGTTTGCTATCAGGAGAAAAATGTAGCATGTTTACAAATGTAGGTTTTTCCATGAAATAAAAAAAAGTTCTGTGGTGTACAATGTCATTTTGACTAAAACCTCAGAATATGCTTCAAAATAACAGAATAATTTCCTTAATTATGGATTTCTTCTTAATTTTATTTTATTTTTTTAACTTTTAGAGGAGGAAGTGGGGATTGAACCCATGATCTCATGCATGCCAAGCATGCGTTCTCCCACTTGCTCTATACCCTCCACCCTATGGTTTCTTCCTTTAAATAGAAAAGATGACAGGAGCCTAAACACTCAGTCTTGGTTATTGACCTGTTGGAATATATTTGTTCAGTAGTTAAATCTTTTGCAAGTTACTGTTTAAAATCTTTTGCTCCTTAACAGGAACATATCTTCATATTTTGAAATCAGACATTTTCCACATACAACTTTATACAACAAAACACAAACCGTCTCCACTTGGACATTGATCTAAAAAACATTTTTTCGTGGATACTCTATAAACTAGACCAGAACTCTTAAAATTGCATAAACCAACACAGTGGTAGAAGTGATTTCGCTGGAGAGGATTCTGATTCCAACATTATTAGTGTTTAGGAAGAAAATTATTTGTTGACCTGCCCGAAGGAAGTACTAACTTATTCTAGGAGGGTGAAACAAAAATTGCCAATTTGTAATTTCGCTTTATTGTTTCTTCTGATAAGCTGAAAAAATTGCATTAAAGTGGATAACATGCAATTCTTAATTGTAGATCTGCAGAAGCACAGAACGTAAGGCACATCTACTGATGTTCAAACGCGGATTATCGCTAATCACCTTGAAAGCAGGTCAATATGTTGATGAGGTTAGTCCAGTAATGTTAGCCTCCCTCCTCAACATCCCTGCCCCACTTTATTCTCATTTATTCCTCTTTCTTTTCTTCCCACCCCTTTCAGTTCCAGGAATCACACTTTTTGAGATTATTATGGAGACACTGCCAGTTTTTCACATAGTGTGACTATTCGACAGTTACAGAACGTTTTGTTTCATTTATATTTGAATGTCTCTTAGGATTAAAGTTGGCTCTTAGAACCTATGACTGTGCTACATCTCCTTTAGTTTACTGACCTTAAATTAATGATTCACTTGGTTCGCATCTTTGATCAAAAACATACTTGCTTTTGCCAATAGCTCTGCCAGTCTCTCCCTTTTCCCTCCCAAACTGTGGCTGCATTTCATTTGTTCGGGTTACACATTGCCCTTTAAAATTAGTTGCAGAACTGTTTTCATGTCCCCTTCGATATTTAGTCTCTCACTCTTTCTTTCCTTCTAAGGATTAAATTTAAAAATTTACTGTTAGGTTTCAAATGCTCTTATTTCAGATTAAGTTAATGGCTATTCTTTCCACTTTGTATTTTTTTTCTTTTAATGGAGGCACTGGGATGGAACCCAGGGTGTTGTGCGTGCTAAGCATGCACTCTACCATTGAGTATTTCCTACCTACCCCGCCCCCACCCCAAGCTTTGTATTTTAAGAAACAACTTGCTCATAGGAATTATTCGTCTTTGGAAGGTTTGGTGGAATCTGTCGTGGAGGAGAACACTGGACTGAGAATTAAAAAAACCCATATTCTCTCACTAACTAGATCAATGATGCTGGCCAAATGACATAATCTTGTTTATACCTCAGGACCTCACTGTGGCTGGGGGTATAGCTCAGTGGTAGAGTGTGTATTTACCATGTGTGAGGTCTTGGGTTCAATCCCAAGCATATCCATTAAATAAAAGAGTCAAAAAAAAAAAAAAAAAAAGACCCCACTGATGAAGTTGGGGCAGATGACTTTTCTGGAATGTGAGACAAAGCATGGTCACCTGCACATTGCAACTGTTACCTGGACTTCTTTCTCCAGCAGAGATATAAGCTCATTAGTTTCTTTCTTTTTCTTTTTTTGGCAGGGGGAGGGGGTACTTAGGTTTATTTATTTACTTATTTATTTTTAGAGGAGGTACTGGGGATTGAACCCAGGACCTTGTGCATACTAAGTATGCACTCTACCACACAGGGCAGCTATATCTTGCCCCCACTCCCAACTCCCCTGCCATTAGCTTATAATCTTTATTTTAACCTTCAGTTTCTTTCCTATTGATATAAGTGTGCTGGAGTTTACTGGACACAAGGCTGTTAAAACAGCAAATCAGTATTTATATATCTCTGTAGATGTGAATCATTGAAGCTTTTAAATATCAATCCATTTTTAAGCAGCTGCTGCTGAGTTAGACAATGACAAAAAGGTGAAAGGCCGAAGAACAGAAAATCAACCCACCCACCCACCCAGCAAGAAGTCCTGAGTGTCAGCAGCAGGCACAGGAATCCTTTAGCAGACCTTCTTTCAAGAGGTGTCACTTCTCGCATTGTGAAGTACACAGATGCCTGAGGCCAGCACGGAGGCTGCCGGCAGCGCTCGGCTAAAGTCTCATACCTTGCAGCCTTCACACGTGATGACTCCGTAGTGGATCCCAGAGGATTTATCGCCACAAATTTTGCATGGTATCACTTCAATTTGTGCTGAAAGGGGAAAACAGACATTTTGAGCTTACAGAGCTGTCTTCTTCTTTTTCACCCTCCTGTCTCCCTCCCCACCTCTCCCTGCTGTGGCAGTGTTTGGAGACAGCAGGTGTGGGGTCACCCACTTCTGTTTGAATGGCTTTCCTAAGCTTCTTCTAAGTGAAAGGGCATCCGTTTACCACTGTCTGTTTTGTTTTTCTCTAACTAAAATATATATATATATATATATATATATATATATAAAACCAGGGAACGGAAGTTTTTCTAACCTCTTGCTTTCATTGTTTTCTCTTTTTGGAACTTGACCTTGATGTAGTGTGACTTAAAACTCCCTTGAACCTGTGGCTTTGGTTTTCTTATTTTGCACTTCAAACATTAAATCACAGAGAACTATCACATTGCCTTATTTCAAAACTGTTTTAAATAAGTAAATAAAGCAACACTGGAAGGAGTGGAGGTGACTTTATACATTATGTGGCGGGATGTTTACTTGTGAAAGTGCCAATGACGAATCAGTCCAATATTTATTAAGCATGTATACATGCACTAAAACAATAAAAGTTGTTGACACAAGGTAACATATACTAGTGACACCAATAATTTAATCAAGAAAACAGAATAAATACACAGAGATATCAGGGAAAAATGATAAAGCCTGTGGGTACTGTTACCTGAATAGGAAATAAAATGATTTCATTGGCTTTGAAGACATTTGATTCTGAAGATTCTGTAGGATTTGGTAAGACTGAAGTGAAAGGCAAAAGGCATTTTTGCCAGCAGAATGGAATGAAGGAGGTCCCAAAGGGCCGTGGCTTGTGCTCACTGAGACAAGCAACCTGGCCCTGGGGGAAACTTGGGCCATATGGTTGGACAGAGGGAGTGATAGCAGTTTACGGAGCTCCTGGGATTTAGGCAGAAGAATTTTCACCTGACATCACTGGCTTTATGGAATCGAAGAAATGATGAAAGTGTTGGCTGGAGTACCTTAGAAAGGTGAGTTCGGCAGGCTAACCAGAACAAAGGGAAGACTAACTAAAAGGCAATTCCTAACCTGGGTGTTAGGAAATGCAAGCGTGAATTACATCGGTGGCCGGATAAACGGAGAGGAAGAAGCAAATAGAAAGGTAGCTCAATGGGAGAGGGGAGAAGGTAAATGAAAGAAAGGATACAGAGGTGGAAATTGATGAAGAATCAGAAGTGACTTCTAGCTTCCTAGCTTTGACAGTAAGATTAAATAGTAGGTTTGATACAAATAGCATGGTTAGTAAGGCAATTCCTTTGTGGAATACAGTGGGGCATAGAGTTTCCATTTTGCCTGTGTGCAATTTGGTGTGATGTCTTGTAGATACTCGTGCATAGAACCTCTTGGAAAGATGATTTTAGAGGTAATGGATGCATCCATAATATAAACTTTATTTGGAATGTAGTAATTCCTTCGCCTCTGATAGTATTCTAAGTGTTGTTAAAATTATACACACCAGAAAGATCTGCTGCTCCCGCTCCCAATTTAAAATAATTATGCAAAATATGCTTCAAAATGCTTTATACATCAATCTGCCACGTGGATGGTTTTTTACAGTTTCTCACCTTTGAATATACAAAACAAATAAATGCAAGACAGAACCCTCTTTTTCTTATTGTTCTACATTAAAAATCACGTAGCTTTAGGAGAGCACATCACTTTTGAAACCTTAAATATTTCACAGTGTGTTCAAATCATCTTTATAAGCAAAAAGATTCAGTGTTATGTCCCTATTTTTCATATGAGAAAACTGAGGATGCAGGTGGTTAATCATGCCCTTGACTCGGGAGATGGCAACCAGAAATTAGCTGATTTTCCTGATATTTCTTTCAGTAACCCTTTCTCGGCCTCCCATGAAGAAAAGGTACAAATACAATTTTGAATTCTTACATTATTCCAACAGCACCAGTTAAAGACATAATAAAAATATCAGGAGAAGAGACAAAGTCAACTAAAATACTTATTAGACTAAGTATTTCTATTTGCTTCTGCTCTTTTTGTTTTCAGATTTCACTTAGAGCTGGTATTTGCTTTCAAAATTTTGTAATATGAGAAAAATGTGAGATTTGATGTTACTCTACTCTGTTCTGCCCCCCTGGATTCTAGTCCCTAATCTGTTAATGATTGGGCCCATGACCAAGGAAAAAAATCTCCAATCTTGTTTTCTGGTTTATAAAGCTTAGCTGACAAACTTCATAGATCTGTGAGGATTAAATGAGATATTTTATGTAGAAGTGCCTTGTAAATAGTAAAGAACTAGAAAAGGTCAGTCTCCATCATCATCACAAACATCACAGCCATCACACCACTGAAGGTGTTTCTAACGCTTCTGGACAAAAAATATGACAAGTTACATTATTATTCCTTTATTAAAAGTCTTATTATTAAAAAACCAAACAAATGACACTAAAAGTTATTTGTACTATGGATTATTTTTTAAGTGTAACCTTTCCAACTGTGCATTTTTTATGATGATTGCAAAACTGACTGAAAATCCCAGGTATCCAGTGGTACAGTTGTTAAGCGTATATGATATTAAGTCAGAGGTGCTCTTTGCATAAATTACTCCCCAGGGAGTAACTTACATGTGGGGAGAATATGCTTCAATAAGTTCTTAATTATAAAATGATCTAACTCTAAAGGAAATGAAAATAGAGGTAATTTGCCCCCTGGGGTGGGAGAAGATGTTCTGGAAAGCCACAAAGGTTATCTCACAGAACTTCGGAAATACAAATGGCATAAGAAATGATTCGATAGAGCATCTGCATATTTATACATATTTATAATTCTGGCTCAACATGTAATCCTGAAGAACCGTAAACATTTTAACAGTATTTTTAAAGAGAAAGAAGTCACTGAAAAGTGTATATGTGTAATGCTTTGTGTGGGAGGGATTAATCAGCTTGGAAAACCTATGACCATTTTTACCTATGATGACAGGATAGGTCATCTGAGGTTTATTACAGGTGAAGATAAGTTTACATAATTTAAAATACTAATCCTTTTCCTTTTCTCTCATTTAAAGTAAACTGTTTCTGAGCTACAACTTCATAGTTTGCACTGTATTTTCACAAAGCACATCTTAAAGGCAGGGTATTTCAGATGCTAATTAGGACAACACATCACATTATTGTTCTAATGTTTGTCATTTCTAAATGCCTTGCCGTTACACCACCCAGAGTCTCCTGTGCAGTTGTCTCGTAGTGACTACAGATCTAGCAACAAGCTATTTACCACAGTTTCAATCTGAACATCTAGGGATGGCTTGGTGGCTTGGATCTCACCATCTGTGACAAAGAAAGTGATGCACAGAAAGGAGGAGGGAGTTTAGCTTCTACACTTTTGCTGGACTCATGGATGAATCCAACAACAGCCTTTTCTGAGACAAATTCAGGGGCGCTGAGATGCTCTGAGAGATGGCTTGATATGTGCTCATGTCTGTTTTTCCATTTCTTATATCATCTTCTCACTTTCATTTTTCTATTAGTAACTAGCCTTCATGGAGACTACAGTTCAGTTTTTATTTACCAATTCAATGTTTTTTAATTTATAACAGCAATCATAGATATATTTTTTTGGGAAATGATATTCTTATAGTGTCAAAGAGTGTCATGGAAGATTCAAAATAATTTGATGTGTTACTTCATATTAGAATAATTTATGTAGTACAACTAACTAATACCCCAAGATTTGGCAGGCAGGTCCTATTCAACAATTACAGCGTCATAGTCCAAATTTGTCTCCCTCTTTGAAGATGGCAGTTCTCACCCCGGAATGCTCCTGAAGGCCCTTCCTTGCTGAGGCTCCCTCACCGCGGCATCACACAAGGTCACCCTGCTTTTAATTCTCCCTGCTTATCGGAATGTACATATCTTTAGTTCTATGCCTTCAGAACCCCCCACGGTGACACCAGGTACTAAGGTTAGATAAACTAATCCAGGCTAATGAGTTGGCTAGAAAATGAATCACTTTAATCCATCAAAATACCTTAACTGTTAAGAGCATCCATCCATCAGGAATGGCAGTAATAAAGGACCTTCCAGGTACTTCCTGGCTGGAGGGCGCATTTTTACCATGTGTGCTCTAATGGCTCACCCTTCGTGCCATTCCAACCCTCATAACTCAACTCGGCCGTTTTTATATTCTGGGCATTCTAAGTCCATCGAGGACAGAGTCCAGGTCATATTTCTTTTTTATATTTTCTATGGAGCCTGAAAGAGAATTTTTATAACTACTTAAAACAGTAGTCCTAGTTGTTTCTTTCTTTCTTTCTCTTTCAGTACAGCCAAGAGATTTGAGACTCCTTTTTAAAAGAGGCTTGAAGTAATACTGGTTTTCCATATTTGGGTTGAGGAGAAGAAATAAAAATCTCGAGGTTTGAGTAAATACGTATTTTGGAAAAGCACCCCCTCTCTGCACCCCGGTGATTCTGATACGGCATAAGGCTCCCATTGAGAATTAAATGAATCAAATTATTAACAAGGAATTCTCTGTAGCACGTAAACCACCTGCAAAGGAAATAAAACCCTGGGATAAGGCCAGAATCTGAAAATACTAAGGAGTGACCAGTAATTCTCTCTGTATGTCCTGGCTTTTGGTTGGGGGCTATACTCATAGCATCTTTTGTTTTCTTAAGGGAAATAAGAACGATCTACCCAGTCTATGATAACTCCCATTCCTGGACACTGGGTTTGCCTGTCAGTTTCTGCTTCTCAGAATTTTACAGTTATGCTAAAAGTGGGCAGTGCAGGAAGAACTCAATGTCTGAGTGAAGCACAATTTGCATATGTAAAAATTTCCAATCAAGATGACTATTTTGGTTAAAAATCTTTTTGCAGATGGTCTGGTCTCAGTAGCCCAAGTTGTATCTCATCGACTTAAATTGTATCTCATCTATCATTTGTGGCAAATCCGAATTAAAATCCCTGTTTGTACTCTTTTCCTCTCTCACTGGCACACTATCTGCCTCTATTAGGTACAAAACCTTCTGATATCACATAATAACAATCCTGAATGATTAAGCAGGTTTTCCTGAGATCTGGTTCCACTGTAACTCTGATTTATCAGAAAACAGCTCCAAGACTGGGATGGGATGAAAGTGTGGAAAAATGAGACCCTCAGGAAAAAAGTAGAACTCTTTGAGCTCTTGCCTTATTCATGGTATGTGGTGATTCAAAAAGATTCCTGATATTGGATCAGGTTTGTGTTCATTTTTATCTCATCATGGCACACAGCATCTTAATCCCAGCGTCCTGCTTAAATACCAAATATAGTGCATGAAATTCAGTGCACTTTAATTCCTACTGGAATGCCCTCACATCTACCAGCATATGGGGTCTTCCTTTCTTCTCAAGCTCTTCTCTGTAATATTCTAGGTGGTGGTCTGCGGGCGCCTTCTTTTCTATTCAGTTGATAGACAGCTTCTGAATGATCTAAAGATAACACTTATTTTTATATGACTATAATTCCCTCAACTATATGTCATTGAAAGCTAGAGTAAGAAAAAATTACTATCATATGATAATGGCAAAAAATGATGTTTTCCAAAGGCATGCTTTGTAGGATTATCATGAAGGGAGTTGATTTATCTTTTGTATATGAGCATTTACCCCTAAAGAGCTGCTTGCTTACTCTGACTCCACAGAAGAAATAACAGAGAATGAGATCGACAAAGAACAATGACAGACATTAGTAGTCTCATTAGTAGCATTACTGATAATAAGTTAAATATCCCCCTTGGAAGCAAAGCAAATCACTTTTATAAGTCGTAGTGGTTTTAAACTCATAATGTATGAGTTAATTCCCATTAAATACATCTTGTCCTGACAAAGTTTTAATTATCATGAGGTAATGTGCGTGTAGGACCTGACATCATTCAAGTTCAAAGCAGTTAATGTCCTCCTTGACCACTCACAGTGTGGTCTGTAGACCAGTGGCACTGGCAGGACCTGGGAGCACGCTAGAAACGCAGATTGTCAAGATTTACTCAAGACCAACTGAGTCGGAATTTGCTTTGTCACAAGATCCCAGGACAGCATTCAAGTTTGAGAAGATGTTCTATGGTGTCCAGGAAATTACAGTGGTAGCTACATTGAGAACTGATGGTATTTTAAATTTCTCTGGCTTTAAGGGAAATTAAAAACTTTACATAATTCTGGAAACAGTTTCTGCTATTGCCTTTTAGGCAGTTCTCTTTTGTTCAAAAGGCAGTAGGACAATTGAAGGGTTAGTTACAAAAAACTCTGGTCATTAATTGACAAAAGAAGGAAGAGAAGCCAGTGTATTCCCAGAAATATCTGTAATTAACACTCAGTGTTCCGGTTTGCTTTGCAGATTTAACGACTGTCCGCTATGCCTACATCTTCCTCACGTTATTAACACTGTATGGTCGTGTGTCTTTCCTCTTCTGTGGACTCCCTCTTAAGGTTCTGGCTGCTAGCTCACTCTCTCGATCCTCAGTGCAAAAAAGCTTCTCTCTTCAGAAAATTAAAAAAAACAGTTTTTCTACTTTAAAAGTTGAATTGCACCAAGTTTGTGTCTTTTGTTAAAGGTAAGAAGGTCAAACAATGTTTGAAGCAGAAATGAACTCGTTTCAGCTGTCCATGGCAATTCTGGAAATGAAACAGTTGGAAAGCTGTCCCATCTCATGGAGGCAGATTAGTTAACACAGAGTTCAACGGTCATGGTGGATACTCATCCCATTCCTCTCTCCCATTTCGTCTATCATAACGCTGTCTCTTTTTAAACTGAAGTAGAGCCCAATTACAATGCTGTGTTGATTTCTGGTGTACAGCATAGTGATTCAGTTGTACATATAAATATATGTATTCCTTTTTATATTCTTTTTCCTTATAGGCCATTACAAGGTATTGAATATAGTTCCCTGTTCTATACAGTAGGAACTTGTTTATTTTATACATAGTAATTAGAATCTGCAAATCTCAAGCTCCCAATTTATCCCTCCCCCACTCTCTTTCCCCCAGGTAACCATAAGTTTGTTTTCTACGTCTGTGAATCTGTTTCTGCTTTGTAAAAAAGTTCATTTGTGCCATTTTTAAAAACATTCCACATATACATGATCATATGATATTTGTCTTTTTCTGTCTTACTTCACTTAGTATGACAATCTCCAGGTCCATCCATGTTACTGCAAATGGCATTATTTCATTCTTTTTTATGGCTGAGTAGTATTCCACTTTTTATGGATGAGTAGTAGTAGTATATGTATGTGTGTATAAGTATATACACACATCTTCTTTATGCATTCACCTATCGATGGACGTTTAGGTTGTCTCCATGTCTTGGTAATTATAAACAGTGTTGCTGTGAACATTGGGGTACATGTATCTTTTTGAATTAGAGTTTCCTCCAGGTATATGCCCAAAAGTGGATTGCTGGATCATATGGTAAGTCTATTTTTAGTTTTTCAAGAACTCTCCATACTGTTTTCCATAATGGATGCACCAAACTATATTCCTACCAACAGTAAAGGAGGATTTCCTTTTCTCCACACCCTCTCCAGCATTTATTGTTTATGGACTTTTTAATGATGGCCATTCTGACTGGTGTGAGGTGATACCTCACATCATACTATCTTGAGACATACTACTCAAAGTGTGGTCCCTGACCAGCAGTGTTGGTACTACCTGAGTGCCTGAGAGAAATGTGGGCACTTAGGTCCTACTCTAGACCAGCATAATTAGAATCTGCATTGTAAGAGTATCTTTGTGATGCATATGCACAGTGAAGTTTGAGAAGTTCTGGAAGGAAAGATATTCTACAATTTAACCCTAACTCTCAGAGTGTCTGCCCCCAAGGCCCAACTCTCTGTGAAGAGAAATTTTTATAAGAAAAAAAGACATGTATCATTTTTGGTAGCTAATTTTTCCAGTTATAAAAAGAAGAAAACAGAAATTATTTTGCTTCAGTGAAAAAACTTGTCTCTCTTTAGTTCCTTAGTTTGTTTCTGAGCCTCTTTCTCTAGTCTCCATTCAGCTGAAAACTTCAATGGGAAGTCAAGTTTATGCAGCACCTCCTTCACTGAAGGAGGGCAGGGATGGAGAAACTCCATACACCAGGTCACACAGATGACTCAGAGAGACCAGGAAGAGTTCATTCTCTGGAGGAAAATTCAAAAAGAGCGAAGAAGCCTCCTTTAAGAAGATGAAAAATATACCTTTTCTATGTTAAAAAGTCTAATTGCATTAAGGGAATGAAGTGAAAAGTCATAGACTGAGAGAAAATATTGTAAAACACATCTGAGAAAGCACTTGTATGCAAAATATTCAAAGAGCCCCTAAACTTCAAAAACTGGGCAAAAGATCAAAACTGACATCTCATCAAAGAAAATATATAGACGGCAAATAAGCATACGAAAAGATGCTCAACATCATATGTCATCAGGGAATTACAATTTGAAACAACAATGAGATGCCATTACACGCTTCCTAGAATGACTAAAATCTAAAAAAACTGACAATACCAAATGATGGCAAGGATGCAGAACACAGGGAATGTTCATTCGTTGCTGGCTGGAATATAAAATGGTACAGCCACTTTGCAGTCATATGGCCTTACCATATGACTAAATAACTGTGCTCCCAGAACACAGGGAATGTTCATTCGTTGCTGGCTGGAATATAAAATGGTACAGCCACTTTGCAGTCATATGGCCTTACCATATGACTAAATAACTGTGCTCCTAGGTATTTACCAAGTAAATTTAAAACTTACGTCTACCCAAAACCTGTAAATGGATGTCGATGGCAACTTTATTCATAATCACCCCAAACTGGAAACAAACAAGATATCCTTCAATAGGTGAGTGGATAAACCAACTATGGGATGTCCAGATAACGGAATAGTATTCAGTGCTAAAAAGAAATGAGCTATCAAGCCATGAAAAGACATGGAGGAACCTTATATGCATATTACTAAGTGAAAGAAGACAGTCTGAAAAGGCTACCTACTGTATGATCCCAACTGTACGACATTCTGGGAAAGGCAAAACTATAGAGACAGTGAAAAAAAAATCAGTGCTTATGCCAGGTTTGGGGGATAAATAGGTGAAACACAGAGAATTGTTAGGGTGGTGAAACTGTTCTGTATGATACTATAATGATGGATACATGTCTGTGCATTTGTCGAAACACATAGAAACCCACAGAAACCCACAGAACAGTACAACACAAACAGTGAACCTTAAACTATGGACTATAATAATGGTAACGTGTCAGTATTGTAATTGTAGCAATGTGTCAGTGATTAGTTCATTAATATATCACATTAATGCAAGATATTAATAATAGAGGAAATTACATGTGAGAGGATGGGCGGGTATATGGAACTCTGATCAGTTCTCCTGTAAATCTAAAACTGTACTAAAAATTCTAGTAATTATTAAAAATAACATAATTACTCAAAAGTGCTTCTTTTGATGGAGGTAGTGAGGATCACCTGAGACAGCCCAGCAAAGACAAGTAAGTTCTTTAAAAACAATCACTTCAAACATTTGTTTGTTTTAGGTCACAGATGTATGCAAAAGCAAGTTTTTATCTTCAAAGTGAATACAATGGTTGTACAGCCCCACGCAGGGCAGACGGAGATGAATGCTAAAACGCACCTGAAAGAAGAAGACATTGATTTTAACTAGGGGAAGCTGGCATGGTTTGACGGATGAGGTGGCTTTTGAGCCCAGTCTTAGAAAGTGAGCAGGGTAGTTAGTGGGGTTAAATGAAAAATAAGTAGTAGCAGAATTCTTTTAGAATTATCGAACAATCATGCTGGTAGTCAACCTGGCAAATGGTAGTCACATATACCAGGTTGAACCATATGAAATCGCCACCCTCTTGTGCAAGAAAGTAGTCAACACTGGCAATTTCATGTGGTTCAATCCAGTTTTACTGTTTACTGTGCTCGAAGATGTGATTCCTATACTGCATTCTTTACAAGAACACTTGAAAAGGCCAATTAACAGGAACAGGCCTGACAAACATAAAAATAAAGCCAGTAAATTATATATTTGAAGGTAAACATTTTTAAGGTTGGCACAGAAACACTAATGAAACATACACACACTCACATACCAAGAAGACCCCAAACAACTAAATTTTGGGGTGGAAAGTACACAATACTGTTTCTCATTCCCCTCATTGGTAGAAGTGGTAGAGACCATTCCTGAAGCTCTCAGCACTGTTTCAGAGAGTTTGAAAATAAGGAAAATATGTCTCTTTCTGTTTGGTGGTAAAGAAAGACTAAATCTCATGAAGTGTGTCAAAAAAGAAAGACAAGGCAGGGCTACAGGGAGAAGGATGAGGACATAGTGTAACAGACAGTGATCAGGATCCAGTTTCAGTGCCTTCATGCTTGAAAAGAGAAACCTTGTGAAATGAAAGTGGCACCTCTTCTCATGAAACCCTTGGGTGGGTGATTGTCCCACATAAGGATGATGTCCACATAAGGTCAGAATGTTGGTACCATATTAACATTTTTCTTTCTAATGTAATAATAATTCTATCTGGCTCATAATATCCTAAGATTTGCTTAGATGGTCAAAAACTGAACAATAGCATAATTTATCCCTCTTTCATATTTATAAACACTTCTGTTTTTATAACATGCCCTTAGCCATGGATGTAGCAAATAATTACATAAACAAACTTTAGAACATAGGTGAGATATTTACATCAGCTTTGTGTTTGTCAGAAAGACAGAGAGAGAGAAAGAGAGAGAGAGAAAGGAAAAAGAACAATCACTACCAGTAGCCCCAAAAGACTTCTTTTGCCATCAGAGGGTTGATTTAAGGAAAAATTCATATGAATAGGCTTCAGGGATATTTTTCACTTACGAGAGAACACTCAAACATCAGAGATCATTCTGTAAGAACTCAGATTTTTAGGAACTCATTTTTGGGATTATCCATAAGAACTTTGATTTTGTTTTTAACACAGACAATGCTACAATAGAAAAATACATTGTAAGTTTCTGCATTGAGAATCACATTTTTATATCACTTATGTTCCAGCAAACTTAAAATTCAGCCCATATTGCTTCCAAATTGAACCTTGAAAAGAAATCATAGAATTGAAAAGACAATCTTAATTTTTATTTCATCTCTAGAGACAAGAATGAGTTCAGAGGTTGGGGAAAGGCATGTTTGGGTTTACTTCATTCTTACACAGGTGGCCTTTTTCAAAGAAGGAGACATTTAGAATTTAAAGCAATGTGGTGTTGTCAACTGCATGCAGCACCAGAAATTATTTTAGGGGTAAAATGATAATTTAGGATGTCATTCTGAAAACTCTCCTAATTTCATGCTATTGTAAACGTCACAAAGGCTCTCGATCAACGTAGGCAAAGGCTTAGCCACCCGACAAATGTAGAATTATTAGAGCCTCGCTCCCTCGAAGACCAAAGTGCCTATTCTGCTGATACTGCACACTTTCCCTAAAGAGATTACCAGCATAATCCTAAATATTATAGGGCCCAAGCTATCTTATTTTTGAGCTCATCAGATCCAGCATGCTGCACGTAATCCCTAACAGATTTATTCAGTGTTTTTGTAAGCTGGGGAAGGAGTTCTATGAACAACGGTGACCAAGTGCTAAGAACAGATGCTGTGATTCTCAAATTCCATTCTAACAAGTTCCTTTTGAACTGTTTTTCTACATGCAGCAAATTCATACTCACTGCTTGATAGTTTATAACAACACGTGCATAGAGATGTTTCTGGTTGCGCCATTGGTTAGCTGTGTTTCTTGTACATTCATTTCTACCAAAGGCATTTTGATGATACCCAGTGGCCCAAATTGGTAAGAAAAAGTGGAGTTTTGGGGGTCTTTTCCTTAGAGGTTTGAATTACTTCAAAGCAGCAGAGATTTTTATTTGAGGAGGGAGGGTAATAGAAGAAAAAAACTAGTGAAAAGCAATTGCTAAGCACGGCACCAAATATTCTACTGCAGTAACTTTCAAAAAAGCTTGCAGCTTTAATCAGGAATATTTCTTTTAATTTCCCTAAAATTTAAGAGTAAAGTAAAATATCTGGTTCTCTTTGCAAAATATAAAAATACATTTGTTTAAAAGTTCATTTAAAAAAATGAGTTGTGTGTGTGTGCACGTGTGCACACACAATATAAGCTCTAAAATTAACCCTGTGTTTTACATAATATTACAACAGAGGATAAATTCATGTTTTGTTTTTTTTTTACACCCAATCAGGAGAGAAGAGAACATTTATGTTCACCTGTCAGCCTCTGCTAATTGTAATTCAGACCCAAGGAGGATTAAGTACATAGGCGTTAATACGTCCAGTGTTATTAATTTCCAAACAACAATAGCAACAATATCCTAAGTAAATCTGTCAGTAGGAAGGATAAATGGTTGTTTAGAGACTCCACTGATGTCAGAACTGCAATCTGCTGGCAACGGCTTATTTCACAAATAAACTCTTTAAGTACTACATTTGGGGATCAATGAATAATTGCATTGATACAGTATCTATTCTTTTCCAAAAACACAGGCTCTAGGAAGCTCTGGCACTGTGGGAAAATGTACTTCTGAGTTAATTTAATAGTTTAAGGAGTTTTAGTTTGCTTAGTAACTTTTTCTGAACAATTATTAGCTTGATGTTATTTGAAACAATTATATCAATTTACATTTTAATATTTCCAACTTTTGTTCTAGTATTAGCACAAAAAATGGCAACAAATCAGGCATCATATTGTCCCCAAAATATTTTTAAAACAAATGCTCAAAACCTGCCTATATTATGAGATACTGTGTGTTTAGGGAATTATGTACTAACTTAACTTGTAAAAAATTTAGGAGAAAAAAAAACCTCAAACATAAGTCACCTCGCTATGGATAATCATGCAACCAAACAGAATTTTTTTGAAGACAGATCACTTACATGTGAGATAGTGTCTGCTATAATATATTTTTAAGCCGATTTTTTTTAAAATTAGGCAAGTAAAACGATCTTAACAATAGCAATGCCAGCGACTAAAATCAAAGCTATAAAACTGTGACAAGGATGTGCATGCTTTAACCTCATGCTAGTGCAGATGACCACACGAATGCAGTCTCAAAACTTACGCATTTGATAATCTGCTCCAGGATATGATAATACGTATATATAAATATGTCCTCCAGTGTGAAATAAAGCCCAAGCGACTTATTACATACATTCTCAAGTCAGAAGATGTTTCTTCGTTCCCACACCTAGCCATCCATTTATTTTGCTGAGAGCTTACAAATGCTCTACTGTCTTGCCTGAAAGAGTTCGTACAGCTAAGCGTCAGAAGAAAGAAGAAATCGTAAAACTCACCAGAGGCGTCAGCTTTGGTTTTGAGCTCGTTCTCACACATATTCGACGTAGTAATTAAAAGCCTATCGGAAAAATATTGCACTTTTCACGAGAGGTCTAACGACTGCCCCTACGTTACCCCACCACTAGAATCCCAACAGACTGCATTAATGAGATTAAATGCAAGAGGAGTTAAAGGCATCAACCGTTCCGTTTCACTAAGTGAGGGTGAAGGGCTGCCCAGGCGAGGAAGGCAGGAGGGAGAATGTTGGTTTTTCTTTTTTATCCCTTTTTCTTTTTAAATTTTTTCTTTTTCTCTTTTTTATTGAAGTATAGTCAGTTTACAATGTTGTGTCAATTTCTAGTGTCCAGCATGTTTCAGTCATACATCTACATACATATATTCTTTTTCCATACAACTTATTCATGAAAGAATACAGCACTTGCTACATCACAACCAGCAGTTTAAAAACATCTTTTTTCTGCCAGAATTATATAGATACATACAACTTCTGCACTTTAATTCTCCTCTGTTTTTATCCCTTTGGAAGCAGATCCAACAGGCAAAAGCCACATAACAGAAGTTATCTCTGTGATTATCAAAGTATAACATCCATTTCCATCAGGTTAATTTGCTCCAATTATTTTGGACCCTCTATTGAGTGAGGTCTGGGGATGAAGGACTGCATAGAAGGATTACCATGTTCCTGTTTTCCCAAATGTTGGGTTGTAGTTGTCTATGCTCATGAGTATTTTATAGGCAGCGAAAATCCGCATACCTTACAGCAGCAGTGGTGGCAATAAAGCCTGGGCACGGGTTTGGAGACTTAATACCAGGTGGGTCACTTGGCCCCTACCCTGAAGTCTTCAAGTGACTTAATTCCCCCAGCATATCTCCGAGCTCCCACTTGTAACATAAGAATGATGAACACGCAGAGTTTCCGATCCTCAAGCCTTGTCACTGGGAAGGCTAAATGTAGGAGTATGTAAAAATTGCTTTGACTTCCATAGAAAAGAGCATGATCTTCATTCAAGAGCCATATGCTCCCAGGAGTGTCAGCTTTATTTAAACGTTTGCTTAGAGTTACTAAATTGTTTCAATGGTGAAGCTCAAACCGTCCTTCTCACCCCTCACCTCCCCCTGCCTCCTCCAAAGGCTCTCATTTTCTTGTCACTAATCACTTGTCACAAACGGTTTCTCGATCTCCTTCCCTTCTGTTCCTTTCCTCTTTTACATATTTCCGCTTTTCCCTGGCCTACATTGGAGGAGAATTGCTTTTTAAGGGGAAGAAAGGCAAGGGGTAGAGAGGTGGTCGGAGGAGGCTGGGTAAGTCCATTAAATACTATCGTCAGCGTTGTAGCGCTGAACCCAGTGGTTTTCAGCATTGGATGCTCACTGGAGTAATCTGGAGAATATGAAGCTGTGGATGCCCAGGGATTTTCCCCTGACTTCCCCTTGAGGTGTCTGGTGTGTGGCTAAGGCATCTGGCGTTTTTAAACTTTTCCAAAGTGATTCTGATGGGCAGCCAGAACTGACGACCTCTGAAATGTTTCTCAGAAATCACCAGATACATCTGTCAAATGTATGGATTCCTGACCCCACTGACTACTGAGTCAGCACCTTCTGAGCAGGAGCCTGGAAAGCTAGAGTAAGAACCACTCATGTATTTGCTATAATTAATTAGACAAATTTTGGAAAAACTAAATTTGGGAAAGAACCTTGGATTTTGAATTAGAATATCTTGTTTTGAATTCTTGGGTATAGTTAAAAAATTTTCTTTTGTGGGGAGGGGAGTAAGTAGGTATATTTACTTATTTATTTCACGGAGGTACTGGGGATTGAACCCAGGACCTCGTGCATGCTAAGCATGCGCTCTACCACTGAGCTCTACCCTCCCCCTTATTCTTGGGTAAGTTACTTAACTTTTTTGGTGCCTCAGGTTACATATCTCTAATATAAGATCATAACACCTGCCTGCTAGAGTTATGTGAGGAGTAAACGTGGAAGTTCTTAGCACAGTGTCAGATACAGGTAGGAAATTCAGTAAATATACTTCAAAACGAATCTACCTCCCTTTGTATTTTGGCTGTTGACTCAGGTTATTATTTGTTCATTTGGTCAATACATATTAATTAATTAATAATGAATACTATTTGTATGAGGCCCTGGGAAACCAATATGATGGAGCTCACACTCCAGTGTGTATTTAAAACCTATGGGTTTAATTCTATTTAAATTCTTCCATTGCAACTGTCAATTTTCTGTATAATACTAGAAATAATACTTTTAGCAGACTTGGTAATGAGAATAAGTAAGAAAGTCATTTAAAAACTATGTTGTTTTAGTCAGAAAGTAAACAGATTGGGGAAATACCAAATGTTTCATGTGTTATGGTTCAAATGTGGAGGCTGAATAGTTCTCTGTGAACTACTTTAAGGTTATTACGTACTAACTTGTGTGGAACGAAATTTATAGGTACCGTTGATAGGGTGCTGGAAGCCAAATTTCAAGGTTAGAAACTTATGTCTCCTCATGTCTCCTGAGCCTTGGGAAAAAATCCAGCTCCTGCTTGGGCCAACCAAGAAATTGGTACCAAAGAACATGGAAACTGAGTCAGTGGCACCTTGATGCACAGAGCATGCCTGTCCCCTGAGAAACAAGGGGCAGAACAGAAGACAGAAGCACCTGCATGAAGGGGGAACCCAGCCTGTAGAAGGGATGTGTTGTCAGGAAAGAAAGGAAGAAATGGTTGGGATTTCTTAGAATTACAGTGGTATCACATCACTTTCCTTATCAAAATCTTTCCAGCCCCCTGGGGTCCACAACACAAACCTAATCTCCTCTTTTCACAGCCTGGGTCAGCCCTGTCTTCAAGTACTCACCCTGTGATCGAGGGCCAAAGTCATCCATCCACCTTCAGAGTCTGCCCCAATTCCTTTCTTCTCTGCTTTTTCCATTACACTCCTCTCTCCTCCTCCGCCCTGCTGAGGGTCTCTCTCCATTGTGCTCCAACCACCCACATCTGACCTATTCTTCAAGACCCAGCTCAACTGCCACCACCTCTGCAAAGCATCCCCCGGCCACTCCATCCACAGTGATTACACTGGGCTCTTATGTCTCTACCATTCATTTGGTTCTGATATTCTTCATTAATCCTGTTTATATGCTTACCTTTCACCTTGACTGTAAGCTCCTTATGGCTAAAACCCTCTCTTTGTGTGTCTCCTAACGTCTAGCACAGAGATTCAATAAAACACACAGAGCCCATCAGTGGGTGAGTGTATACCTGCTGATTGACTGTGGCTCCGGGCACCATATGTAAGTCTCACCGCCTACTCCCACCATTTCCTTTAACCCATGTTTCAGTTTGATAGCTCATCTTTGGGGCATGTTGGCTTATTTGCTTACTGCTACTTAGTAGAGATGAGAGAAGCTTAAGAAAAAAAGGTCTTGGCTCTTCTTGTTCTTTATTTGATCATAATTGGCTCAGTGTAGGAACAAGGAGGTTGGATCAAAAAATGTCTCTTGATTTCCTGTTTTCCCTTAATCTACTCCTTTTCCCTTCATCCCCTTTGTCTGGCATTTAATTGCCACCCTGGACTGTTGCGCCACTGGTTTAGGTTTTTCCTCTGTCCTGTTTGGATTTCTTTTCCTCTGGTTAGGCTCATTACCATCTGAGAGAGGTGACCTCTCCCGTGGGATGGCTCCTGCCTTGATCCCAATCCATTGTTGGCAACAGCTATTATATACACTTGTCATACCAGTGTGGTACTTAGACTGACCCTGGTGTTATAAGACATTGAGCTAGTGGGACAAAAAAGTTCTTTAAAAAAAAATTTCCTAGGATTCAGGGGGAGGAAATGAGAGACAAAGCTTCTTAAGCAAAAGATGTGTCATGAAAAAGAGAGCTTGATTTTATGAAAAAACTATCCCTCTTTAGCACTGTGGTTCTCCAATTATAGTTCCCCAGTCTCCAGTTATAGTTCTCTAGAACAGGAAGATCAGCTGCATCACCAGGGAATTTGCTAGAAATGCAGATTCTCAGGCCCCACCCAAGACCTACTGACTCAGAAACTTTGATGTGGGCGTGTGTGAGGAGGCCCAGCCATCGACGGTGTCACAGTTCTCCAGGCAGTTCTGGTGCGCGCTCACGGCTTATAGCATGGGTTTCCCAATAAGGAGGAGCTGGAGTGAACTGGCAGCTCTGTCACATACTGGCTGTGTCCTCTGGACAAGTTATTTCATCTCTGATGCCTCAGTTTCATCATTTGTAGAAAGGACCAAAAGAACACCTACCTGATAGAAGTATTAAGAATTGAAAGTATGATCATTCCTGTACGGTATCCAGCTCAGCCCTAGGCCCAAAATCAGCGCTCAGTGACTGGGGCCGTTACTATGATGTTACTTGGGTGGAGAACAGAAAGTGTTCTGTACTTTAAACATCTCCACTATTTTTCTTTACAAGTTGCTCAAAATGTGGCTGCATGTTCAAGTCACTTGGGGAACTTTAAAAAATCTGATTCCCAAGAGACTTACTGCAGACCAATTCAGTAAGAATTTCTGGACGTGACACAAGGCATTTCTATTTTACAGAAGATACCAAGAGAATTCTGATGGAAAGTATAATATACTATTGTTATATATTAAAATCAATATTGCCACAAACAAGAGGCGTGAGATGAAATCCAGGTAAGAAGTATTCAGATGTAATGTCAGAAGTCATATTCATTATTTCCATGATTTTACCCCAATTCAATGGTAGAAAAGTACAGAGAAATGCTGACATGTGGTTCTAGAGCAGGGTCCTTAACCTTGCCATTGTTAACATTTTGCGCTGGATTATTCTTTTTTCCGGGAACTTTCTGTGCACTGTAAACGTCTTTGGCCTCTATCCACTAGGTGACAGTTTCACTCTATAGTTGTGACAACCAAAAAGATTTCCAAGTATTGCCAAATATCTCCTGGGAACAAAATAACCCCCAGTTGAAAACCGTAGTTGTCTTAGAGTTTCAGTGCCTGGATACAAATCTAGGCTTTACTGTTTAACAGCTCTGATTAGAGCAAGGTACTTAACCTTTCTGTGCCTTGGTTTACACTCCTGAAATGGAGGTAATGGTAGTACTCATTTCATGAGTTCTGTTATGCCTTTTGAAAAATAAAACAGAAATGCATAGAAGGCACTGAGAACAGCATCTGAAGCATGGCACATGTTATGGACTGAATGTTTATGTCTTCCCAAATTCATATGTTGAGATCCTAGGACTCCTAATATGATGGTATTAAGAATTGGGGGCCTTTGGGGGTGAGTGAGTTATGAGGGTGGAGCACTCATCAATGGGATTAGTGCCTTTACAAAAGAATCCCAGAGAGCTCTCTCTCTTCCCACCATGTTAGGATATATGAGACGTTGGCAGCCCATAACCTGGAGGAGGGCTCTCACCAGAGCCCAACCACGCAGGCACCCTGATCTTGGACTTCCTGCCTCTAAAACTGTGAGAAACACATTTCTGTTGTTCATCAGCCACCTGGTCTGTTGGTCCATGGTACTTTGTTAGAGCAGCCTGATCAGAGTAAGACAGTACGTATACTCAGTAAATGTTAGCTCTCATATACAGTCTTATTTTGATTCCAACCCATTGGGAAAACTTTTATCCTAAAGTCTTTACATAGAAATTGTGTATCCATTCATCAGCTATTCTCTGAGTAACGAATCAGAATGACTAAATACTCATACACATCTTCCAATCTACAGCTGCTGTAAGAGACAGAAGAGCAAGGGTGTGTCAGAATCATCAGAACAGAGTTCTGTTTCCACCCTTTTCTAGCTGTGCACTTTTAGGGAGTGATCTAATCTCTCAGAATCACTCTTTCTTCATTTATTAAGTAGGGAAAATAATTGCTATTTTATACATTTGTTCTAAAATTTGTATTAGATAACATATGGGAAAGCATATAGGCCAATATCCTGGTATTTGGAAGGCACTCAATAAACATTTCATTCCCTTAAAGTCACGGTGGATGAGAGCACAGGAGGAAACAAAGTGGGCATCACCCTTACCTTCTTGAGTGTGGACTGAGAATGACATTGTTTTATCTAGATTGACAATGAATGAAAAGGATTTCTCCAGTCACGTTAACATTTTGTTCTGTCAAAATTGCACTTGCAAAATGAGGCTTCTGAAAGGTATTTAGTAAAATTAAATATATGCTTTAATTTAGTCAAGACTGTACATTCTCCAGGAGGCTGAAGGAATGGGTTAATCTACTGATGGTTTTGTAAATGCATCATTTATGCTATTGCTCAACAGCAAAATTGTAAACATCTTTGGCCTCTATCCACTGGATGCCACCATCACCCCCTAGTGTGACAACCAAAAAGTTTCTAGATATTCCCAAATATCCCCTGGGGGACACTTATTCTGTATAATCCATTTAAGGAACTTCAGCCATTTCATTTTGATGCAGTGTAGAGTAGTGATTATTGCCTTAAAAAGCAGCTAAATTATTCTGGCAACTGAGCTTGCAAACATTTGAGCTTTGGTTCAAATCCATATTATAAAAAACATTTACATTTCCAAGCATTTTCCCTTCAGGGCCCTTACTTATTTTCTGCTCAAGGGAAGATTCTATAGACAGCAGAATGGAAAACAAAGAGACTAGCAATATTCTTACCGGATGACATTAGTGGTAGAACACAAAGTTCAAATGGCAGCAGTCTTGAGCTCTGGTTGCTTATTTACTAACACATTCCTAAGCTTCCTTCCAACATATCAGGTTTTAAACTTTAAGAAAATTAACAGCAAAAACTTCCCAGTATCAAGTAAAATTAGATTCCTTCCATTATATGGGTTATTAGATTGATAAAGTATGTAAAGCAGATTTTGTGGAACATGTAATTATTTTCATAAAATAGTGCTGAATATTTTTAAAAGGATTTTATATTTTTAGAGCTGTTTTAAGTTTACAGCAAAATTGAGAGGGAGACAGAGATTTTCCATCCACCTCCTACTCACATGCATAGCCTTCCCATTATCAACATCATTCATCAGAGTGGTACTTTTTTTTTAAACAAGGATGTACCTACATTGACACGTTCTTATCATCCAAAGTCCGTAGTTTACATTAGGGTTCACTCTTGGTGTTGTACATTCTGCAGGTTTGAACAAATGTATAAGGACATGTATTCATCATTATAATATCATACAGAATATTTTCACTGCCCTAAAAGCCCACTGTGCCCTGTCTATTCATCTCCCCTACTCCCACTTCCCAGAGCAACCACTAATCTTTTTATTGTTGCCACTGTCTTGCCTTTAATATTTTTTATATTAAGCAAATAATAACTAACTCGGTAGAAATCAAAGATCTTTAAGAGTTCAGATCTGAACATCAGGAAATGGCTGAAATCCAATTGCGTCTTGAATTTTGACATTTGTTTATTCAGCAAATACATATTTGTTGAGTGCATAAAATATTCTAGTAACTGAGTTAAATACCTTCCCTTATGGAAACCTCAGTGTGCAATCCTCATGTGCAGGAAGATGCAGGAAGAGGAAGGGATTTCCCTGGTTCTCATTTAGCATCTGTTTGCTTAATGTTCCATGATGGGAGGTTCAGCATTTTGCAAGATAACTGATTTCACTATTGCATTCTCCTCCTGATCAATCAATTATGATTTCCTCCATCTCTGTAGTAGGCCCACAAGCCTTGCTGAAATATTAATACGATGTCTGTGTTGTTCCATTGGAGTGACCAGCATGTTGAACTCTACCGAGCATTTAGTTAGTTGGTCACTGTTCAATATGTGATATGCACAAGATGACTGCCAGTGATACTACCTTACCTCCCTAGTCCTATGGCTTCCAGCTATAACTTGCCCTAAGATCTCCCTGCTGAATGTCTATAGAGCATATATGTATTTATGCATACACAGAGAGAGTTATGTATACGTGCATATATACACCTATCTATCTACCTTTCTGCCGAGTATAAATACTTGTCTACATGTAATGTATATTTCTCTGCCTGCTTTTTAATGTGGGATATTTTACTTACTTCTAATCTTCTGTAAGCTTTTCAGTTCATCAGGAATCTCAAAGATAACCATCAAAGATGAAACGCATCTGTAATCCCCAATGTATCATTCATCTGGAGGGAGACGTGTGCGCTTACCTAAAGGGCTAAACTTCACCCTTGTACCTCATATTCAGTGGCAAACCTCAATTCTGTCTTAATGACTCTTGTTCTACCTTCCAGTATGAAAGTCCTTCTCCTGAATGGAGGAGGCACCAGTCTTAAAAATACGCCAAGAAATGGATACCAAAAGAATGTTTCCCAAGGTATCTTAGCTTGAAGGTTAACTTCAGATAAGCTTCCTCACAAGCCTATATGATGAAGACGACTATTACCTGGTGCCGTGGGAGGCAGCAGGAACTCTGTGCGGTGCTGAACACGCAGCATCACAGGATGAGCTCTGACTGCTTTAATCCAGGACATATGGCTATGAGCCGCTGCACCTGACATCTGTATTATTTTACACTCTCGCATGGGCTTCATCTATGTTAGCTCACAATTTTCTAGCAAAACCGTTCCCACCACTCAGGAGTCCCGTCTTCATCCATTGTGGTCATCAAGTAAAAAGAGTAATTTCTTCCTTTTATAAACATCAGTGATTTTTAACCCTAGATCTCTAGGTTCTGTCATTTATTGCTATTGCTTGGCTTCTATTCTTTTTTTTTTTTCCATGCACAGGCATCAACATTTCCCAATTTACATAAGAACCAGGCAATTCTGTTAGAAAGAATTCACATACAGTCATTACTGCTAATCCAACTCAGTGTTGCTCCAAAACCAGTGGAAGAATTGAGTTTCTCATCTTGTATCTTCTAAGGAACATATTCACCAAGAGACCACTTAACTACCAGAGATGGTAAATTTACTTAAATAAGTGGAAAGTCCAAAAACGGTAGCATTATCTCTGTGTGCAGTCCCAGTCTGCGTTAGTAGGAAGAAATCTGTCCCTTAAGTGTCTTAACAAGGTAGGACCATGTATGGTTCTTTTTCCTCACTCATCCTGGGAGATCACCCGGCATCTTCAGCCAACCAAAATCGTGAATATTTTACTGAACAGAGTGAGAAACAAATGAGGAATGTAAAACCACATAAACAGATTGTGCTGCCCAACTGAAGGTAGATTTAACATCACTGAAGAACAAAATCTTTCATTTCTAACTCAAAATTGAAAACAGGAGTTTACTCTGGTCTAAAGTTAAAAGCAGAAAATCCAGAGAAGCAGTCAGGGCAGGTATATCAAGACATTCACTGTTTTCCTTTTCAGAATCCTGCAGGGTCCATAGACTTAAACAGTGACAACAGTCAGCATGGCCTAAGAATTTCGTGAGGGCCAGGCACCAAGTTAAGAGCTTTCAATGCATTACCTCATGTATTTATCACACAAGTCTGGGAGGTAGGTGTTAGTATTCTAGAGTAATGGTGAAGAGACTGAGGCACAGCAGGGATGAGGAGTGGAACCTCACAGTGGTGGTCTCAGTATGTGGTCCACAGACAAGCAGCACCAGCATCACCTCCTGCTCCTCCATCCTTGTTAAATATGCACATTCTCTGGCTCATCCCAGATCTACTGAGATGTGGTCCAGAAACTCTAGGAGTCAACATTCTAGCAATCTGTGCTTTAAGAAGCCCCCCAGCTGATCCTGATGACAAAGTCTGAGAAAAATGGCTTAGACCACCCAATTAATCATGGTGGATCCATGTCTGTTTTGGCATTTAAGCCCATACTCTAAATTACCTACAGGATATATAGACTTGTTCCCAATGGTGAGCAATATTTAGGAGCCCTTCAAGAAAAGTAAACTTTTTACTGTTTATTAAGTTTTGCTTGTTTCATCAGTTTGAAGAAGTCCTGAAGGCCTATGTTTCCAGCCCCGGTGGTTTCAGCACATGATCCCTGCAAGCAAAGATGAACTGTGTATTACACAAGACTTGCCCTCTCTATTCCTCAGGAGCAGACACTGGGCTATCTCCTCGCTGGGGGCAAGCTGGTGCTTGCCAGGGTCGGCAGACTGCCTGTACTGTGGAAGACAGAGCATGTCACTGTTGTTGGTTTTTTTTTTTGTGTGTGGGGGGGTGCTGCTGGTCCAGAGGGGGTCCCTGGCCAGTAGTACCATGAGTTCTTGGTTCTAAAAATCCTCTTAAGCCTCATGGAATTTGATTACCTGTCATAAATCTGTGTGTCTGGGTGAGAAAAGAATTGTCACTTATTTTCTCTTTCTGCCTTTTAATCATGACATTAGGCTGGGTTGCCACTGCATCATTACTATTTTTATTCAATATCATTAGTGCATTTGCTATGCTCCATGCTGGCTGTTACTTCAGGACTGAATGAAAGATTTAAACTCCAGTCTCCCTGAAGAAAGAAAAAAGGAACAAAGAGAAATACATGTTTATGATGATCTCTCCCTTTGCTTCCCAGGATTAAAGGGTGACTGTAGAAAACTTGGAGGCTTACCCTGTTTTGTCAGAATAAAGGGTAAAACGTTGAATGTCGATACAATTGAGTGAGTGCAGTAACATCTGCCTTTCCATTTTATTTATACTTTGGTTTTTTATCCTTAATACTTATTAGGTGTTCAAGTTGCTGTCTTAAGCACTATTAAATGGTAAATTAAAGTTTTTTTTAAACTGCTTGAAAAGCATTATTAAAATATTGCTGCTTTGGAGGTCCACAAAGCCTGGGGAATTTTCCCTGACAGGTCATATCAAAGACTTAAAAGACTTCTTTTCTTACCCTATTTGGACAAATTTTTTTTCCCTTGGGCTGAGATAAAATCGCCAAGTAGAAATAATTGCTATTTAACACCACCACACTTACTAACAAACAATAACTGGAAGATCTGGAGGAATTACATTGAATTCTTGTCTTATGGTTGAAAATTATGAACTGTATTCCAAGGCTAAAGAATTTTTCAGATGAGTAGGGCATGAATGCTGCAGGAACATTTCAATAAAGGACAATAATATGTATCTTCGACTCAGTGACAGAAATGCTCAGAGAATGAACAGCCCAATTTGCCCATTACCTTGCAGCAAATGGGTCCAAGAATAGTTAAAGCTCGGAAGCTAAAAATTATCTTTTGTTTGCTAAAGGCAGTTGATGGGTGATGTGTTAAGAGTAGCAACCGCCTTAGATGTGTTTCAGAAAAGTGCTTATTCTGATTTTCTGAAGATTCGCTGAGAAGTTTATATTGCGTAGGGTATGAAAAAGACAGAATTGTTAGGATACATTAAAACAGGAAAGTATTCCAATAATATTTACTAAAAAATGAATTGATGTGACAGTTAAAAAGGAGCTAATCATCAGCACTGGCTGTGTCCTGCCTTATTTGAGATTCTCCATCTTTAGTTCAGAAAATAAGAACAGGGCACTTTGAAAGGAGCTTACGTAAATTGTAGGAGTAGGAGAAAAACAAAATAACATTTTGTGCTTGAGCTCCCATTCCACGCACAGGAAAATAGTAGCAGCATGCTCTGTTCAGTTCGTGTGTAAAGGAATAAACCCTGCAGTGGACTGAATGTTTGTGTCTCCCCAGATTTCCCATGTCGACATCCTCACCCCTGATGTGATAGTATTAGGAGGTGGGGATTTTAGGAGGTAATTAGGTCTGGATAGTGGAACCCTCATGAATGAGACTAGTGCCTTTGTAAGAAGAGACCAGAGAGCTACCTGGCTCTTTCTTCCCACCCTGTGAGGAGCCAGTGAGAAGCTGGCAGTCTGCAGCCCAGAAGAGGACCTCCACCCAACCATGCTGCACCTTGATCTCAAACTTCCACCTCCAGAACTGTGAAAAATAACTTTCTGCTATTTATAAACCACTCAGGGTGTGGTACTTTGTTACAGTAGCCCAGATGGACTAAGAGGCTCCTCTCTCCCCTTCCATTTTAGCACAAGGTTTGGGATGGCGGTACTCAGCCTTTTTCATTACAGAATCTGTAAGCAAGGCAAAGACCTCACAATGCTCCCAGCTGACCCGTTTCCACTTTCTAGTGGATTTCCAAATATCTGTGTGATTACGGATTGTGATGGTTGACTTTACAGGTCAACTTGACTGGGCTAAGGGATGCCCAGACAGCTGTTAAAACATTGTGTCTGAGTGTGTTTCCAGAAGATTAGCTTTTGATTTAGTAGACTAAGTAAATAAGATCTGCCCTGACCAGTGTAGGAAGGAATCATCTAATCTGTTGGGAGCCTGAATAAAACAAAGGCAGGAAAGGGTGAATTCCCTCTTTCTCTTCTAGAGCTGGGATGTTCGTCTTCTCCTGCCTTCTGACATCAGAGCTCTTGGTTCTTCGGCTTTGGATTCTAGGACTTACACCACTGGCCCTCTAGTTTTCAGGCCTTTGACCTCAGAATAGGCGTCAAACCATCAGCTGCATTGGTTCACAGGCATTTGGGCTTGGACTGAACTATACCACAGGCTTTCCTGGTTCTCCGGTTTGCAGATGGCATGTTGTGGGACTTCTCAGCCTTCAAACAGTGTGAGCCAATTGCTACAATAAATCTCTCTATATATCCAATTGGTTCTGTTTCTCTGGAGAACTCTGGCTAATACACATATATAAAGGAGCAACTTACAATATGTTCTTAGTCTGAAACCTTGTAAGAATATAGAATTATAAGTTACAGCCACCTGTAAACTACATACTAACAGGTTAACGTTAGTTTCAGAATATCAACATTTTAATAACTCCTGGTAACCCACCAAGTAAATTGCTAGTGAATTTGTCCTTAGGCTTATGTAAAAATGAAACTCTGTGGAATTGTTGTTTGCCTGTTATAAGAACTGAGAAAAAGGGCTTGTAATGTTTTCTTTGAGGCTGGTCTGGAGGAATTCATGGCCCTCCCAATGGACTGACAATCGCACTTTGAGAACCACTGGGTTGTGGCAGGGGCTTCAGACCTGTGCTCATGCTCTCGTCCACTTAAGAGATGCATTCTTGGTCAAGATGACCCACACCTCTGCATCTAAGTTTCCCCATCTATCAAATGACAGTGAGGATTCCTCAGAGGGTTGCTGAAAGAATAAAATGAAATCTTGTTGTAAAGTAACTGGCCCCTGCTTGGCACACAGAAAGTGGTCAGCAAATAATGGTCATTATTAAGCATGCAAACTGCCCAGCCCATAGCTGAGCTCACTGCTTCTGGGCCAGAAAAGAGCCACAGACCCAGGCATGCTGTGGGCCTGCATTCTCCTCATTACGAGAGGTTGAGAGTCCTCCCAGACACCCACACATGTTCCGGGGCTCAGTACTGAAACTCTCATGATGTGACAACTCATGTGTCAAGAAGAGCTGTCCCACAGATCATGCATCCTTACCTGCAGAAGGGACCTCATCTCCCAAACTAGTTCTTACTCCCTATAATTCCATGACAGGGAAAATTATACCTACTAATTAATTCAGCAATAAATTCATATCAAATGCACATTAGCTGCCTGGGCCGGTGTTCATTTATACTCATAGTTATCCAGCTGTTATTTCGGGGGAACGTTATAAACATTGTCATTTTTATACTAATTATAACAGCAATAATAGTTATTATAAATAATAATACTTTATATGGCACATTTTAAGGTACATTACTATTTTGAAAGTTGAAAATGTTCTCCGTTTCTAAATGAAAGCAATTTACATAGTGAAGAATTCCTTCATAAAACAGAAAGAAAGGTACTAAATAACCAGATATAAGGAAAGGCATTGTGGACTAAACACTAGGGTTCTTCAGGGGGAAAAAAGGTGCTATATAATTCAAGGATCATTAATTTTTTTTCCCACTCTGCATGTCTGGTGCAGTTCAGACAAAATGGCTTAAGGACATAACGGTCTGTTAGTAAGGTCAGCTGCCAAGGATGGACCACCACTGGTTGTCATGTCGTTTATCCTGTCATCATTAGTGCTTCAGAAGCAAACGTTGTCAAACCTTCCTCAAGCACCACTCCACAAATTCTCTTCTCACCACAAGAACTTCCACCTGTGCCGTTTTTATTTATTATGATACGCAGTGCCAAAAAGCAACATGCCTACATCTTTAAAAAATAGTCTTTGAAACAATACAAAATTCATTCACTTAGGCACCTCTTTGAAAAATTACTGAGTGCTTATTATGTGCCAGATCCAGAAATTCAATACATAGTTTATATACCAAGTTTGATATTTTATGACATCTGAGGAAAAAGTACAAAATCTCAACAAAGACGCTATCGTGGAAGATATTTCACTCTGCCTGGGGAGACAGTGGGTGAGAGTTGCTCTCTGGCACTGGTGAAGTTTCCTCTGAGCACACCGGTGGTGGTGCTGACGGAGGCCTGGACGGGAGTTAGATGCACCGTGGTGAGAACCTGGGCCCCTGGCCTCAGCATGATGGACAGTAGTTCGTGCTGGGGTGGCCAGCAGACAGTTCTGCTGACCATGAACTAAGCTAAGTTCAAAGTCTAGTCTAGCTGAGAATGCGGTTCTTCCTTGTCACTGCGCCGAGACTGGGGGTCATTGCTTGTTGTGCACATTTATACTAGAAGCATAGTCTTCTGCACTGTACCATACCATAATACTTTATACATATACTTAACACGTGATACTAAGTCCTCCTTCTACAGTGTAAATTTCGGTTATCTCATAGGAATCTTTATAAGAATTGAGATATTCGGAGTTGAGTAGTATTCTTTTTTAAAGCTACAAATTTGATATGAGTGTCCTCAAGGGAAAACATTTATGCACACATGTTAAAACTTACGTAGGCATAAAATATTTCTGGCATGATAAACAAGAAACTGGTAATACCTTCTGTCTCTAAGGAGATGATTAGAGGAGAGAGGAGGACATTTAACTGAATACTTTTTGAGCTATTAAAATATTATGCATGTATTATTCAAATATCCGCTATGCAAAATTAAATTTAACTTAAAAATAAAAATAAAACAGTTGTTAAAATATTCTCAAAGAAACACTTTTAGTGGATATGTAGTACTTCCTCATGTGGTTTGCTTTAGTTTATTTAATTTCATTGTAAGTGGATATTTAAGTTGTTTATAAAGACTTTTTCCCTATTATAAAATCTACATCTCTGTTTACTTCTCTTTGATTCTGACAAAAGATATAGCTCAGAAAGAGGATATAATTATTAAAGATTCTTTAAAACTTTGAGCATGTTATGAGCATGCCTATATAATTATACTCTTTCTGACACTATTATTATTTTTTCAAAATAGTAATTGCTAATGCGAAATACAAGTTGCTAAGGTGAAAACTGGCCTCGTGATATCTTGATGTTGTAATACGATAATATATTTACCCCTGATTGGCTTCTACCTGCCACTTAACATGAATTTTTAGTCCTTATATGTTTTGTATCTGCAGAATGAAAATTACCAAAAGCATTACTGTAAGAAAATTATAATTTTGAGGGGAATCTGCTCAACCCTAGGTAGAAACAGTCTTGAGGTTTCCCATGATTTTGGTAAAATCTATATTATTTTAGTTCTTTACTGGATGGACAGTAGGATTTGTACTTCAATATAAGATTTCAGTTTATTAATGTTTATGGTTCTGAAATTCACCTTTGGAATAATTTACATCTTGATACCTGAGTCTATCTCAGATAGAAAACTGTAGCAAACCCAGCATGAGACCCTCAACTCGGTTCAGTTCACGTTACACCAAATGACAGGTCTGGGACCAGAAGATGACCTGAAACGGTGACTACAGGTGACAGGCTGAGTGGCTTATTAGTGATCCAGGGACACCCACTGCCCTCAGGAGGGACTTTGTGAAGGTTTGTACATCATGACTAACTTGCAGCACTGTGGCCGGAGCATGTCAGTGGTGAATTAAGGTTTATATTAATTCACTTTGAATATGACCTTCACCTATAGATGAATAGACAGTTGTTCCCATAATTTGACTAAAGACACCATCGAAAAATCTGAAACTGTCTCATTTCTGATCTATCCTGGGTCTGAAACTTCCCCTTTGATCATTTATTCCTCTAAGACGTGGCTATCTCTAAGGAATTACTTTTAAGAATAAAACCAACCTCCAGGGAGCTACTGCTCCTTGGAATGTGTATTAATTGTTCAGAGGTCAGAAGCTTACCAAAGCTGTAAGTGAAGGAGACATGGGATGGGTAAGTTTTAAAGGAGAAAAGGAGAGGGATATGTCTAGAGCTGCCCTGAGTGCCATAAATGGAAAGCAGTCTTTTTTTTTTAAATTAAAGTATGGTTGATTTACAATGCTGTGTTGATTTCTGGTGTACAGCATAGTGATTCAGTTATACATACATATTCATTTTTCTATTCTTTTTCATCATAGGTTATTACAAGATATTGAATATAGTTCCCTGTGCTACACAGCAGGATGTTGTTGTTTATCTATTTTATAGTCATTAGGGTCTGCTAATCCCAAACTCCTAATTTATCCCCTTTTTCCCTTTTGTTAATCATAAATTTGCTTTCTGTATGTGTGAGTCAAATCTGGAGAGAGCTCAGAGTTAACTTGGAGGGAGAATCTGATAGGCGACAGGTAGCCCTGGAGAAGACAGGGAGGAGATGGATTCACTGAACCGGCATGTACTCTAAGCCCAGGATTAGGGTAACTAAAACAACCTGTGGCCCACTGCCTGCTTAAGACCCCAGGGACTTACTTTTCCTAGTCAGAAGTAGGATCGTGAGTTCTCACAAGGAGGCCACAACCCACAGTAATGATACTTTGCAATTAACAATTACACAAGTCGTTCTCTTGCTTTGGCCCCTGAGTAATCATAACTGACAGTCTATTAATTTTGTTTTTGTAATGTTGCAGCCTATCTGGCTGTGCTTATAGTGACTTTTTTTATTTGTTAATTCTCTTTTCTGAAAGATGCATTCTGGAACTGACAAATGTCTCCCATTTGTCCTAGACCCTTTCTCCTTCTACAGTTCTTAAGCAAATTACTATGATTTCTTTGTATTTGAAAACTACAGGTTTCTTCTATAATGATACAGAGAAGAAGAAAATGACTGGGTTTCCAGGCACAAGGTGGTGAAACCTCAGTGCCATGACTCTTAATACATAAAATGAGAGTGGATAAGGAGAAAAGCGACTTGCATTGTTTTGGTCTGCTCATTACACCTTTCTTTCTTCATTTTTTAAAGTTGAAGTATAATCATTTTATAATGTCATCACACCTTTTTTTTCTTTAGAAATTTTTTCTTTTTCTTTTTTAAATTTGCATTCTTTTTTCTTGATGAATAGTCAGTTTACAATGTTGTGTCAATTTCTGGTCATTACACCTTTCTTAAACCAAGTCAAACCTCATGTTTCCCTGGACATTAATCATCTTTGATCATGTGATTGAAGTGGGCTCCGGGGAGGTGGGATGTGGTTCCTGATGATATTTACCTGGCAAAACAGAGGGACAGCACAGCTCTGGGGGACCACTGGGCCCCATCACAACATGCTTTGTAATTTAGATGTACCCAAGAGGGGAAGTGTGACCTTAAAACAACTTCAGCTGCCAAGTCTTGTCCCCAACTGCTTACTCGTCCCATAGAGAGGTGACTTCGTTTGTATCTAGTTGCAAAGGTTAGAACTTATACAATAACCATGCTGCTTTTATTTGTAAGTGGAACCAGAAAACAACATATTATGCTCAGAGGGTATCACGTAAACCGGTAAACTGGAAAAAAAAAATAAAATTCTGTCTTTGACGAAAGAAAAGTGATATAAAGCTGTTGTTTTCAACATGTCTACCTGAAACCTTCCCAAACAATGTCCTCTCTCTCTGCCTCATCCATCTAACACTTTAATTGGCAGACAGTAAAGTCTGATGGGAAAATAATGGTCTCTTAAATACCTGAGAATGAAAAGCAAATTAAGTTAGCACAGTGTAAAAAGGCAAGTAATTATATAATGTCAGCCCCGTTTTATACTGTTTAGTCTTAAATAGCATATAAAGAAAGGGTACGTTTAGAAGGGAAAAAATAAAACTACCTCTGTAGATGACTAATGCCCTGCTTACTTTGGTGAGCAATGAATGGGCTTCAAGATAGCTATCTCGAATGAGATGCTGCCTGTACCCAAAGTCTTCGCTTTCTCCAGCCTGTCCTAATTTGCATCAACCTGTGACAGGGTGACCATCATTCTGAGCCAAGGATTGTTTTTTTGTCCACAGATGTCTTTCTAAATAGGAAGACAACCTGACCACATATGGAACAGAAGAGGGCCACAGAGAACCTTGTGTTGCTGGGAGAGTGACCCAGCTAGTGAGGGGTCCCCCATCTCTGGTTGTACCCAAGGCTGGCTTTGTGGCTTTAGGCTAGTTTTTATCCTCAGTGCCTTGGTTTTATCATTTACGTGTGTGTGTATGCATGTTCGTGGTCTTTGCAAAAACTTCATAGAGTGCAGAGATGTAAAGAAGAAAGTGAAGATGGAAGTAATCCTATTTCCCACTGTTAAATGTTTAGAGTGTCTTTTCTATAAACCTTTTCCTGGCATATTCCCGGCTCTCTCCCTCACTCTCTCTCTAGTGTATGTCTGTGATAATATGATACACTATATATTCGTATTAAACATACCAAGGCAATATACATGCTATGTACTGATTGCAAATTCCACGATACTTTACACTCAGATATCCCTTTTTTGTGTGTGTGAGAATAGTTTCATATTTTCTTCAGCTAAAGTCACTTCTTTCCCCAGACTTCCCTAGTTTTGAATATTCCTTAAGGAGCAGGCATGGTTCTTTTGTTTGCAGCTTCTTGGAGGCTTAATTGAAATAACTCTCAAGAACCTAGAAATGGGGGTTGAGATATGAGAAGGGTGTGCTGACAGCTCTGAGTCCTCAGATGTGATGGGCAAAGTCTATGCAACGCTCATGAACGTACAGCTGGTGCGAGAGTCTCACTCATGCAAAAGCAGATAGCAGGACGTAGGGTCCATCAGAGACAGTGTCCCTTATTTCTATTTATCGATACTATGCCAAGTAAGTTGTATCCAATTAAAAACATACTAAAGCCTCTGCTATCCAGAAGTTTAGAGCTTGAGCCTTTGCATGTTCCCCTAAAGTGCTGGGCTGTTCTTTCAAGCACCGGGATTTTTCTACTAAAGCCTTTTTGCATGGAGGGTTTTTGAAAATATGTTACATAATTTAAATTTTTCTTTAAAATAGTATTATGAATATGGTTTTACTTTTTGTGAAGACTGTGCTCCCTTTTATGGATCCACTGTACTGCTGTGACATTCTGAGGCCCAGGTCTCATGAGGTTCATGCAAATGTTGTATCTACAGAAAAATGGCACAGAAAGGGCTGTGTTTTCTGAGCTCTCATGTCTTGCAGTGATAGGTCCCCGTCCCTTCCTTAACAGACAATCTATTGCTCTTCTGGCTGAACCAGTGCATTTTCCTGCAGCAATAGGACTGCCCTGTCCCTTCCTCTCCGTGCACACCAATTCACTCCTTCTGCGGAGGATCTGGAAACCAGACAACTAAGCCTGCAGTAATTGTGCATTAGTATAATAAAATAGGTAAATAAAAACAGACTCCAAATTAGGCCCATCCTGATTCTACATGGAAGAATGATGAGCTTTAGTCACGAACTTGGTTGTATATTTTGGTTATTTGGAAGTTCTTTTCATTTTTTATTTTATATTTTAGTATTTTTTTAATGGAGGTACTGGGGATTGAGCCCAGGACCTCATGCATGTTAAGCACACATCTACTACTGAGCTAGTACCCTCCCCTCTGGAGGTTCTTTTTAATTAAAAAAAAAAAAAAAAGAACTGAATCCTAGTTCTGGTGCTTGACATAGACAATCGATAAATATTGACTGATTTGAATTAAACTAAATTTCTGACGCCTATCTGGGGAAATGACACTGCCAGATAGTTCAGTTATGGATGGACAAAGGGCTATAATTGGTCACCGTAAGAAGCCGGGTGGACCTCTGAAGGTACCAGGGGTAGAAAGCTGCTGTGACTGCCATCAGTTCACCAAACAGTTTAAAGACACAGGGAAAACCTTCTGAAGGTTCCGCAAGCTCCTCACAGACTTGTCACTAGCAGCACCCCCATTTCCCCTCTCTCTTTGCCCCTGAATGGCGGATTTTGGAGGAGCTCTGACAGGCTCTCAGCGCCTCCTGTCATCTCTTGTAGGTTTTGAGACATCTTAACCGACTGTAATGATCCAGCCTTGGTCTGGTTTCTTGGATTACAAACAGGTAGTATCCTCTTCTCCCTTTGAGGTCCTCCACTTTCACACTGTCACCAGCCCTTAAGTCACCTCTCCCTAGAAAATATGTCTATGTAATGAGTAGGGAAGATGAATGTTTTCTCCACACCCCTGGCTGTTTCTTACTCTACAGTTCTATAGATTCTACTGTAATGACACAGGGTTTAGGGATACCACCAAAGACCCTGGGGGCTGGAGGTGGCCACTGTGTGTGGGACCTCCAAGGACAGTGCTTCTTAAGCTTTAAAGCTCACACAAATCACTTTTTAAAATGCAGATCCTGGCTCAGTAGGTCTGGAATGGGGCCTGAGAGCCTGCATGTCTAATAAACCCTGCTACCCTAAGTACTACACGTTCTCTAGCAAGACACGAACCCTTGTTTTATTCCCACTCTTTACTTCCAGGGGTGTGTGAGTGCTGAAGCAGGAGATGGGGGTTCCAGGGAAAGTGAGTGGAGATGGCTATGGTCAGCTTCTGAACTATTGAAATCTGGGCCATTGGAGATGGTAATCCACTTCCTATTTTGCATAACCAAACAGAAAACCTAGAAACTGATACACTATCAAAAGAAATAAAAATCAGCCATCATTTCACATCACACACACACACACACACCCCCTCTCAGTAACATTCTAAGCATCAGAAATGATGAGAAACATATTTGGTTAAATATAGGAGTTAGGGTCTCTTCTATATTAATAAATGAAATGTACTTAATCTATCTCCTGGAATCCCAGTGATGTAAACAATTTAATGTGAATACATTTGGCTTCCAGCTGTCAGTGAATTTAGGTAAATCCAGCTTTGAGAAAAACATGCTTTCTGTGAAAAACAATTTAAAATTCCATGAAAGTACCTATTTATTATCGCAACCAAGTCACGTTAGGACAGCAGAATGAGTGATGGGACTGGTCATCAGGGCTTCATGATCTGTGCCCTCTTAGTATCAGCGATCTGCTGATCCACGCTAAATTAGAATGTTTATGGCTTCGTTTTACGTTATTTGCCACAAATCTGAAGTTTCCTTTCCTTTGTAACTAGAGTGTGTGTGTAATTTTTGTGTTCTCCTAAAACTTTTTTTAAAGCTAAGGGACGTCATCTTAAAGAGAGAATGGGTGAGAAAAGCATGGTGTTCTGCCTGTTCAACAGACACTGACACACAGTGTGAGCCATTCCATCACACTCCTAGAATATCAGGGTCCCAATTCAAGACTGGGCCATGTTTTAAAGGCTAAGGACAGCTGCATTTTAAAAGTTCAGTCTATAGTAAAGTGCATTTTACAAAAACTGAATTAAGCTAGAAATTCCAGTGCTTTCTAGTGTGTGGTAAAAGGTGTCTTCATTTTTCACTCCCATTCCAGTGGCTCTGAAATTTCCCTTAAGATAGATACCCAAATTGCTCAGAATAGGAAGCTTTCGAAAATGAGATTACAAGTAACTCATAAAGAGCAATACTGGACTCTCCAGAATACCCTTCGGTGTCTTGTGAGGGACAGAGCACAGAGCTGGATTGGCTAGAGGTCTCACTCAACATGACAGCAAACCATGGAAAGAGCTTACTGTGTGCAAACCAGCATGGTTAGCATTTCCAGATGAAGGACTAAAAGATTATGGAGGCTAAGTAGGTCTCCCAAAGCCACACAGTGCGTAAGTGCTAGAATCAGGACTTGAGCTCAGATCTGGCAGAGGTTCAAACGCTGTAACTCTTCGACTAGCAGCAAACACTGTTATATAAAACTGATGAAATAATTTATATAACATTTTAGAAGGACTCGCAACTGATCCAAAACTAGTCAGTCTGCTAACAAAGGTATCTGAACGCCTACTATGTGCCAGGTGGAAACCTGGGCACCGAGGCTAGAGTGGTGAACAAAAGGGAGGTGCACCCCAGGCCAGCAGGGACTCCCAGTGCTCTCAGAACCAGTACTGGTACCAGCACCACTATTTCTACTGCTGTCACTGCGACCGCTCCTTGGAGCTTGCCACGTCCCAGGCAGGGTTTTAAATGCTCTCGTTCCACTGCCTCATTGAGGCAGGTGATATTGTTATCTTCACGTTACAGATGCGGAAACCGAGGCACAGAAATATTGAGTAACTTGCCCAAGGTCACACAGGTAGTAAGTGGAGGAGGTGAAATTTCAATCCAGGCAGTATGACACTGAAGTCCCCATTATTAGCCATCACAGAAAGCCAATCATTATGATGAGTGAATGAGTAGCAAGTGTGCAAATGGCAGCAAAGAAGAACAAGAAGCACGTAGCTGGAGACCCACCCTGGTCTCTGGGTTGGAAACGACTTCTCTGAGGAAGACCTGATGCTTGCAGTGTGGGATGGAGTGTAGAGAGGAGAGAATGGGATGCGCAGAGGGCATGTGACAAGCCCCTCTGATGCTCCCGTCCTGTGGTCTTTTTCTCTTCCTTTTTAATTTGGTTTCATGGATGTGGAGATATAGAAGGAAAGCATGGAAAAGAAAACGAATATTTCTTGACTACTAGGCACTTTGCAAGATGCAGTCCATATAGTAAATGATTTTTAATTCTCACTAATGTCCTCTGTGATAGGTCTTAACATCATTTAAAGAATGAAAAAATTGAGGCTCACACAAAGTGACTTGTCCAAAGTCCCACAGCAAGTAGGTGACAAAAGTCAGGTTTTGAATCCAGTGCTCATCTGGGCTCTTATCACTGAACCATGGGGACCCTGTTTCAAAGAGAAAATGTAAGTCATGGGGAAAGAAGGGATTTCTGGGGTTCTGTTCCAGTAATGAAAGAAACAGTGGAGAGACACAGAAACCCAGTTAAAGTTTGGATCACAAATTCTTTCATTTGATTGCTGAAACCCCCCACTTCCTTAATTCCACTTTCTGTCCTTCCTGTCTATTTGCAAAATTACTAAATCCTTATGCTGACTCTAACTGTGGACAAATGATTCTGAGGAATATTCTGACTTCAAACACGGACAATTTTTAAAAGAGATGTTTTTAAGATGCTCTATAATGCGATGTCCAGTGCATCCCACCTGTGTTCTTTGTGGATGTTAATGCTGTGTTTCATTTTAAAGAAAAATTATGATTAGAATAATTCTTTTGCCAAGCAGGCACATAAACCTTCACTTCCTTCTGGGTTTCTTGTTTGGAGAGAAAAAAAGATCTCATCTAATAGTTAGTGCCAAATCCAAAGGAAAACAAGAAGAAATAAGAAACGTTAACAGGGAAAGCAGGCCAGAGAAATATACAACTGTTTTCCTCAGTGGATTAGAAGATATCTTGCTTTGAATCACTCTGTACCCATACAACAAGGTAATGCATGTACTTTAGCTGACTAAACAAGATCCCATGGATAGCTTAAAAGCTCTGAGTGTTCTTATGTAATGAATATACTATTTCATGTACTAATGGCCCAAAAAGAATGAGAAATGTTTTTTATCTTTCCTTCAGAAGAAAAGTTAACTGAATGATGAATTAAGAGTATAACTCTCTTGTTCTAAATCAAAGAATGTCCAACCATAATGAATGATGATCTATAATAATATTACACTGTATATAATGCATTTATTAGGATGAGAGGTAAAATTCATTCCTATCACTAGCTTGGACTCTGAAAAGCATTATTTTATGTGTAGATAAAAAAGTGGGTATTGATTTCTTTTGAGGCAAGTATCAAAATTTATTAACCTGAGTCTGCCAAGGTCAATATTTTCCTTAAAGGGCAATATATCCATATGTTTATTGAAGCATAGAATCAATTTTTGTGCTGTTACACGGATCCAGACATCTTAGAGTTGTAGAGTATCAGAATCAGGCCTAAATCCCTCCTTTTCCAGGTGAGGAAACTGACTCTCACTGAGAGGGAGGGACTTGCCCTAATTTTCCCGCTCACCCCACATCATGCCGATGAAAGAGCTCGTCTGCTTAGATCTGCTTTCGTATTCTTGCCACCGTAGCCTCCTGCCTTCATTAGATATTTTGAAAGTTGTTTTCTAAATACTAAAAAACCCCTTATTTTCAATAAAATTCCCATAAGCAATATAGAATTCTGTAACCTAAGACCCCTGGCTGAAAGGGGAAACAATGATCAGAATCTAGTGACATATTATGCAGAATTATATTAGAATAATTTTTTTTTTTAAAGAAAGCCCAGCGATTGAACAGAATTCTAATGCTAGCAGGAGTGGCCCCCAAAGTTTCACATCTCTCCCTGTCCACACACTGGGGGAGCATCTGTCAACATGATGATAGACTTGGTCATGTGACCTGCTTTGGCCAATGGGACCAGAGCAAATTGGAGAGAAGCAGAGGCTTGACATGCATGTACACCTCAGGGCTTGCCCTCTGTTGTTGACTTGTGGAGTCCTAAGACCACATGTGAAGGATCCCAGGCTAGCCTACTGGAGGATAAGTCATGCTAGCTGAGGCCCCCTTGACCATCCATCCTCCCAACAACTGGACATGTAAGGCCATCCAGGACCATCCATCCCTAGCTGAGTGGTCAGCTGACTTCAGAGATCAGAGGGTATCTGGCACCTCCCTCACAATTTACAGTAAACCTAAAACTATTCTAAAATAGTGTTTTAAAAAGTCTAATGCTCACAAACCAACATAGAGTGATCATACACACATGCCTAAAAGTCTTAGTTGAAAGCTAGATGTGAATAGCTTCATATGGGGAGGGGGAGGAAGAAGGGAGGAACTAACAGTACAGTACTAATGAGGTGATTCTTCATGATCGAATGGTTAGGACAAGCAGAGGGTAGTCTACAACTGTCAGCTGCAGTCCCTCTAACACTTAGACTTCAGAAAGGGGAAGAGGCTGACCAAGCCAGCTGAAAGGCAACAGATCTTCAGCTTGATAAACCCTGAATAATTTATGACCCGGTTGAAAAAATCAGAGCAGACACTTGCTTATGTTCTTCATAAAAGCTTCATATAGAATATGGTTATTCAACCTTTGAAGGATGCTATTCACTTTTATTTTTCCTTTTGGGGCAGGGGGTGGAGGTTTATTTATTTATTTTAGTGGAGGTATTGGAGATTGAACCCCAGGACCTTGTGCATGCTAAGCACACACTCTACCACTGAGCTATGTCCTCACCCCCAATGCTGTTCTCTTCTTTATTTTCATGTGTTACTCTTTTGGTCCCTGATATTTTCTGAAATTATGTTAGGGTGAGTGGTTTCCAAAATTTGGAATAAAAAGACATGTTTAGGGCAGGCAGGTTTTCAGATTCATCCTAAGTTGTACTTTTGGAATCTGCTGATGGGGAGGATTCACAGCTACAATTCACTAAATAAAGCCTCTGTAATTGAAAGATGGTCACATTTATCATGTACAAGATAGAATTTATTCAGTCTTCAGGCAACATTTTGTGCATATATAGGTTGAGAGACTCTGCCATTATTACCCTGAGGGTTTCTGGTTTCGTGCTGCCACTGCATGCGTATTAAGATTGAAAGGGGCAACGGAGACCTAGTCCACCAGAGCCCTGGGTGTGTCACCATTTTCAACACGTTCCATAGCTTTACTTTATGTATGGTTGTTCTGTATGCAACAGCCCAGCTTCACATCCATTGACAGTCAGTCCCAGTGCCAGAAGCTTCCCTGCATTTAACTGGTGATCTCACTTTGAAGGCAGCCCCCAGACTCGCTCCGCTTCTGCCTCCCTTGTGCTTTCAGCTCCATTAATTTGAAGGTCTGTGACAATAGTCACTGAAGAGAGAATTGGCACTGTTGCAAAGCACGTGTCTCCATGACCAATGAACAATGACTTTAAACAGAATAAATGAATGTCTAACTGAGTGCGTTCTCAACGGCGTCTGTCCTCTGTGATACTGAGCTGATGTGAAGAACAGTAGACTTGATCAATAGATGACCTTTCCATTGCAATGAACGGCACCGTGAAAGTCCGAGACTGCTCTCTCTAGAGCCTAGCACCCTATGCTTCTTGGAGAAACAATAAGAAATCAACATTTAAGTGAGTGCTTACTGCAGGCCAATCACTGTGCTAAGTCAGCCTTGTTTCATTATTATCTCATTTAATCCTCACAACAACCCTACAAGTGATTATGTTTTCCTAATACCCACTTTGCACCAGGAAACTGAGGCACAGCAAAGATAAGTATCTTGCCCAAGATCATGCAGCCAGTCCATCCCCAGACAGACTGGCTCCAAAAAGAATCTCCACCATTCCATCATACTTTTTTTTTAAAAAAATAAGACAAAACTCATATAATTAGTAAGACTGCATAGAAGATGGGAATAAAATTTTGCATGATTTGTACACTGAGCCTACCAGTCAGAACTCATTTAAAGATATTAGTGGCTTTCAATTCTCAGCCTGTCTAGCCAGAGTCTCAAGGCTGGAGAGAATGTCTGAGGCCATCAAGACTGGCACACAGAGGGTTGGCACAAGCTAAGTTCTTCGCAATGTTTCCTCAGCATCATAAGAGTCCTCGCAGAGAAGTTTCAGTTTGTACCAGCGATACACAAAGACACCATTTGCATAAACTTGAGCAATGCCATCAACGTTCTCCTCCTATTTCCTAGTGAGTTTGTTTTCTGGCTGGGCAAATGCTGAATTCTGCCTTATAGAGGAAAGAGACATCTTTAACTTGTTAGACTGCCCACCAGAACTAACACCGAGCATATTTCGGTTCAGCCATCAGAGTCTCGAAAAGCAGAGGGGTTTAGAGCTAAATAGTATTTGCTACCTAGACACTGTACCTCAGCCATAGGCCAATGCCCTCACGTCCTGGAAAGATGAGGCTGGTCTGTGGTTTGAATTGCTTGTCTCCTGTAACTGAGAGGTAATCAACCTGGGGGTAACTTTTAGAAGTATAGTTAACTAGAAAAAACAATTATTTGGCAGATGAATAATTATCTGCAGAATTAGTAAGCCAAATGACACAGGTAATAAATATTTGGAATAGAAACAATCCTGAAAAGGGAGGAGGGAGGCATCTGTTTTGCAGAATTACCAGGACTGTGTCCAGGAAACAGATCAAAAGATCCTTAGAGACTCCTGGGATATACAGAGAAGATAAGCTGGGGCATGGGCACTTTGGGGAACTGCCTATATGGGTGTATATAGTTCTCTTTTAGCCCATAGGCTGCTTTATAAGCCATCTACTGAGGCAATCAGAAATTTCTTAAAAAACAACAACAATGACAAAAAACCCCACTGGTATGAGCCCTAGATTTACATACATGGGTTGGAAAGTAGGTTTGTGTCCATTCTTGAGGTGGTAAGGCTTGCAGATTTTGGGGAAAGAGGATGGGCAGAGGGAGTTAGAGGTGCATTCTCCACCCTTCCACTGGTGCCTATCAGGCCCAGTCCATGTGCCACTCAGTTGCTTTACGCATGAGTGGAACCGTTAGGACATGCAATCCCTTAAAGAGATCTGAGCAAGAGAGCCACTGTGGTACCAGCTCTCAAGTCTTCTCCTGAAGACACAGTAGCTATCACTTTTCTGTAATTTCAAAGCAACTTTTGACACCTCTAAATGAGTGGATCTTCCCCTGCCCCCAAAGATAAACGACTCAAATCCTATAACTGTTTATATTGTGTGAATAAGAACTTCAGGGAGTCGCCAGCTCAAGTACCTTCTGAGGCTTGGGTAGGTAGCATCCACGGTTAAAGGGAGGTGAGCACAGGACAGCGGGGTGCGGTGGATAGCAGGGTGAACTAGTAAGCACGTGCTCTGTCCGAAGAGCAGCTGCTGCTCGGATCCAGCTGACTGCTGCTAAGCGGGGATGTACAATGTAAACACAGGCGGCAACCAAGATTGTGTGGGATACCTTCCAATTTTTGAATGTTGGTAACTGATTCAAGTGTTTTAAAAAACACTATGGTGGCTAAACAAAACAATGCTGTTGGGAGTATCTGGCAAGCAGGCTGCCAATCTTTAACCTTTGTAGGGTTCTCTTCCATTTAATAATTTGCTCACATTTCTAAGTGACACTGGCGTTCCCGTTCCATACCTGCCATTTCTAGGGCATGAAAACTGAGCCATTTTTCTAACGTCAGTGACAACTTTCACTGGTCCGTTTACCCTCTTGGCTAATTTCTTTTTTGTACATATAACAAAAGTCAGCTGGAAAATGATTTTAGAGACAACCAGGGAGTAAATTAACCCAGAGTGGCTAACAGGCTCATAATTTTAACCCTGAATCTTGGTCGTATTAATATCGTGGCCTGACAAACTAAGCAAACCAGTCATAAACTTTTCCCGTTCCACTTAAAATGTAATACTATTTTGGGTGCTACTTCTTCTGACGGAATGCAATATTTCATCCATGCTGGGAAGTTCAAGAAGAGATATAAATAGACACTGAATAGATGATAGAATATTTATATTGTCACCACAAATCCAAGGAATCCGAGTTTTCTTTGAACTGATTGATACAGGTGAGAATTCTTTATTTTGCTTCATGAGTACAGACTTTAAGAACTAAAATAACAATGCTGTTTTTTTTTAAATGTAAAATAACAATCCACACATGTATAAAGTGTATAGTAGGTGCCTTTGAGTTTCTAAAGCTCTAGAGAAACAGAGGCATAAAATATATAATTAAATAATCTGTCAGAGGAATGCCCGTGTTCTAATGCCTACCAGTGGTCATGAATTCTGTATCAGATGATGTTTGGTTCTCAGGGGCATCACCTCATTAGAGAGAATTTCACTGCTAGTTACATAGACTGGGGCCTTTGAATAGATTGATACAGACACACTTGCATGGAGAGTGGAGTATTTGAAGAGGAGGCTGTGGGCTCACATTTTATTGTTAATGCCTCTTGCTCCTTTGCATTTTGGGTTGAGGTCTGTGAACCTTTCCCTTTCAAGCAGATGGAGCTATTTCTTTTCATTTTGGTGAGGTTCTGAAGGCAACCAATTCACTGCCCGCAAACCTCACTTGCTAATGCGAGCCATCCTTTGATCTTAAGTTCCTGAGAGAAGAGATAAAAAAACAAAACAAATCTGGTTTCCTTAGTAAATGATCTCTTCCCATCTCTATCACGAGACTCATCTTGGTTTTATTAATCAGCTGATGCAGGAGTGGAATACGTAGAAAATGTCTGTTTACAGCTCAGGAAAAAGTAGAGTTTCTGGATCCTATTCCACGCCCCACCGTTGACTAAGGTTCAGTTTTATAAGGCCTGGTAACTGTATGAGCCTTTACTCTGGAGCTTTGGATCTTTAAGTAGGAATGAGTAGAGGTTCTTAATGCTGGTGAATTTTCAGGAGGGAAGAGAGAAACTAGTAAATACATCCTTAACTTTTACTTAGGGATCCAGAGGAGTTATGCAGGGTCTCTGGGGTTCTGTGCTACCAAGGTCAGGGACTTGAGCCTTTAGGGTGGAGAGAAGGAGTGAAGCTGTTCACTTGTCTGAACATCTGGCTCCTTTCCATGGCTTGATGGGGCCAAACTTCATTCACATCTGGAGAGTCAATGGAGTATTTAATTCTAAAAGAGCCATGACTTTTCATTACTTATTTGTGGACTTACTAGAGAAATTTTCCTCTCCACTACTTTAGCTTTTATCAAAAGTCCCATTGTACAGTCAAAGTAACTGAGGCATGATTTATTTCAGTGACTTCCCGAAGGCAATGTGATACCCTTGTAAATCACTGGTACCTAGAGTGTTCTTGCCACTTTCCTGGGCTGATTCTGTGAACAGTTTGGGACCAGCAGTTCGCGTGGGTCCCTAGAGGAAGGGAGATACAACTAGCTGCTTGATCTACCAACCCTGATAAATAAATTCTGGTGGCTTTAATTCCTTTTTTGGAAAAATAGTATATTCCTTAAAAATTACTATAGAATTCTTTTGGAGAAGCTGCAGTAATAGATAATACATTCCCTTTCTAATCTTCCCACAGCCACCGTGAATTAGTATACTGAAAAGACTTCAGGGTTGGTCTTACACTGTTTTCTAGGTAATTAATTCTTGGAAAGATGATTCTCGATCCCAATCAATAAGTCAGAGAAAGACAAATACTGTATGATCTCACTTAACTGTGAAATGTAAAAAAGCCAAACTCATAGAAGGAGCAAGCAGAATGACAGTTACCAGGGGCTGGGGGATTGAGGAAGTGGGAAAGATGCTGCTCAAAGAGTTCAAATTTCCGGTTATAAGACGAGTGAGTTCTGGAGATCTCATGCACAGCACGATGGCTATAGTTAATAATACTGTACTGCATAGTGGAAAGTGGCTAAGAGAGTAGATCTTAAATGTTCTTACCATAACAACAACAACAACAAAATAGTAATTATGTGAGGTGAAGGATGCGTTAACTAACCTTATTGTGGTAATTGTTTTGCAATACATACATGTATGAGATCATCATATTGTACACCTTAAACTTGCTCAATATTATGTCACATCTCAATAAAATTGGGAGGAAAAAAGGGGCAAAAACATGAGAATAATTTCACTTTTTTTGAATATTCATGCAAATCCTGGCAATAGGTAAAATTAGCTTAGCAAATTTGCATAGAAAAATTCATGTATCTTTTGGAGACTGTGTTAGAAGGAAGTTTATCTTAAATTGTCTGATTTGCTTATCCCTCCAGTTACCCTCTTGCTGAGGCTCACTGTATCTGTGCCATTTCCAGATTTTACCTCCTCCTAAATAAAAGCCTTTTAAAGCTATTCTGAAATGCCTTCTAAATAAGTCGACCCAAAGGGAATGCAGACCATCCACTGACAGAAGTGAGCCAGGGTTGATTGGCACAAGTTGAAACGAACATCTAGTATTTTCAAATTCTTATAGTTGGTGTTTTATAACATACTCTCTTCCACTGCAGTGAATGGGGCATGATAGGAAAAGAGCTTCTCAAGTTCAGGATTGCAATTTCCATTCTCAGGCAAACAACATTATTTCTCCATCTCCTATTTAGTTACCATCAACATTTTAATCTTGTGTGTCAGATCAACTCTGTGCATGGCCACATCGTAGCTTTTAATAAGAAAAGGAATTGCCCATCTCTCAGAGTTTGGTTAGCTCTGCAGTGCTTTAAGGAGAAGCCTTTGGGAATTCAGCCTTTCAACAATGCTAAAAGATGCTGCTGGCAACCTAAAACAAACAAAAGACAGAAAGAAACTTCAAAAGAAAAAAGTGAAAGTACACCCACCCTGCAACATGTAAATCACTAATAATGTATAAATAAAACACTAGTTTTGCTATTGTCCGACATTTTATATCTATCTAGTTTTAAGTTCCATGTTCATATGCTTGATATGCTGAAAGTCAAAACTGAAAATTTCCTATGAAACTAAAATATTATGTACTACATGTAAATGACTATTTCTTAACCTAGATGAGGAAATAATGGAATAAGCTTTAGAAAAATCACAAAAAGATAACTTGATCAGCTAAAAATATTCATATTCTATATCACACACATACGTTTAAGTACAGAAAATGAATACAGTGTGTAAACCGGCTTGTTGGGAAAGAGGTATTCATCTGCTGTACACATAAAACCACGGTCAGTGAGTGCTGTCTTTTCACATGCAGACAATCTGACTGCTGAGCTGAAGTCGGGCAGGGCAGGCAGAAGGAAGTGAGGAGGACGTGCTGAAACACAGCATCAATTGGCAGAGGACCTGACTGGTGATCAGAACTTTTACAAATGAGTTAGGAAGCCTTCAGAGGAAAGGTAGAACCCAAGTGATTTGAACCATAGTAGATTTCAAGGGGGAACAGTGTAGAAAGACTAAGGGCTTGTGCTGTTTCAGCTAAGTCAATGGTATATGGCATTAACAAGGCATCTTTAAAAGAATCTACTACTTTATGTAAACTTTTAATATTCAAAATAAAAATTTTTACTACATTTTATGACATAAACAATTTTAAGAATCCATTCACAAGACACCTGTATCACCTGGTTGTCATAACTGATGTCTCAGAGTCCTGGACCTGAACAGACATCACTGAGCCACATAATGTGGGAAAAGGACCATCCCCAAAGACTATATTCAGTTTGGGTCGTAATTGTGCTCTCTGTAAACTGCTACTGTTATCTTTCCCATGTAAGCATTTGATGGCCTAAGATAACTATACTTTTCCTACCCTTCCTAGAACCCAAATTTTTGTCTTACGGTCTTGGTGGTCACTGGAAATGAAGCTAAACGTTAAGAAGGAGGATTGCTCTTGGCTGACCCCTACTGGCCTAAGATTTTCAATACAAAAAAAAAAAAAAAAAAAAAAAAAAAGCAGTAAGTGTAATAAAAAAAAAAAAAAGCTCCAGAAAGAGGCAGAGTGTTTGGTTCTAATTTTATCTTCTTCACTTGTGAGTTGTACAACCTTGAGCAAGCCACTTGCCCTCTCAGGTCCTGGACTTCCTTATCTGTGTAATGGGAAGTTGGGTATGGATTAATACCTTCTCTGGCCAGGCCAGATAATATTTTGGGATTTCTAAGATTCTTTGAATTGGAGCCCTGGAGCTATGGAGCTATCCCAAAGGAGGGTCACTAGGTTCCTTTTAGTCCAGGGCCCAATTGGAAGAGAAACAAATTATAATTAATTAATCAGCTATGATGTGATAGGCACTTTGTGCAGTCCTCATTCAGTTCTCACAGCAAACCTATAGTCAGTGTTATCATCCCCATTTTACAGAGTTGGAAACTGAGGGTCAGCCAGGCTAAATAGTCGGGAAGTGGGAGGAGAGCTGGAACTTAAACTCAGGTTTGTCTGGTTCCTGAGTCTACTCAATTTCACTTCGCAACCAGAACGGGCATCACCCCTAGGAAGTGTCTGCTCTTGCTTTTGAAGGTGATCCACCACGCTCCTCACAGACCACAACACCCAATTTCTCTCCAATAGAAATGTACAAACTGACTTGCATGTTCGTGTGAGGATTCAAGACCTGTGAAGTCTGCTTTTACTCCCTAAAGCAAATGTAGGAGGATGCAAATAAAACCAGGAAGATTCCTAAAAGTAGACTGGTGATCACCCTGCATTTAAGCTTCTGATTCTACTTTAAGGCAGTACTAATTTTGAAGGCAAAGGAAAAGACACCAAATCCATTCTTCAAATGGAGATGGGACTCTTCTACAGAACAATTTTGACATTAATGAAGAAACTAAATCCAGTTGATGAAGCCAATTGTACAGGAAGAACACAGAAACAAACCAGCAAAATTCAACAGTTTCAGTGCATAAGATACACAGACCACACAGACACCAAAGACACGCATACACGCAGCTTTTCTTGTAACCTAATACACTGGAAACGTCTGCGGCATGAGCCTGGGTGGTAAGGTGTGGTAGATAAGAGCAACGATTCTGCACCCAAGCCACCTGGACACAGAAGCTGACTCCTCTCATTATAGGCTGTGTGACCGGAGATGGTCACATTAGTGACACTAATCACACAGCTTTAGTGTGCCTTGGTTTCCCCAGGGATTCACTATGAGTATTGAGCTAATATATATATATAAAGCACTTGCCAGTACAAGGCATGAAGTAAGCACTAGTTAAATGTCAGCTATTATTATATAAAAATGTTCTTAATAAAAGGTTTTTGAAACCCTACCAGTATGAAACTAAAAAAAAAGGCTTTCAAAATAGCATTTTCTCAGTCCATCTATTGCTTCTAGGGGCAGGTTCAAAAAAATGGACACTTATTAAAAATTTCAATTAAAAAATGAAGCTATACAGACTAATGGATAGCTTTCCAAAACAAAATCCAGAGGTTTCCTTGCTAGTCTTAAAAAAATATGTTTGCATTATAATCATGGTGACATGTACAAGGACAATTCCATTTTCTCCCTCTTACTGAGCTTTCTTTTGTCCACAAATCTTGAATTCCCTTTAAGTCCCTTTCTCTGCAAGGCTAGCTCATGCTCTGGTCTGCTACTGTTGCCCTTATCCCCACTTCTGTGATGTTTCCATACTTCAAGGCAGGCCACAGAATGGCTGGCATACAGCTGGGAGTTCCCGCAAGGCTCGCCAACTTAATGGTGATTAGCTGCTATAGACAAGAGCCAGGACCGGTGTAGATGGTCCCACACAATGGAGTCTAACATCCATCCACAAAAGCTTTCATCCTGAGAATATAACCTCTTGTGAGATACAACCAGAAGTCTCAAGGTAATTGCATTTTACTGGAATCAAACTTAACAAGCATTTTATAATTAAAGATCATGCTGGTTTCCTTTACCATCACCTGCAACTTAATCATGTACTTGAAGCTTCCCACAAATAGTGAGGCTGTTTAATATTTATCGAACATCCACAATTACCTTTACATTTTGTTTCTCTGGAAACACACTCCTTTGGTTTGGCTTCTAGGGACCTTGAAGGAGACCATTATTTCATTAAGAATGGAGGCAGAGAAATCCTGTGTGATAAAATTAATAACACAAGCTTACATTCCATCGTGCTTTCTACAAAGTGCCTTCACATATATTGTCTCATTTGATACTAACTAAAGTCCGCATCCAATTTGTCCTTCCTACTCTGTGGAATCTAATATTCTCTATACCATTCTGTAGGGAGACCGCTTTTTATCCCTCCCTCTTCTGACTTTTACTGTGTGTAAAACTTCTGGCAGCAAATTCCTAACTTGTAGAGGAAACTGCCTCAATTGCCTTGTGAGCTGGGGCAGTCAGGTCTTTAAAAATTGGGCCTTTTGGAAGAGTTAGCCTACTTCAGGGTGAATGTCCAGATATGTACAATGACTCTGGGAGCCTGTAATAGTGAGTAAAGTTACCACTGACAGCACATTTTGCAAGGCGATCTATAAAAGCATAGACTTTGATGTCAGGCAGATGGATTCAAACCATCCTGACTTGACCGCTTATGATAATACCCAGTGGACTATGAAGAAGTTTCTCACCCTCTCTGGTGAAGGGAGTAGCAGTGCTAAGCCACTGCCCTGTGAATAAACAATCCATTTAAGGTAAAAGAGTGTCACTGCCAAGCAAATCCAGCCTGGCAGTTCCTCCAGCTCTCCCCTTCTCCTTCAACTGCCTCTTCTAGGTTGACATGTCCATTGAGAAATTCTGGAACTGCCACTGAACCTCAGTTTCCTCGTCTGTAAAATGGGAGGAATATACCAATGTTATGGGATAATTTTAAAGAGTGAACAAGGTGATTCTTTTAGAGTAGAGGCATAAAGAAGGTCATCTTTCAATTGTCATGAAGAGAGGCACACTCTGTCTTTCTGCACCAGCCCATGTGGCTCAACCAACTTTTACAGGGATCAGGACAGCACTGAGAGTAATTTGAATTTGTTGTAGTTCTTTACTTCTGTATTCCTCCTGAACAAATACTCCTTTGCCCCGAACTCTTGCCAGGCTTCCGTCCCGGAGCAGCTGAGTTCTAAGCAGCGTGATTAGCACCAGTATATGAGGGGGCCTCCTTCACACAAAAACTCCTTTCTGGAGCATTGCTTCCTACCTCTTTTCTCTTTGTTTATAATCTCAGCAGTCACTAGAATTGAAAGATTTCTTCCTTTCCCCATAATGTCAAAGTGACCTCACGGTAGGCTTGGATTCTCAACTGTAAGGCTACCTGGGGGCTTTTGTGTGGTGTTTCCAAGTTCCAGTTTGACGTGATAAATTTGTCTGTCAGTTACAGAAGATCCAGGAAGGCTGAAGCTTTTGCCCAATTCTGACTTTGTTCTTGTACAATAATCTGGTTGCCCTATGACGTGGATAATGTTATGTGCCTAAAGACTAAATGAACATGAATGTTCTCACCAGAGACCCTGCTTTATTTTATTTCCTCTTTCGAACTCTAATGCTACTTTATGCAATTGTTATTAACGATATATTTAAATGAACAGAGAAAAAGATATTAGGGGAAAATGTCTATGAGTTGAAAGGAGATGATAATTTGACGATAAACATTTAAGGGAACCCGCTTGAAGTATTAAAATGACATAACAATATGGCAAGATGTTGGCTTTTCCTCTCATAAGCTCGTTCTCCAAATTAAGAGCATACTTCATTTATTCAATATTGTGTTTACAGAGGACTCCTGACACTGGCTCAGTGCTGGGATGGACTGTTTGCTGGGACTGTCTGCTGACAGAGGAGTAGGGGGAAGTGTATGTTGCCTACCCTCTTCTAGGGGAGAGGGCGGGTATGATAATGAGAGCGCCGGAGGACCAGGGCAGAAACAATGGGGAGGCAGTCAATCAAAGCCATGGCTATCTGGAATGGACATCGTCTTCGTCTTGCTGGGGTGGTGTGAGCATCATAATGGCTCCTCTGTTCCTTTAAAATGCTGCCCAGATAATGGCCTGGCCTCCCACGCATTCCGAGAGGGTGCCTCTAGCTTTACTGAAACCCTATCCTGACCGCAGACCTCATTTCCCCTTGCAGCTCTGATACCCTGTCCAGCCAAGTTATCCTCTGGGGATGCCGTTGCTGTTTCTTTCGATGTGCTCCACAGCGGTTTTCAGAATCGCTTGGAGAGCACGTGAGGACAGAAGTCCCCCTGCCCTCCCCACCCCGCCCCTCTCCTTGCACACAGACATTGTCAGGAGTTTCGTCAGGGAAGGTCTCTAACATTCATCTACGGAGACAAGCTGGCAGTTAGCGAGGGCGCTGAAAAGCCACCAAAAGGAGTTGGAAACTAGACTGTAACCGGGAGATTTTTTGCCAAGTGCTTTGTCCTTGCTACTTTCTGAGGCAGTGTAAGTCATTAGCAAGCCCACGCTAATTGAATTTGATTTAATGTCAACACTGTCACCGGCACATCGAGTACACCAATAAAATCCCAACCCTGTTTGCTGCGATCATTAGGCCCAGTTTTTCTCGCAACAAAAGCTCAGCCTTTGGTTGAAGTTGTTGCAGGAAGCTCAGAGAATACAGTGCTTTCCTGGACTTCCATGGAATAAATTCAAGCCTGGAAGTCATCACTTAGAGTGGAACCGAAATCGAATGGGAAAATCCACTTGTACAAATGACACTTGCAAGCGGCTGATTGGCCCCTCGTCAGTGTCTGATGTGCAGCCCCTTTAAAGCAGTTACAGATCACGCTTGAATTCTTTACAAGATGTACCAGTTAATTAAATGTCCAAAGTGGCACCACGTCTTCTTCTTCAAAAAAGTAAGACCAATAGAGTTAAGATGTGGAAAAAGCACAGTTAGAAACTTGCCAATCTTTTCAGTAATCTAAATAGACAGGAAACTTTTGTTCCTTTTACCTCAAGGTGTATGTTTTATAGGTTGGGAAAGTGGGGCTCCTGACTGAATTAACAAAATAATTTAAAACCAGAGAGGTGGGATCTTGGTAATTTACAATCAAAAGATTCTGAAGGGTGAAAATGACTCTTTCAAATTCTGCTACAAGTTGCTAATTTTTGAAGAGTCACGTGATAGGCAATTTCCTCACATTCTGGAAGATCTCATCCTTTGTGCCACTTGCATGAAGGGAGAACTGGGAATGTGTTTTAGAAAGTGGCATTGGGACTTGCTTGAACTTGACATGGTCATGTCACACCTGGATGAGAAAACACATGAGGTAATTAAATGAAACCTACTGAGGAAAAAAAAAAGGATTTCAGCTAAGTTTAGCTAATTACTCCCAAGACTGGCATAGAAGGAAAAATATTCCAAGGGGTTTTTCCTTACTGGTTTTAATTTAGCACTGGGCAGGGGCGGTGTGATTGCGCCGGTTTTGTATCTCGTTGCCCTCAAGATCACCCTTTTTTCCTCCTGTGACCTGCACTTAAAGGACGATACCATCTCCTCATCAATTGCCAATGCCACCAGTTCAGTAACCGGCTATCACGGTTGGGCATCTTCCTCGAGGAGAAGCAACTACAGGTCTTGGCTCTCTCCAAAAATAGCCTGCACTGCGGTCCCAGGCACATCCCAGATGCCTCAGTCGTCCAAGCCCAGGAAAAAGACTTTTCCTCCTTGCTCTTTCTTTGAGACACTTTTGTAGTCAACCAAAGATTGTATTTCCTGTGACTCTGGTCCTGAGACACAATCAACAATAATATTTTCTTTAATACCAGTACCCATCACTCCCGCTTTCCTTTAAAACCAGTGACAATTACTTATATAAATAAATGTCATCTGTGCTTCCTGATCCTGTTGAATTTAGCAGCTTGAATTTTAAAAAGAGAGAGAAAAAGAGAGTTTTTCATTTAGTATCTTACGGCAATATAAGAGTTCCTCTAGGGAACCTGCTTTCAGTGAACCCTGGCAAATGCTGCGAACTGATATCTCCGGTGGAGATATGGTAGAACTTAGAAATCCCTCCCCAGGTAGGGACAGGAGGTTCCCAAGAGAGCTCTGCATTGTGCAATATAATGTAAGGTGGGAACCACGTAAGAGCCAGAAGTACAGTGATGTGGATGACCTTGAATACTGGCTGAGGGAACCTCCACCTCTTAGCTCTGCTCGGGGTCAGATGGCTCAGTGAGCATTCACCACACCTGTGCTGGCCCCCTGTGCTTCAGCCCCGCCTTTCCTCCAGGCGAACAGAGGGTTAACATTAATATCTTGCAACCTCTCATTTCATCAAACTGCAGGAGCAAGGCACTGAAAGTCAGAGACCAGTACTCTCATTCAAGGAATATTTAAGTCAAAGTTTAAACAAAAACCACTTTTTTTTCCTATTATAAACTGAAAAGGGAATTGTGACAAAACACTTCTAAACTTTGGGTGATGTTGAGTGTTCTACAGAGACGATAATATTTGATTAAAATATCACAGGTAATCTGAGCCAAAAAAAGATAAAAATTTACTTTTTTAAGGCTTTAATAACAGAGGCATTTTTCAAGTAAAAATGTGAGATAGTGAATAGAGAATTCTAACCTTTTCTGGGGAGAATAACTACTCCTCAACTCCAGTAATTAAAAATGTTGTTTTTTTTTTTTAGTGGGAAGGAGCAAACGCTGTAGTAAAACAATACCGCCCCAGTGTACTCTGTGTGTAGGACTGTAACTCACCAATTTTCACATTACTCTAAAAGAAGTGTATAATCGGAGGGACAAATTATTAGTCATGATATAGGTGAAGTACTTTGTTTCAAATTTAATTTAGACCATATATATGTAAGGCCTTTTATTCTGCTGAAAAGTAATTTTTTTCCAGTTCTACTGAGGTTTAATCGATAAATAAAGCTGCAAGATATTTAAAGTGTATAACATGATGATTTGATATACATATACAATGTGAAAAGATTCCTTCATTGAATCCATCACATCACATATTTATCTTTTTTTTTTCTTTTGGTGACAACATTTAAGTTAAATCATAGAAACATAGAAAAGTGGTTGCCGGGGGTTGGGAGGTAGGAGAGAGAGGGAGATGCTGGTAAAAGTTATAAGACAAGTTTCAGTCATAAGATGAATAAGAGCTCATTATCTAATGTATCATGGTGACTTACAGTTAATAACACTATATTGTATAACTGAAATTTGCTAAGAGAGTAAATTTAACTGTTTTGACTGAAACTCTCTGACTTTACTGTCGATACCAACATCAACCACACGATGTCACCAATAACTACAGTACTGACAAAAGCCTTGGGGAAGAACTTTAATGTATGCATTTCCCCATAGGTTAAATTATTTTCTATTTTGTTCATGAATTTTCTTTCTATCCATCAATCTAAAAACATTTAATACTAATTTATTATTATATTATTAGTTTATACCCATAGTATGATTCTCAGAATGTACATATTTTTAGGTTTATTCTTTTAAAACATTAAGAAAAATTTAAAATATCTTTTCAAAAGATGCTCTTACTTATTAACCTTCACGTATGTTATAGTGATACAATTCCAAGGGAGAGTAAGAATTAATCAAACAAAATATATTGAACACTATTTATTTATTAACACTTTGGTGAGTTGCAGAAATAGACACCCTTACAGCACACACATACACGCGTGGCTATATATAGTACACTGTAGATCCAATTAATACTGCCTTTTATAAACCTTTTCTTATGTAAAAGTTAGAAAGGATAGGATACGCTTTCCCCTCAAAATTGTACCAGTCATATTTAATATTTATTACATAAATACTCTTTTTGGCATAATACCAGGTTAATTAAAATAACAGTTCACCTCTCTTCATGAAGACAAAGCCAGTCTTTTCTACCTCCAACTCTTTTCACAGATGCATTCTGAATATACAAGGTTAGAAAAATAAACATATTGTGATGGTAAGACCAACTTTTTTACTTGAAATGGTTTATCATAATATTATGATTAATTATGCAAATAGGCTGGAGGCATCTTTTATGGGTGCATCAGCCAAATTCAAATACATTAAAGATGACAAATACATATTCATTTCCCCATTCAGCACATATATGCCTGAATGCAGAATTCTATTAATTTAACAAATAATGGCATGTAATGATACATTAAAAACTGAGAAAGTGTGGAACAAAGCTATTGACAAAAGCCTATGTAGAAATTCTTTTGATCAGAAATAACTCTAATTTCTAAGGAATTATATTTATTTTGCTGATTATTCTCTGTGTCATTATCAAAAAATATTCCGGGGAAGAAAGGATTTTAGTGTATAGAACTGATATACTTTTATTAGCTAAAAAATATTAACCAAAGTTTTATATTATTGGAATGCATAAGCTGTTCCTATTTAAGGTGTGTGGGAGAGAGGGAGAATGAAAAAGATAATCTTAAACATTTTAATGAGATCTGAGAAAGGAATAAAAATTTCAAATGTTTCCAAATATTTGGCAGAGAAGACATACAGTTGAATTTTTGGTTGAATATGCTGGATGTTTGGCTTTATTTATACACAGCCAAAATAAAAAAGAAATTTGCATTTGTACTATAGTTGTCAAAGAGTCATATTTGTGAAAAATGTAGTATATACTTTTCATTTTACATGTTCCCTGAGGTATTTACAATTATTTATAAACAAAAATGTCAAAAATTCTTTATTTTGTAGATAATTTTGGAGGCCTCCAAGTTGTTTCAAGAATGAGTAGGGACTCACAAAACAGCACACATTTTACCACTGACGTAAAGTATCTGTGGTGACTGGGCTTTATATGCTATTTCAATGCAACACTTCAAATTTATGAAATAATCTTATCCCCAGACACCAAAAAGTATAATGTACTTATTACTTAAAAAGTTATTAGCTTTTCCCCTATGCAATAGGGAATTGGCCTCACTTTTAAAACTATCAATATCATAATCTTTAATGACAAAAAGTGTCAAAAATTCTGATAAACCTTGACTATGACTGCTCTGCTATATATATTTTAATGTATATATACATTCCTAATGCCTTTGAATACAGCCCTTTTAACAATAACAACAAAATAAAAAATGAATCTCATATATTTATAAAAACTAAGAAAAATAAATATACGCTTTATAAACTAATGCTTGAAATAATAACGAATATGTCATTCTATTCATTGACAAAACTAAGAAAAAAAATGGAAAATAATAATAATACTGAGTTCATTTTATTGTGGTCCATTTAAATTCTTTTCCACTTGTGTGTTGTGGCTGAAGTAGATTTATATGTGCTTCATTCATACAATTACATCTCAATAGTTTATGTTCATTCTAAGAACATCTTCAGCTAACAAAATCTTGAATGTTGATACATCCACTATAATGTCTCCAGCTGGGGGTATATCTCTTGTGTGTTCTCAGAAGAGTATTGTTTTGTAATGGGGACTTTTTTTGAGGTTTAATATTTTTAATATTTGGTAAAAGATAAGGGATTTTCATACCTGGAGCACTGCAACACTATAAATATCCAGAGGAAACTGCAAATTATTTAAATATACATTTATATTTAGAAATACGATTTTAGATGTAGATTTTCAATGTTCATCCACTCTAGGTGAAAATGCTAATTCAGATCACTCTAACATTTTAAAGACAACTTTCCAGTTTATCTTTTTTGACAAAAGAAGTGATTGCTACTCCATAGTCATATTTATTTTGCTAATTTTATCACTATTAGGTGATGTCTCTCTTGTCCCAATGTAATGACCTAAAAAAATCACAATGATTTTGTTGGGTTGCTATTTTCAGAAAATTTACATAAATACATGCTGCAGGCCAATATGGAAACAGAATACTTTCACCTGAATCAAGCAGCTTTGGAGAGTGCTGTCCAGTGCTGAATTCTATTTTATTTTATTTTGTTCAGCAAAACTGCACATTTCTAACATGTGAAAGGTGTTGTAAGAGTTTGGCATATTTGGACTCTATTTGGAGTATTGAGAGCAGGAAGAAATGGAAAATACTTCATGGAAATTATATGTTAGGTTATTAAACAGGAGAATTTGTACACTTAAATTAGAGTTATGGTTAATGAATGCATAGAAAGCTCTGAGTTGTTAAAACCCTGGATTGTAAAAATAAAATGACACCAAGCTTAAAAGCTTGATGTCAAGTCATCTGATAGTTCTTGATATTTGCTCTGTAATTGACCAAAACGTGTTTTCTTTCATGGCACTCCTTTCCAAAGGAAGCACAGATATTTGCAGTACATTTGAAGAAAAGCACCCACTCACTCAAGGAAAGGGATATGTTGTTTCAGAGTACTGAAAATAGGACTGCTGAGTCTTCATATTTTATGAGAGGTGTCGTCTTCCTTAAGTCTGGCAGCAAAGTTTCAGAAAGAAGGGAAGTTATGGTGCTGAATCAAAATTGGTATGTGTCATTGCTTTGGAAAAGATGGTACACATCAAAACTATGTTTTCTGTGGAGACCCTCATCATCATTTCCCTCCACATTTATCATGTTCCTATTCTTGAAAGCCAACATATTGGGGAAATCTACTTTTCATTCCTTGCCACTACCTGCTCTGACTTCTTCTCCTTTTTCCTCTCTTGGTTATGAAAGCTCAGTTACTAAGAGGAAAATGTGAAGGTCCAATTCAGTTTTGTTTCAGACTAATCTCTGCTTCACCGCCTTTGCAACCTACCCAACTTTCCTAGGACTTGAAGGTTGCCTCAGATAAGGGAAACTCCTTGTCCCACAAGAGGCAGGTAAGTAACAGCTTTTGGAAAACCAAAAGTAATCCATAGACCCGCACTTTCAAGCAGAAGCTTCTGGATCATTTTAGGTTCCCACACACAGAGATAATTCATATTAAGTAACAACACCAATATGGATGAATTACTGAAATACTAATGGCTTCTTTGATTTCACTGGGGCTGTTAACTTTATATCTTACCCAGCTTCCTCCCTTTAATTTAGGAAGGGATGATCAGAAGCCTTAAAGACTTATAGAAATGAAGATTTGGGGTGGGGAGGGTTATAAGGAACCACTGTAGAAATATAAAACTGTTGATAATTGTATAGACAAGATAAGAAAACTAATACTACTAATAAAATAATGGAAAATATCAAATAATATGTTCTTAAAACATGGCAAGAAATGCATAAGCATATGCAACAGCTGTATGAAGGAGGATCATTTTGAAATTCTAACCTAAAACATTTAGATCTCATAAAGCCGAGAAAAGTTAGAAGGCCATAAAAGCTTTCGATGAAAGACAATAATGGAGAGAATATTTTGGCTAATGCATTTCCTTGGTCTTGAACTTTAACATTTCCTCACTCTTCAGTGTTTGAAGGGATAGAGGTTGGTTAAGGATGGAAGAGAAGGGGTGTAGATTTACCCCTGGGTAGGGTACTATTCTACCTTCCTCAGTGGATAAATACATAGATGGCTATGGTCTTTTTCACCAATACTTTGTCAGTGCTTGACAGCAAGATTATGACACATGAAGTATTTTTACAGAACTTTCTTTAACAGGCAATTTTAGGATTGGCGATCATCAGAACAGTTTATTCAAAGAGCACTTGTCACTAATCAGGGAAGGTTCATTCGAATTACGTAATCCTGATAGTCATGTAAGAGAATGTCACCAAGGGGACTGGGACTTACGCTTAAACATAAAGGCTAAAACTAGGAAATCTCACTGACAGAATGTCCATAGGTCAATCACATGTAACCCGAAAGAGACGTATTTGGCCAACATATAAGCAGAAAAGCTTAAATCAAATGTACGAAAAAGATGATAATTCTTAAGAAAAGCCATGTTTGAAGATGTTAAGAAAAGCTTAGTATATTCCTCTTTTGGAAGAAAGTAAAGATAATCTTCATCTTAAGGTGACTTCACATTCTCTAAACTGAAGTGTTTAGAAGTCATGTGAGTGCCCACAAAGTGGAGTGTCTTTAAAAATAAAAAAGATCACACTGATCTCTGAGATTCAGATTGCTTCTGATAAAGTCTGACGCCAAAGTCTGCCAGCTAAATTGAAAACTGCACGATGAACAGTGATCAAACTCATCATTTACATGATTTTAATCAATGTTTTGATTTTGATATAGACGTGTCTCAACAATTCATTCCTCTCCTACCCAAGGTTGCTAAATGCTAAACCAAAAAAGGAACAGTTAAGAGAAACCTGTTGGTTCTCTGTAGCACTTCTCAAACAGTAATTTTATTTGTACAACTTCTAAAATAAATGGATTTTGCACAGGAAGCTCTCTTCTGAGTGCGTATATTGTGATGTGTCTTTGCAAACAGTGGGTGCTTTCAGCTGAGCGTCATCCTGATATCCGGTCTTTCTATCATTAGGTCCTGAATACCAGATTCAAGTAACACAAAATAGGAACCACGGTGGAAAGAGATTCATCAATAAAAATAAGAAATTTTAAAATAAAATGGCCAGGAAGGAAGGAACAGTGAATTAAAAAAAAATATGATGACACATCATTTTGTTTTGTGTAGGTGTCAGTTTTCTTTAAAATAAAAATACCCGAGAAGCTCAGGGTAAAAGTTAAAAAAAAAATAGGAAATTTTAAAGAGATGCCTTATTTTCTCTCCGTGTGTCTGACAAGTGCCCATTAGATCACAGACACATTTTTTTTATGAAAATCAGCACTGCTTGAAGATACTAGTGAACCAATACTAACTCAACCCGCACTCAGAAGATGTAAATAGAAAGATGTTCTGAATGTTTGCTGCCAGCCCAGAAGCCACCAATCCAAGCCTACGCTCCTGGCATCTTTATACTCTTAAAAAAATAAATAAAAGTCATTAAAACTGAGATTGAGGTCCTTTAAATCTCCACCTGTCAGTGCTTCGTCTCATCTAATTTTTAAAAATGTTCTTTCCGTTTCTAATTCTTCTTTTGAATTCTGGTGGATGCTATTTTTTTTAAATGATACATAAAACCTGTCTTCCACCAACCAAATAGTTACTGACTATTGAAAGAATTCTATCTACCTTCCACCAACCAAATGGTTACTGACTATTGAAAGAATTATAGTCAACTATACAAAGTAATGACTACAGAAATGCAAAACGGCAAGAAAAATAGAGAAAACAAGAGACAGAGCAGTCTAAAGTTCAATTCTTTTTAGAAATATGAGAGAAAATGGTGGGCTTGTAAGCTATAGCTATTTATGATTAATGCAACTCACAGAGAAGTGGTAATACGGTAGATACGGTAATATGGCAGGCACACTACACAAGAGAATGGTTTTCTTAAAAATTCTAATAAAGAGGCACAGGCATTCTCACTGAACATGCGGCATAAACACAAATTATTATGCTTCATTTACTTTTGCTCTGCGTTAACTAATTGTGGCTAACTTCATAGCCCTACCCTATCATACAGCATGATAATCATCTTTGCAACTACACCATGAAGGAGAGGGATGGTTGTTCGGATGCTGACTTTACAGAGACTCAGAGGGGCTAAGTATCTGGCCTAAGAGGACATGGCCAGAAGGAGGTGATGCTAGGTTTTCTGATGCACAGATTAGAATCCTTTGTATTTTATTGTATAGAACATTATGCATTGTAGTTTGATGGTCTGTGTTGACTAAAAGAGGAGAAATGAGAACTAGGAGTCTTAAACTCTGCTGTGGCTATTCTCTATTTGCCGACCAGATCCATTCTCTGCTTTTCTTTGCCTTGTTTGGGCCTGGAGGCCTGGATTTACAAACTACATCATCAGTCTTCCTTGCCTTCTGGCTTCTCAATGTATTCAGCCATCAGGAGGTACCTACTTCCATTCCTACTGGGCATTGGCACAGCTTTGGCACTGTCTCCCTCCCTCTAAGATGACTGCTTTTCTCAAATGCCCCCTACCCCATGCCCAACAAGGTTCTAGCTCTAGCTTATCACAGAGCCCCCCAGGGGCATAACCACTTCCTCTTTTGCTAGTTCTAAATGTCTCTGCATCCCTTGCTGGTTTCCTCAGCCCTGCCCTTACCTGTGTACCTTGTCTCTTCATTATGAGTCTCTTCAAGAAACATCACTGTCAAAAACGTAAAACTTGAATCTAATCACGAGGGCACATCAGACAAAACCAAATTGAGGGACCTTCTATGAAATAAGTGGCCTTTACACTTCAAAATGTCAATGCCATGAAGGAAATAAGCAGACTGGGGGAATAGTCCAGATTAAAGGAGATTAAAGAGACATGATAACTAAATGCAATGTGTGATCCTGGGTGGGAGGGACTCCAGATAAGATTTTTATTTTTTTGTTATAAAGAACACTATTGGGAAAACAGGTGAAATATAAATAAGGTCTGTGCATTAGGTAGTGGTAATGTATCATTATTAATGTCTTGATTTTGATGATTCTACTGTGGTTATATGAGATAATGTACTTGTTGTTAGTAAATGTAGATTGAAATATTTAGGGAAGTAAAGGAACATGTCTTCACCTGACTTTCAAATGGAACAGAAAAAGTCAGTAATAAATATATATACACATATATATGTGTGTGTGTGTATATATATATATATAGAGAGAGAGAGAGAGAGAGAGAGAACAAGAAAGCAGTGATGAAGTGTTAACAATTGAGAAATCTGGATGAAATGTCCATTAGTATTATTTTAAATTAGTCTTGCAATTTTTCTGTAAATCAGAAATTTTTTCAAAATAAACAATAATTTTTAAAATGACTGTTTAAGAATTCTAGCTGAATGTGCAGTCTCATTCCTTCCAGGACCCTCTCTGATAAGGATTCTAATCTCCATGTTGACTGCTGTCTATTATAAAGAAATGATGGTCCCACCATTCAACTCTTTCACTGCTTCAGAGCCACGTGAGCATCACGGTGAAGGGCTGGTGATAGAAAAGATGGCCACCTAGCTCATCAGGTCTGAGGAGGGTAAACCAGAAGGCAACTCTTTCACTGCTTCAGAGCCACGTGAGCATCACGGTGAAGGGCTGGTGATAGAAAAGATGGCCACCTAGCTCATCAGGTCTGAGGAGGGTAAACCAGAAGGAAAGCAGCTGAGGTATCTCCCAAGGCATTTAGAGCCCTATCTCTGCTCTCAGATAAAATTCACAAACAAATGGAAATTTATAAATTTCTTGATATCATGGCATAAAGCACATGACATGATGTCATGTATTACATATATAAAAATTTATTCATACACACAGACAAAAGATTGCCAGGGTCCATAGTACATGATGAAGTCCTTCACTTAAGTTCCTGCTCCACTGGATCTAACTTTAAGATACCAAGAATATTACAGCAAATCCTTCTAGGTAAGATATGGGTCACACATAACATATAATTGGGTGTACAACAGATTTGAATATGCAGCACATTTAGGTGTAGTAGGTTTCACTGGCTCAAGGGTAGCAGAGTCAAGATTACTAGTGATTTCGAAGGCACCACCTTAATCAAATGATCCAGGTAAACACCATCAGCAGCATGACATACTGACATCATGCACCAGCCTCTGATATAATTAAAGCATTGAAGAGGACCAGTATCACTTTTGTGATGTTCTAGCCAAAAATACAGACCATCAGTCTATTCATGAGGAAGCATCGTACAAATCCAAGTAGGACTGAGTGACATTCTATGTAATACTCGACCAGCAGTCATCAAATCATCAAAAGTGTTAAGGTCACAAGAGACAAGAAAGACTGAGAGGCTCTCACACAATGGAGAGGCACATGAACAAAATGAAATGTGGAATTCCACATAGGATCCTGGAAGGGAAAAAGGACAGTGGAAGGAAACTTGTGGAACTGGACTAAGGTCTATAATTTAGTTAACAGTATTGCATCAATGTCAGTTTCTTGGTTTTGATCACAGCACTGTACTTATATAAATTGTTAAGATTGGAGAAAGTTGGGTAAAGTGTGTCTGTGAACTTTCTGTACTATTATTTCGCGCCTTTCTGTAAGTCTAAAATTATTTCAGAATAGAAAATAAAATATTACCAGGAATTCATTCTTCCTAATAAAATGATTACAATTCTATCTTGTATGTTTCTAACTTTGTGCATAAACACAGCACATTAAGTCTTAAAATATCATTTTATGCCAGACATAAAAGGTGTCAGCTTTTAAACTCACACTCATTTAGTTGGTATTTACAGAGATGTCAACGCATGATTCTTTAGGCTCACAGTACTTATGCAAAAGTAAGATATTTACTTTGAGCACAATTCAGGGGAATGTGGTACTTTATTTACTATTTCACCTGATACTTCATTCCTCTTTTTGACTGCCATTTAGATCAAGGGCTAGAGAAATATACAATACAAAAATAGTCCATTTCTCACATTTCTGGAAAAGACTCAATGAAGGCATCCCAGGGAGTTGGAGATTTGTGCTGCCACAATTTAATTCTAGTATTTCTGCTTCTGGTTCCATTTGTTGGAAGTATGTAGAAGAGCATGGTTTATTTTCTTCCACAAGAATGGAAAGGAAATTGCATCTACCGTAGGCAACATCATCTTTAATTTGACTCAGGGGCTAAGACATGACAGCTTCATATAGCTACTCCACAGACTGAAAGCAAAGACCATTGCCTCATACTAGATTTCAGGGCTAACCCTGACAACAGACATGTTTTCAGGTAGCATCATGGAAAACAGTGCACATTTCCATGGCTCTGAGAGGATCATGTAAGAGAAACTGAAGACCGCATGGTTGTAACAAAGGACAATTTATGTGTCTTATTTTTAATTTTTGTTGGGGGGTAGGTAATTAATTTTACTTATTTATTTATTTTTAGAGGAGGTACTGGGGATTGAACCCAGGACCTTGTGTATGCTAAGCATGCGCTCAACCACTTGAGCTATACCCACCCCCTTATGTGTCTTATTTTTGATTTTCAGTTGGGCAAGTAATTTCAAAATTACAGCTGAGTTTTGATAATCACTGATATCATCTTAGCAACACTGAAACATGTTTAGGTTAAATTCACATATTTGTAGATACATTTCAAAAGGATGACCAAGATCTTATCTACTTTAAGATTTACCCCAACAACCTTCAGTCTCTGGAAAGATCTCAATGTTTTTAACTAAATCTAAAAACTTATTTACTTATTTAAGTAAAAACTTCTTACTTAAAAACTGAAAATCTTATTTATATATGTACATATGAGTAAACGACCCTTATCATATTTTCCTCCTAATATTTTCAGTTCATTAAACTGCTTTGCAGTGGAAAGTGATCAAGGCATAGCAATTGTTAATACATGAAGCCACAGTGCTCTTTGACCTGCTTTGTACAGGATAACATTCTTATGTTGATAGAGAATTTACGGGATGGGGCCACAATGTGCCTTCCACCCTACCTTGGATTCTGAGTGCTTTCATTACCACATTCACAAGTACACAAAATATTAAAAATATCTTGCACTTGAAGATGTGAACTGCAATTTGAACTTGGTAGACTAGCCTGTAAGGGAAGTAGCCAAAAGATCCTTAGAGAGATAGATTCCTGCTCTGAAATGACACATTGTATGAGAACCATGAGGTTAAACTATATGTCACTAAAGAACAGGGAACAGAAGTGGGTGAACTGTAGAGGAAACAAATGGTCCATCTCTCGTAATGTTTTTCGAGTACCTTTCTTATGATTTTTTGAGACATGTGAATTTTAAGCAGGATTTACTCCATATGACTATCCAATATTAATACACTCACATGAGACTTTGTAAATGGTTTGCAACGTGGTTGTATGTCATTTGCGTGGAATTCTTAAATCTTCCTTAGTGTCCCTGTTTAAAGACCTTGAAAGTTGCAACTTAGCCACTTTCTGTACAACCTTGAACCATGCCTTTAAAAGAACTAAGTCTTGGTTTCCTCATAAACAAGGTAGTGTAACAGTATTACATCTACTTTATGGAAATGTTACGAATATTTCAATGTTGCTATCAAGGTGCATTTATCTCTTTGGTGAGAAGACACCCTAGAAAACCAGAATATTACTATTATTATCCCATTTAGCCTGAGTGAACTTTAAAGCCCAAAGGTCCTATCTTTGTAATATAACTCCAATCTGAAAGAGCTAGATTTGTTTTTAAATTTCACCAACTTTCTAGCTATATCAATAATATTTAAAGTCAGAGGCAAAACTGTGGCTATATTAAAAATAAAAAATAACCCGCAGAGAGAAAAGGAGGCAAGGAAAGATGGTGGCTGAAGATATTGGGGATGGGTTTTATGGTTCATAGGTAGAGGGGCTAGCGCTCAGTAAATCCACCCAATACCAGACTCATTTTCACATTCTGGAAGGAGCAGCTCTCAAGCGTCTGCCTTCCATTAATTTCTGCACCTTGGAGCTGGGGCGCCAATGTCTGGAGACTTACTCTATCTCTTTCAGGGTTTTAGAAGCCACTACTTGCCATTCTGATACAGAAGATAAATAGAACGGCTTGTTCAAAATATACAAACATGCAAAAATATGGTTTATAGAGATCCTGTGCCTTGGACTTCTCAACATAGTAATAATTTCATATATTCTGACCCACTAGCTCATGGTGGTTATCAAATCCTATACCCTAAGTTTAGAAAATATGACTACCAAATATTACATTTTAAAGTTGACAATCATGCTTCAGTTCCAGAGACTGAAGTCTTAATTAAATGAGTCAGTCATTCTCTCCTGAAAATTTTCTTTTAATTATTGTTACTAACAACGACCACTTACACATGTCTACTTTTAATGAATTCTTTACAAGGGGGATTTATATTATAGCAGCCAAGTGCTCAGATTCTTTCTAGAGCTAAGGTCCCAGGATAACCAACAAATAACCAGTCTTTGTTTTTTATTGAGGCATAATTGACATATTAGTTTCAGGTCTACAACATAATGGTATGATACTTATATACATGGGAAATGTTCACCACAGAAGTTTAGTCACCACACATAAATACAATTTTTTTTTCTTGTGAAGAGGACTTTTAAGATCTACTCTACTAGCAACTTTCAAATATGCAATACAGTGTTATTAACTCTGGAGTCACCATGCTGTACATGACATCTCCATGACTTATTTATTTTACACCTAGAAGTTTGTACCTTTTGACCCCCTTTACCCATTTTTCCCACCCCCACGCCCTACCTCTGGCAACCACTAATCTGTTCTCTGTATCTATGAGCTTGGTTTTTGTTTGTTTTGTTTTGTTCTGTCTTTAGATTCCACACATAAGTGAGATCATATGGTATTTGTCTTTCTCTGTCTCTAAATTTCTAGAGCTAAACTCCTAAGATAACTGGCAAGTAACCAGCCTTAAGCCTTACATAAAACTACATTACAACACAAGCTTGCACAGCTCCTGAAGAGAACTGCAGATTTTAGTTATTCCCTCTTCTATTTCTTTTCAGCACTACATTCTTACCTAGCACGTTGTATTGCCGCAGTGTTTTTATAGTACATCTCCCCTAGAAGACTGGGAACCCTGGAAGTTAGGTGCTCCTATCCGTTCACTCCATACAAGGGTGTGCTGAGTGAGTGAATGCAGCTTATGATAAAAAGTGAATCTTCTGTTCATTAGAATTCTAAAATCAACATATGTATCTGTTTAAATATAGTTTTAAAGTGGGAATGAGAGCTAAGATAGAGATGCATAGAAAGAGGGAAAACTGACAGAGGTGATGGGCTTATCTCTGAGAGGTGCCAATCCAAGGATGGCACATTCTCAGTGCTGAATAATAGCACTTCCCAGCTCTGACAGTCACCCGCTCCTGCTAAGACTCGACTGAGCTGCCTTTGAATCTGTGGGCACACAAACTGAAAGTAGCTACCTGAGGAGCAGCCGCAAAAGAAAAGGTAACTTCGTGGGATATTATAATTCAAATGGAATATAATCTTATCAAGATGTCCACACTATATGAAAATAAAATAGTTTTGAAATAGCTAGTAATAGTATATCTTAAGGAAAATCTGTACCCCTCGGTAAAAAAGTAGAAACATATGTGATCATCTGCCAATAATGATTTGCTCTGGAGGGTGAAACTTTGATAGGTCATTTTTATTTTCTTCCTGTTTTAATATTTTTAAAACTTTGTATAATAATTGGTTATCACACCTTAAGTTCTAGAAACTTAAAGTTTATAGGTAAATATAACATGAACCAATAAATGTTCCTAATATGAGTAATCTGAAATAAATCAAACATGGTGTTTTCTCCTTGTTAAGAAATCAAAGCCAAAACTAAAAATAAGGAACAAGAGAATTCTGGTCTCCATGCTTCTGTGTGCTGCAATTTGTATGCCAAGGCTGCTTGAGTTGTGAGGGATGTCGCAGAGAGTTCTCCGCCATGACCATAATTAAGGGCAAAGTCCTGGAAGGCTGTCTCAACAACGATAGTGGGATATTCTGTCAAAGCACAGTGCTTTCCTTGGGACAAATCCCAGACATTGGGCGTGTTCACATATCCGAACACATTAGTGTATATTAGGTGGGATGTTTTCAACTGCAAGTAAGAGACCATATCTCAAATGGGCTGAAACAATTTTTAAAAATCTATTAAGTCATTAAGACACCCACAGGCAGGACAAGTTTAAAACACAACACCATTAGGATTGGGGCTGCTCTCTTGGCCCTGCCCTCCTCTGCGTGGAAGGCGTGTTTCTCGTCGTGCTCCGCATGGTTTCAGGATGGCTGCTAGCAGCAGCTGGGGCCACCTGCCTCCTTACTCATGTCTGTGGAAGGGCAAGAGAACCTCTCCCTTACAGAGGGATAAAGGTCCTTCCTATCAGTTTATTTGGGCCAATAATGATGTTAGAGAGTGCCCTGTGACAACTGGCTTAAGCTAGTTTCCCAGACCAATCCCAGGCGAAGGGGAGGGGTTAGCTTTTTTTTTTTTTTTTTTTTTTGAGGAGGGAGGTAATTCGGTTTGTTTGTTTATTTAATGGAGGTACTGGGGATTGAACCCAGGACCTTGTGCATGCTAAGCATGAGCTCTACCACTGAGCTATACCCTCCTCTGTAAGGGTTAGATTGATTGATTTAGACTTTGGTTGGGAATAGGATTGATTGTGCCTGAGTCTTCTGTATTACATGGGGTAAGAGTTTGTTTCTGGAAAAAAAAAAAGGTTGGGTAGGTTGGGGTTCTAGCAGACAGAAGAAAACGGGGCAATACATACTGGGTAGGCAAGGAACAGTATGTACTACATGGTAGTATAGTCATGGTGGAAAAAAAATTAAGATATGAGTCAGAATCCCCCAGAATCCATTCCAGGGTTTGACATTAACAAACTGACCGGACGAAAGTCACAAAATTTCTGGGTTTAAGCTATTGTAGCAATAGCAATCTGGTACAAAAATATTTCTAGGGCCCCATTCAGCTCCATTATCAGATTGCTACTCATTCTGATTCCTTCCCTTCCCCCACCCTGGCCGCCTGCTCTCCAGCACACAAAGCACCCACTACAGCGTATAGGTAAATACTTTTAAAGGAATGACTTTCCTGGTGATTTTTTCCCCCCATTTATCTCACGGCAGATCAGCCGATCGCTATGACCCAGCAAAGCAAAACAGTGTGTGGTGCAATTATCTGGGAAATATAAGACCATCTATGCCATCAGATAATGCAGGGAAGGGTGGGCTTTGTTTCCCGAACAACCTGCCTGGTCACTGTGGATGGTCCCCAAATCCTCAGATAAATGGACAGGCCTCCACTTCCCTTTGGCTGCATAACTCCAGCTCTTTGTGAATCAGGATCAAACTCCTTGCTGTAGAGATAAGATCATTTATGCCACATTTTAAAAGCAAGACTTCCTTTTGAAAGGCTCATTTTACTCTTTTAGTGCCACATGACACTCTTTCACTAACCCAGAGGGTCCTAAGACCTACAGCAGAGGTCCTTGTGTTTCTACAATAGCATAGATCAATACTAAGTCTACGATAGAAATGAGCTGAATTCATATAGTGCTTCTGTCTTCCCACAAATAGTTTCAGGAACTTGCACAAATCATTTCAACAAAAGTCTTCACATTGATGGCTATACATATGTGTTTAAATGTCTAAGAATAATTATGTTACATCTGTATAAAAATTACAATGGCAGAAAGAAGACCACCAAATTGTAATAGAAAACTTGATCTCATTTTAAAGTAAATTAAAAACTTGCAAATACATGCAACGAGCCATTGATATTTTATAATAAAAAAAACCACCCAATAAACTAATAAAAATACTAATAAAAAAATCACCCAATACATTAAAAAAAATGCAAACACTGCCTAAGTTGTGGAATCAGCTGTAAGAGCTTGTATGGTGACTTCTCTTGAGAAATTTCTGCCGGGCTTACAGATGCTAATACCTTCTTATTTTCCCACGCTGACATCATATGCAAACTACCATGTCAAGAACGCATTTGCAGAATACGTAAGTAGTGGAGTGAAACATTATTAGTTCTTATTTGCAGCTGCTGCCAACCTCTGAGCCCAAGCTCTAATTGGAATTACAGTGAATTTAAAAGCAGTGGACACTCCGGGATCTGAATAACATACACAGAGCTGCCATCCAAGACCCGCATTCTTTCAAAATGCATACTTCTGGAAACTCAAAGTAAAATAAGCCCCCATGCTCCATGACTGGATAGATGCAGGGTTTTCAAGATACTTTAACAGTTGTGAGTCCAAGTCTTTGCTAAATCATGTGTGGATTGGTTTGAGCAATAACAGATTTAAAATGGAATCATACCATATACTTATACGTATCATGGTTTTACTTCCCTTCAATCAAAAGTAATTTTTAAAAAGCCATTGGTTTCTGGATTCTTCTCCATTGCAATGAGCAAGCTCCCACTTTAAATGTTTCCTGATTACTGGCTGCTTCTCAGGCTAATAAAAGCTGCTAAATCACTGCTAGGACAAAGGTCCCCAGTGTGGTGCATAAAAAAGAAGATTTACAGTCATATGCTATGCTGAACAGCCTTGTCAGGGCAACACAGTGCCCTGCGTCTGTGACAGGCTAAAACAAACCGCACGCCAGATCTGATTTCAGACTTACATAAGAGGCCGGCGGGGCTATAGCCTCAGTACTTAGGAGAAAAAACTGGATTGGGAAGGGGCCATGAGGGAGGATGAGTGGGGGCCAGGCTGTGCAATTAGCATGTGCCTAGTTTTAATGATTGATTTCCTCAGATCGCCAATTCCCAGTGCTGATTTGCTTCCTTGCCTATTTTTCTAACTCCTTTTTTGCTCACTTCTGCACACAAACACACTTGCAATCACACCCGCCAGAAACACAACCCGACCATTGGGTAACTGTATCGTATCTGGCTATATTAACGGCTATAGAAAGGAGATGCCAGGTAAAGTTCTAGGATGACAAGACCTCTTTTTAGTGGGAACTGAATTCGTAACACCATCTTACTAGCAAAGAAAGCAGGGGGTGCACAGCTATGGCCTGGTGCTACCAACTAGTCACTGGTCATCTGAATTTTCAGGCTAGTATTTCAACTATCTTTCTACTTTTACTGGGACCTTTGTATTAATTCATTCCTCCACAAACAAACAAACAGAAAGCTTGTATTGAAGCTATGATCAGATAAATGCTTGTGAAAATAGATAGTGGGCTACTATTCTTTTATTTTTTTTAAGTTATTCAAACTGCATCTGGAAGAGGCTGGACTTTGGGTAGCTCTACACTCCCTTCTAAGGTTTAGCTGAGGCTAAACAGGGCTGGCTGTGCCTGCTCATTATTTATGCAGCTTCCAAACAACAAACGCTTGCAAATGTCCAAAAAGAAACGAAAGAGCCCAGGTGCTTTGGTGAAGCATACCTTTCCCTGATGTAGGATAGGAGGACAGACAAAAAGCAATGACGATTGGGCCCAACTTAGGCTTCTCGAGTTGCAGCCGCAGAGAAAGGAAAGAAGTCCAGTTCAAGATGCAACTGTACCTCACCAGGCGTCAGGAGGCCCAGGTTCTAGTGCTGGTTTAGATGGTAACGACCTGGGGCGTCTTGAGCAAATCACTTTGCTCCTCTGGTTCTCAGTTGCCTAACAAGCATTAAAGAGTTTCAAATGGATCAGCAGTTCTCAAACTTAAGCACAGGTCCAGATGGATCAACAGCAGGTCTTGGATTAAGCACAAATTGCTGGACCTTATCTCCAAGGTTTCTGGTTCAGCAGGTCTGAGGGATATGCATTTCTAACAATTTCCCAGGTGATGCCGATACTGTGGGTCAGGAAACCACGCATGACAGCTATTGAACGAGATGATTCCAAAGGATCTGCAGGTTCTCTAGTGCTACATGACATATGACATTAACTCCAAGCTGTGGTATGTTGTTTGTGCCTGAGTCAGGAGAATCAAGGAGCAGTCATAACTCAGCCTTCTGTGCTTTTAGTAGAAAATCACAAGATTCCAGTTTATTTTGAAGTCATTCCCGTGATAATTAAAGCAGAAGGTGATAAGTGTCCCCTTGGAAGTGCAAGATGAATTAAAAAAAAATTGGCAATCCACCCATTGCTGTACAAATTGACTTGGAAAGACATAGTTGGAAATTCATTTATTGATACATTCACGTTAATAGAATCTGTGCTTTCTCTTTGTATCTGTTTCTTGCATTTAAAATCATATCTGTTACATACATTTCAGCATAGTGATTTTAGTTAATAATGCTATATTATATAATTGAAAGTTGCTAAGAGAGTAGCTCTTAAATATTCTCACTAGGAAAAAATATTTAGGTGATGTGATGCAGGTGTTAGCTAATACTACAGTGGTAATCATTTTGCAATAGACAAGTGTATCAAATCAACATGTACATCTTAAGCTTACACAATGTTGTATATCAGTTATATCTCAATAAAGCTGGAAAAAATAAAGGTAAAATAATAATCAAATCAAATAAAATCATGTTTGTTACATAAATTCACCTCACTGTTGAGTGTGACTAATTCTTGATAAATAAGTACTGGTCTGTGTAGTTGCTGGTAAATCTTACATGATATTAATTCTAGCTCTGTTATTGACAAAATGTGACTGTAGAGAAGGCATTTCACTATTCTGGGTCTCAAAATTCTTATCTGTCAAATGAGAGCCTTCTTGCCGGGAATTAACAATATTTGTCTATGATTCTGGATTTCCAAATACATAAAGTACATGAAACGTAGATCCACTTCAGAACCAAAATATAAATGAAAAAAGAGACGAACTATATACATTCCCTCTGGAAGCTGTAGATTCAGGGATAAAATATTTTAAAATGTTTTAAACCATTTTCTCTCACCAAAATTTTGGGACTACCCAAAATTAGTCTTCTTGCTTCTGCTCCCTATCCCTCGCTGTAAAATCCTCCAACGGCTTCCTGCTGCTCTCAGAATAAAGTCCAAATTTGGTATTAAGGTTCCTACCCTTCTCCAACCCTGTCTGCTCTAGTCTTCCCACAGCTTCCTGAACTCTACAGTGACTTTCTCTCTGATCCTTGAGCATGCCAAGTTGGTTTCCACCTCAGGGCCTTTGCACCAACGGCACCTTCTGTCTGAAATGCTCTCTGTGCTCAGTCCTTCCGCTGATTCAGGTCTTCAGAGAGACCTTCCATGACTGGCCAGTCACATTGTATCACTTCATCTTAGGTCAACCATCCAGCACTTGTTACTGGTTATTTTTCTCATTGGACATTTATAGCTTTATTATCTGTGTCTGTATGCATCTCCTCTTGAAAATATAAGTTCTGTGATGGTGGGAATCCTCTCTGTATTTATCACTCTATCCTTAGAGCCTAGCAGAGCACATGGTGCATGACAGATGCTCAATATAGTCATTTGTTGAATAAATGGATAAGTGATATTATAAACATGATATCGGAGAAATCCTTTTGCTTCGTATAGAAACATGAGCCTACATTAACCTAACTAAACACGTATATTGAATATACTACATTCTAAGTACTTTTCTAAGTGCTTTATTTATTACTATATTAACATTTACTTCTTGTAACAAACTTAAGATGTAGTACCACCATCATATTTCATATTTTACAAGTGAGGAAACTTAAACAGAGAGAAGTTAACTGACTTGCTTCAAATCAGAAAGCCAGTAAGTACATGGTCAGGACAACAAACTCAGGTTGTCTGTTTCCAGAATATGTACTCTTAACATTATGTTATGGATAGTAAGATGAGACTTTTAAGATAAGCCCTCTCCCCTCAAAAATCCATGCCAAATGACTACTCCATTTCTGCGTGAGCACTCCCACTGATGAGATTTTTGCTACTTCAGAGTTAGCCCATATCAAAAGTACTGAACTATCCCTTGTTCTATGACCCCAAATTTCTCCCGCTGTTCCTTCCACCCCTTGGCCCCAGTTCTACACCTCGAGGCCTATGGAACAACTTTAATCTCTCTTCCACACGGTGATCCTTCAAATTTTGGAAGCTCCTTTAGCATTGCCTCCCCAAACCTTTTCCTCGCTAATCTGACCATCCCTTTTTCTTTCGGTGGCTTCCTGCGTGGTATAGTCCAGCCCTCTTACCATGCTGCTTGCTCTCTTAGCGTATAGCCTCTAAAAATTTAGTCCCAGCATTGAATACAAGATTTCCCTTGTGGTCTGATCGACATAAAAGAGTGAACAAATTTTCTCCATTATTATTATTAATAATATAATCCTATTAATAAATGTTATTAATAGAATTTATAGATAGAGATTAACAGAAAAACATAACTCCACTGATGGCTAAAACACTTAGTGATTCCAACCTTTATTTGAAAAGTTTAATTCACTTGAAACTTCTATTTTGTAACATAGTAAATTCTCTTTCCTTTAATTATATAACTTTGTGTTAAGACTGTATGTCAGTTTTTAAATTAATTTCTCAAGCAAGTTACTTGCAAAATGGCACCTGCAACAAGATCTCCTCTATCTCAACTGTCTGTCTATCAGTGAGTTGTAAAATTTTCTTGGTGGATCATATGTTTCATCTCCTTAAGTTAAAAATTTATTATGGGGAATGTCTAAAATATAGAAAAGTGAACAAAATAACATAATGAACCAACACGTGTATATCACCCAGCTTCAACAATTATCATCCTCTAGCCAGTCTCATCTCATCTAGTACATCACCTATTCCCCCTCCCCTCGAATTACTGTGGAACAAATTCCTGCATCACATCATTTCATCCAAAAATAAGAAAATGTAAGCACTCTTTATTTATAAAGCTACAAAATTATTATCAAATCTAAAAATATAAATTCCTCAAGGTCATCACACAGTCATTATTCACATTTCCAAAGTTCTCATAAATACATTAATTGTCTGTACAACCAACATTTAAAAGGTTGAGAATAAAATAGAGTACAGCACACATAGTAAAGGCACGGACTATTACGACACTTCAGTTTCATTTGTGCACACAGTGTGTGTGTGTGTGTGTGTGTGTGTGTGTGTGTGTGTGTGTGTGTGTGTGCGTGTACTGGGTCATGAGGACAAATCATTTAAGAGCAGTCCCTAGTCCAAAAAAGTTTAAAAAGGCAGATCTAGACATGTAGCAATATAATTGACCAATATGCTATAAGCTCTTACTGAGGAGAGTTCTGACACATGCTTACCTTCCTCCTGATGGAGTTGACTCTGCCGTCCACCCGCTATGTAATTGTGGACAAATCGCTCCACATCACTAAGCCTCAGTTACCTCATCTGGAAAATACGTAGGTGGAACTAGCTCAAGTTTTCCAAATTGTGATGCTCAGAACAGTGGCTCTACTGGGTGTGGTACCAAGGTTTGGAAAACGCTATATACCTATCATACCCTCCACCTGGAAGATTCGTAATATATGCGAGGCATTTAAGAAGACCCACAAAGGACAGAATTCCTTTAAATATTTAAACCTGTTTTTTCCCCCAGCACTTTTTTTTCCCATAACACTAAACAATGTCCCTGGGTGATCTAGTAAAGCCCCTTTCAGTTCTAAGATTCTGTATAATTCTGTGGTCTAATGTTATGTGATGCTGAAGAGTTAATATTCTTATATTATATTGGAAAGGCATTGTTTTCATTGGCAAAAGATACTGTGAAGAAAACAAATTGCATCGCCCTGAACTTGGCTGTGAGATTTATACCTCAAACAGCAATTGCTTTCTTCCAGAGCTGCACCATGGATTATCCTGTGGATTGAGACAGTAATCAGGGCTTGGGGACATCCAACTGATGGTGATTGTTGCTGTGTGCCCTGGAGCGTCCAACAGACAGCCTGCCCACACTGCCATGCTGTCGCTGCTTGCGGAGTCCGCTGCTAACCCTAATTGTCAGTCTTGAGCTTTGCCCAAAGTTTGTTTTGTAACAACCCTGTGTGGTTTACTGCATCCAGGCTGGCTCGTTGGCCTGCTCTGGCTTCCCAGAGATTCCATTCTGGAAACAGTGCTTTAATATGCCCTTAATATTGTTCTATCCTCCTGGGCTACAACTGGGCCACCCTGTGGCTACTCTGCATTGCAAGAAACAGAAAAAGAGAGAAAAGTTTTATTTCAAATGTATTTTGAATAACAACTAAGTTCTGTGCATGAAAAACCTTTGGAAGTTCTATCAAATCAATTAAAAAAGATTCACATTGTGAAAAGCACTTCACAATAAACTTTTGAAACCACTAACACTTTTTTTTCAGGACAAACGTTTTGTGTTGTAATTCCTCCGAGGGATTTTTATAAACACTACGAATATCTTTAAGATTAAACCAAACTAAATCATCTACTTTAAATCCCTAATTACGCTGTATACTTTTAGATGCCTACATTTTCAATAATGTGAAAATAAATTTAATTTGCCTCAGTAGGCTTGCTTTATCTCTAGATCAGCACTGTACAACAGAACTGCATAGAAGCCTCGCATATAATTCAAAATTCTCTAGTAATTGCATTTTTAAAAAGTAGAAACAAGTGAAATTTTAATAAGATGTTTTATTTAGCCCAAAATAGCCAAAATTTCATCATTTTAACACGCAAGCTATATGAAATTTATTAGTGAGACAATTTACCTTCTTTTGTTTTTTGGTTGTTAGCCTTCAAAACCCATTGTGCATTTTACATAGAACATGTCAATTTGTACCAGCCACATTCAGCTGCTCAACAGGCACATGTGGCTGGTGCTGCCATGCTGGACAGTGCAGCTCTGAATGTTCACCCTTATGTCCAACAGCTATTTACTTTTGGGCTGCCCTTTAGATTTTGTTGTTTATGACCAGCATATGGGGCTGACCTGACAATTGCTTCCTTCCAGAGTAGCTATATAAGAAGAGAAGAGAAAAAGATTTGAAGTGACATCCTTTTCTGTCAAATGTACTCTCAAGTGGTAATTGAAAGGTGGAAGGGACCAAAGTTAGCATTGTACAATTAAGAGGAAACTACAGAGAGCGAGATATAAAAACTACTTCTCTTCCATCGGAAACTAATAGAACAGTTGTTCTCGACCCCAGCTAGGCTGAAAAACCACTGGTGGGGCTTTCAAAACTAAAAGCCATCCAAGCCCTACTTCTGGAGTGGTTAAGGCTGGGAAAGGGTATATTTTTCAAAAGTCAGTTTTGTTCCTTACTGCCATCTAGGTGGGTACTTGTAAGTACTTTTCTTTCACTGTGTTTTAAAAGCATAATTTTTTTTAATACTGGAAAAAAATACTTGAGATTAAAAACAAAGTCCACTTGTAAAACAGCAAATGAATTAGTAGTGGAAAGATACAAAACATTTCAAAATACGTAAGAAAATATTGATAAGGCTGATGTTTGAATTGGTGGTCATAAATTAAACTGGTGAAACTACTTAGTGTGACCAGAGGAGAGGGGATTAGAAACAGCACCTGATCTTAAAGTGGAGGATGAGACAAGTGGTCTCAAAGGATATGGATGAGAATGTGAATCATGCACAATTTTCGCAGAAAACAACAGTAGATTTCAAGTCTTTAAATATCGATGCCATTTAGTCCAGTATTCCCATTTTGGTGCAGTCAAAGACTTAAATAAAGGATTTGAAATTTAAATAAAGGACTGAAATAGCACTATTTATAATAGATTTTATTTGGAAAAACATAAATATCTAAAAATGGTACAATTATTAAATAACTATGGTGTATGCACTATCTGCAGTATGGGCCATGATACATACATGTTTATGAAAACTAAGATTATGGAAAAATCCTTAGAATATTTTAAATGGAAAAGTAGGATAGTAAACAGGATACTAAGTTTGTTTACAGTATAATCTCAAGTTTTAAAAACAAAGTATGTATTTATACATATACACAGAAAAGAAGGCTGGAAGGAAATTCACCAATAAATTCCAAACTGTTTATAATTTTTTTTTTAATGGAGGTACTGGAGATTGAATCAGGACCTCATACATGCTAAGCACACATTCTACCACTGAGCTACATGCTCCCTGCCCCCATCAAAGTGTCCGTTAATTTTTATTAACTTTTTTCTTTATGTTTCTGCATTGTCCACATTCTCTGCAATGACTGGTTAATACTTTGGAGGCTGACATTGCTTTCAGGGCAGCTGCCTTGTGCCACTCCAGGGAGCAGGCGGCCCCAGAATCAGTGGTGGCCCGTGGAGTGGTGCAGTGTACCGTTCGTAGCTGTAAGCAGCAGCTCAGATTGTGTTGTAAATCTACTTATTCTAAAAAAATAAATTGCAAAATGAGAAACACTAAAAAGAATTAATCTGGAAAAAAAAATACTGAATTCCATGGGATAAAGAAAATCTTTTCCAACCAGAAAGCTCATTTCCAGTATACGGTTTGTCCCTATGTTGTCTTGGAGTTACACATTTTTTTATACTTCACAGCCAACAGAAATCACTGTTTCAGAGATGGTGAAGTTGTGTAAATATTTTCTAAATATGGAAGAACAAAATGAACCTGTTATCTCAATACAGATAATACCACTTAGTGTAAAAAGTAATTTCTGGGAGTAGAGAAGGTGATCATGTGAGAAGTCATAGTAACTGCAGCCAACTCACACGCATCAGCTGATCGGCCCCCTCCCCCTCCCCCTCTATTGTTGTTATCCCGTCGCTGGCGACGCTACTGCCCTGGGTGCTCGGGCTAAAATGTGAGGAGTCATCCTTGCCTGATCACACATCCTACATTCAGTCCATCAGCAATTCTCTTCGTTCTTTCTTTAGAAAGTATATTGGAAATGCAACATTAAAAAAAAAAAAGATGAAGCCATTTTCAAAGCTACATTTTGGTCTAAGTCACTCTACATTGTAACCTGGATTATTGCAGTAGCCTGCTAGCTGGTCCCCCTGCTTCCTTACTGGCCTCCTTTCAGCCTATTCTCAGCATCCAGAGGGTTCCTTTTAAAATGTAGGTCAGACCGTATCACCTCTCTGCTCTACCCTCAAATGGATTTTTATTTTATACAAGATAAAACTAAAGTCTTTACAATGGTGTACAAGGTCCTGTGTAATCCTGGATCATAGGAACCACTGCCTCTCCTCCTCCTATTAATTCTTTGACCTTATCTCCCTGCTCCCTGCTGTTTATTTAACACATCAGGTGTACTCTCACCTCAGGGTCTTTGCACTTGCTGTTCCTTCTGCTTGAGGTGTTCAGCAGCAGATATCTACATCCCTCCCTCCCTCACCAACTGGAGATCTTAGGACAAATGCATCATTTCAGTGAAACCTCCCTGACCATCCTATTTAAAACCACAAGCATCTTGGGTCTACTATTAGAATTTCCCAAGTCAGCCGTGACAAAACTTCTATAATCTTGGTCCTTCAATCCTAATCTTATCTCCTTCACTGTCAGCAGAGGATCTTTCGTCCTTTGTTTACTGATAGGTTTCTGTTTGAAAATGATTAAAGAAGACAATTTAGATGATACAAACTTATTTAGTACTTCATGAAGTGGACAGTCTCCATTTGGAAAATCGCAAAATGGAGCAGAAGGTAGGAAGGTTTTATAGAATAAAGAATAAAAAACAAAGAAGAGAAAAAGCAAAAAATATTTAATTGACTGAGGCCACAGTCAACCTGGTTTGGGGTGAGAAGGAACAAGAAAATAAGTACAAAGCCCAGAGGTGGCTTGGTATTGGGGGATCAGCTGACTGGATACACTGCGTCTCAAGTTAAAGGGAGCACTCATAGAGACATGAAAGTTACCATGGTTTTGATTTGCTGACCTGATACCCTGGGTATGAATGGCTCCGTCTTAGGTCTAGAAATTTATTTCAACATTTGTAACCATCAAAGCTTAGTTAACCTATCTGCCTGCCTCTTGTTACCTCTGAATCTTAATATGTCTCACCTACCCTTCCTCTTTCTATTCTTCCTTCCAAGGATAGTCAAAACTTATTTAAAGCCATGCTTTATGCCTGTGCTCAGATTCCATCCCTTCCTCCTTTCCTCTGAGCCACGCTTCATCAATGATCTCCTCTCATATGGATTTTCTTATGGTTTTAATTTTCTCTACCAACCTTCACACATTTAGATCTCTCCTCTTAAAGCAAAATAAATCAAGACTATTAAACACACTTTGATCCCGATAGTCTTCTCTGCTCACTCTCATTGTCAAAATTTTCCAAACATAGTCTGTTCCTCTATTTTGATCACCACTAATTCACTCACAAAAGAGATTTAGGCCCATCCTAAAACATTGGAATCAGAATCTCTAGGTATGGTTTCTGATTACACGCATTAAAAAAAACCCCACCACCACCAAATCCACAGGTGATTCAGAGGCACAGCAGGGCGAAGAACCATTGTCTCAGCTCCTGGCAGTCTGTCTGCTCTGTCTCAGAGTGTCTTCCCTCCAGGCTTGTGAGCGATCAACCTTCTAATCACTGCAGGCAGTGGCTTGTTCTCAGCCCTCTTCTTCCCTGATACTCTCATCAGTTTATGAGGCCACTGATTATGTTCTCTTTTCTAACCAACTCCCCCCCTTTTTTGCCACTGCTTCTATGACAGAGTACTACACTGTTTCTTCTCTTTCTTGCTACTTCCTTTGTCAGCACCTCTTCCTCCTGCCTCCTAAATGCAGACGATCCCCCAAAGTTCTTACCTCAGCCCTCATCTCTTATCTCAACTATCCTTTATCAGAAAGAGCAGCCGCTTCAACAGTTTCAACAATGAGTGGTCTGAAGATGATTCCTCAAACTTGGGCATATCTCCCCTTTCTAGGTGGAAACTCCAATTTCTACCATTTTCCCACTGTTGCATCAAATCAATCATGTCTAAAATCAAACCCATTGTTGTTCCCCACTACCCCAGTGTGAAACCTCTAAGTCATTTTTAGACTACTTTATCTAGATCATAGAAGCAGTGACAAAAAACGAGGCGAGTTAATTAAAGAGGCCAAAGTCCACATTTTCTCCTTCTGCCATGTCTTTATGTCTGTCCTTTTTTTCCTCTATAACTAGGAAAATTCTCATTACTATGACTCCCCTGGATTAATACAACAATCTATAAACATCTTTCTGTTTGTTGCTAGTTCCTTCCTTTTTATTTTTATGTCTTTGCATTCTGTTAGATGAATATGTCTGAAACAAAATGCTGA